>NC_069500.1:751602975-751917975 GCF_027579735.1 Bombina bombina
TAAGAGTCTGGGGGGGGGCACAAAATACAGCCCCCTCATCACCAACCATCTTCCTTTGGATATTTATAGCAGACCACAATACAGACTTCATTTTGTGATTTGATGCAAAAGATGCCCCTCAGAACTGATGGTAAAATTACAGATACATGTTTTCATTTTGTAGGAGGCAATAAAGATGGCTATATTGAGACTGGTTTATGTAAATTTCCGTTAAAAATAATTATCTACTGGGCTCTTCTTCCATATTTTGTGTATATGTTAGTGTTGTTGGGAAAAAAAACATAAAATGAATGTCTTGGCTGTATTGAACCTGTATGTGCTTAAATTATGGCCTAGAGTAGTTGTATTTACGTTTACAAACTTTCTTCTTAAAGAGAAGAGGAAGGTAAAATTGCTCTCTGTGTAAAATTCACTGGGCTAGATTGCAAGTGGAGTGCTATATATCGCTTTCATGAAAGCGATATTAATGCTCCCCTTGTAATACCAAGGCACGATAATGTGCGGTGGTATTACAAGTTAGCTGCAATGTGAATGCAACCTCGAGTTCGCATTGCTAGGAAGCATTGCACTCACTAGCACGTGCTTCCATAGGCTCCTCTGGGAGCCTTGTTCTGATGCCGTCACAGAAGGCATAAGAACTTCAGCGCCATGGAAAGGTGTAAGTAGCGCAGGGATTGCAGCAATCAAATATATTTGTATATGCTGATATACATATATATTTACTGGGAAGACACAGTTCCCATAGACCACAATGTAAAGGCACTTTTTAGTGCCATTTTTTTTCTAACACCCCACTCCCATCAACTTTAATCCCAAAATACTGTCTAGTGCAGTACGTTTATTAAAAAATAAACATGCTGACATTTTAGGGGCAGATTTATAATGGCTGGTTGAATATTGCACTCCCGCAAATGAACAAATTTGAGGGAGTGCAATAATTCAGCGCAATATTTTAGCGCTCCACTTGTAATCTAGCCCAAAGAGTTGTAAGGAAATAATATTTAAATTTAGATCCAGTGCTCTCAAAAAAAAGATTATATTAAGTCCTGGTGCACTAAACTTCAGGAGAGCTCTGTTATATATGTGGTGAATTGCATGTAATCATTACATACCTAGGTACACCCAAACACATATATATGCATTAGTGATGGTTCTAGGGGCTGCTGGGGAGTGGTAAGTGTAGCACTCCAAATCTCATATTCTCAAAGGTCTGAACAGCCATATACTTGTAAGGCAATGTTTACTTATATACCATTTATTCTAGTAGGACAAAGAGTGAGGTATTTTAAATGTTGGTAATTGAAATAGGAAAAACAGGCATAAGTAGTAGAACATGATAATCTCCCATTATCACCACCTTCAAGCTTGTATTTCTAGCAACCTTTTTTTTAGCACGCCCAACTTCTAGGGTCACCCCTGATATGCACACAGGTATATACAGGCAAACACACACAGAACCTAGAGTGTTTATATACAGGCTGTCTCTGGGGTCCAGCTCTGTTCCTCACTCCAGCATCCCGACTGTTTCCATAGTAACGCAACATCCCTGGGACTCTGGCCAGTTCTGACTGACAACGAAACAACATTGCATTGCCTAAGCACACATAAAGAACAGGCATAAAAAGGGTTACAATATCAAATCCACACAATGGATTCTACTTTGCAATGAGACAATATAGACCTGCACAGTTTAACCCTCCACCACTATGTGACTCTGATTTACACAGTGTGACACTCTATTCCCATGACTTTGTGCACTGCAGCCATCTGCATCGTGTGTAAAACTACATTTTTGCTGTATATTGACTTTTTCTACTTTCTATCCCTGCAATACTGGGTAATAAATGCACTGTTTTAATATACTATATATGACACTTCATTTGACTGCAATTTGAGCCTCTCTAATCTACACCCTGCTGCAGTACATGCTGCTTTTTTGTGTGTCCTCTTCCCTTCCCCTGTTAAATTATGTGTGACACCTCAATTTGCTGCTTTTGTATAACACTGCATTCCACTGTATTGTCTTTGGCAGTTATGTTATTGATGATCTAATTAGTGATGTCATGTATAATGTTAAAGGGCTGCATGTAATCTGACATTTATTTATATCAGTGAAAAAGGGACACTAAAGTTAAAATTAAACTTTTATGATTCAGACAGAGAATGCAATACACTTCCATTTTTAAATTGTGCACAGTATTTTTATATGCACACTTTCTGAGGCACCAGCTTTTACTGAGCATGTGCACGAGTTCATAGTGTACAAGTATATGAGTCTGTGATTTGCTGATAGCTGTCACATGATACTGTGTTTATTGATCCTTTAAGTGCTTTTAACATTGTTTATCAATTTGTTCCCATGCTCATTTTTTTATGATGGTATTTGTAAAAATGTCAGTCCTCAACATACTTTGTCATTATCACTTCTTCTGGAAGTCTACTCCACATATCTACTTCTAGTTTGCAAGCAAGGTAACTGCATATATTTAGTTACAAAGCATCATATATTTGTATACATGTACATATAATAAATATAAATGTTAGTCTTTGCCGCAGTACATATCAAGAAATGATTGATTCTGGATATAATTGTTCTCTATCTACTGGGAAATTGAACTTGATTTATGGATTATGAAGTCTACAACAGTATGTCGGCCAGCCAAGTGTAGCCAGCAGGCATAATTAAAAACCATCAAGGCAGGTTAGGCTTAGAATACAAACCTGCACTGTGGTAAGGTGTTTGAATTATCATCTCTTCACACAAAGCTGCAACTAAAGCCTAGTTTTTGATATTTGCTGCTGTCTGCCCCATGAGTGGATGCCAGTTAATGTATATATTTGTATTTATAGTTAAACACCAGTGGAGTTTGTACCCATTGTGCTCTGGGTTAGCTTACGATGGCAGGGGATATGCACCCAGCTTGTTCTGAGAGTTGTGAATTCCATATGCAGGTTTTCTGTGTATTATTTAGGGCAGGGATGAGCAACTGGTGGCCCATGGACCAAATTTGTCCCTCTGCACTAGTTTTTGCGGCATCAGGCAAAAAGCAGAGCTAGGAATGTGGGCCATAGTTTAGTTTTTGTGACCCAGAAAAAAGTGGAACAACTTTTGGTGGGTGGGCAAAAAAATGTGAGCACAACTAAAAAGAGCCCTCTGAATGGGGGGACAGCTGACTTAGAGTACCCTGCAACCATACCTAAATTTGGCACTGACCAACTGGACATTTAAAAAAATATATGTCATTATTTGTTTATTTAATAGCCAGAAATTAAACATAAGGGGCCAGATTACAAACGATATTTAGCTCTCCACTTTGTAATACCAGCGCACATTATCGTGCGCTGGTATTACAGAGTGGGGCGCTTAATATCGTCAATCGCAATGTGAAAGGAAGCATTACGATCACAAGAGCGTGCTTCCATAGGATACTATGGGAGCCTCGTTCTGATGCCGTCACAGACGGCATCAAAACCTCGCACAGCGAAGCAAAGGGGGTAAGTAGCACAGCGATGGGCAGCATTTTTTAATATATATATGTATATAATCATATACATATATATTTACATTGAGGTCTATTGGAACACGCAGTTCCCATAGACCACAATGTGAAGGCATTTTTCAGTCCGTTTTTTTTTCTTAAACCTCACTCCTGCCAACTTTAGACCCCAAAAAGTGCCTAGTGCAGTTGTTTTTAATTTTTTTAAAAAGCAACATTTTTTAAAATTAAAAACTACAATCATGACATAAATGCATTTATAGCATATGTTTGTAAGTTTACTGTTGTGGGGTAGATAGTGGACAGATTCAACTCTGCCCTTTGCAAAAGAATATACTGAGCATTCTGTAGGTATTAATTAGAGTGAAATTTGTGTCCTCTTGATCAGTTAAAAGAGGTTAAAAGGTTCCAAAGCCTTAGATTGGTAAAATTCTTCTATCAAATTACTATAAATGCAACATCAGCAGATATCCGATTAGCTCATGGAGGCTGATTGACAAATGCTAAAAAGAACCATGTACCATGTATGTTTTACTACAAAGCAAACCCCTTTTATTAGGAATTGCTTATTCATGCTGAGGGGTTAATTTACTTGAGGTAACATGTTCCACTACCTAGTAAGGATGTGCATTCATGAATTTTGGGACGATGCGAATGCCGAATATGGCAGCCGCATCGTCCCAAAATTTTCAGAGCCAGAATTATTCTTGTGAAAGTGCAACACACTAAGATTTGGATTTGCACAAAAGCACATCCCTAATACTGCAAAAAAAGAACCTGCCAACAGTGCAGCAAGGGCTAGCCGTCGTAGCTGCACCCAGCTTTTAGGTATTCTGACCCTTCCTCATATGATTGATTCTGCCATTTTCACATTTCTGGATATGACTTATTGTTGTAGAATTTCCTTCTGCAAAATGTACTTCCACCAAGCATTTTGCTGACACACATGATATTTGTAAATGTCTATGAAGTCTCTTCCTCTCTTATTCCAAATTAAGGGCTAGATTACAAGTGGAGTGTTATTTTCCATTTTTGCTATTGCGAAAACTGAGCTAGGATTTTCATTTTTGTGCTAGTCAGATTGCAACGTATTACAAGTTGAAAGTAAACTGTTTTTTCTCTAGCGGTAACTAAAATTCTAAAATAGAGATTGCGTTTTCACAGTTCCGCATAGAAGTCAGTGGAGAAAAAAAGTTGAAAGAAAACTTAAAGGGACAGTCTACACCAGAATTTGTATTGTTTAAAAAGATAGATAATCCCTTTATTACCCATTCCCTAGTTTTACATGAATAAAGGAACTTTCAGCATGAATTATTATATATATATATATATATAATGTTCAAAGAGAGCACTCTCACTTCCAATTGAATGCCAGGGTGCAAGCAGATATGTATATAGATGAAAGAAAACACTCTCTTAAAGTGAATATTTAATAAATCAAGCGTGACGTTTCGGGGGGACACACTCCCCTTCCACAGACAAACAAGAGCTACATTCAACTG
Source organism: Bombina bombina (assembly GCF_027579735.1). Taxonomy (NCBI): domain Eukaryota; kingdom Metazoa; phylum Chordata; class Amphibia; order Anura; family Bombinatoridae; genus Bombina; species Bombina bombina. The sequence goes on from NC_069500.1 coordinate 751,607,975, forward strand.
AAAATTTAGAACAAAATAAGCCCCACCCCCAGTGAAAAAATTGCACCAAAACAGTTGTCATGGTGATCCTCAATAAACAAGTACTCATTACTTAATGCCTTGTGCACAGTGTGTCATACTTAATAAAAAAATAGGGCTATATACAAGCCTATAGGATAATAATAGCAAAAAAACATGCTGCAACTTAAAAGCATTTCATGTGAAAAATAACATGTGGGCAAAAATGCTCATTCTCATAGTATATTGTGTAATAATATCATACCCAAATCATTATGAACTTTGCTCATATATACCACAAATGTGTCCCCTAGCACTCTTGCTAAAGTGAATAGTGTGTGTATTGTTAATATTTAGTGCATAATAATTGAGTTACTGCAGCCATGATGGACGCCTGGTGACATAAGATACATGACCACTACTGACTACAGAATGTAGTTAAAGTGTATAACAATCAACCATAAAGCCTCCGGTATATACATTACAGAAGCTTATTCAAATCTAATCATTCAGATGGGGCATATATCTACCTTTCCATGATATGGGAAAACACACTCTGGTAGCCAGGTACACGCTTCCCACGGCACACTATAGTGATGTAAGCAGAAAGCTCCCTGCTTCTCTGTGTAAGTGGTTGCCATAGCAACGATACACTACGGCCAGCCTGTGGTAAGTAAGTAAGATCATTAACTGGCGTTGTATTGCCCCAGGGAAGCTGCAGGGGAGTAAATCCTACCAATAGACCGAGAACAGCTAAACTAAAGTGGAGGAAAGAGGGGGATGTCAAGGAAAGGAGAAGAACAAAACAGGAAGGAGTAAGGGGGGGAGGGGAGAAGTTTCAAGACCAAAAAGAAACCACCCACAAAAAGTGAACAGGTACACATGGATCGTAGACTCTCACATTACTATATTGGAATCGTGTAATATGTCCATCTAGTATAGGGCTCCACAAAGCAGAATTATCTTGATAGAAGGTCTCCTGCCAATCCAGGCTAACATTAAGTCCCCTTGGACGCAGTGTGTTCAGTCTAAACATCCACTTGGATTCCAATTGGAGTAATTTTCGGTGTCTATCCCCTCCTCTTGGGGGTACAGGCACGTGGTCAATGAGCTTGAACCTTAAGTCCTGTACACTATGACCGCTGATGGCAAAATGGTGTGCCACTGGTTGGTCTCTTCCTTGGTTCTTAATTGCTGCTCTGATCTCTGATCTATGATTGGCCATGCGGGTGCGGGCGTCGTCAGCTGTTTTCCCCACATAAAACAGTCCACATGGGCAATTAATGAGATAGACCACAAACGGTGTAGTGCAGGTAAGGTAATGATGAATTTTGTAGTTCAGATTCGTATCTGGATGGTGAAATGTGGCTCCAGGGATCATTGCGTGGCATGTAGTACACCCTATGCATCGAAAGCATCCCTTCTTGTTGTGGGATAGCCAGGTCTTTTTATCATAGCAATGCATGGGATCAGTCACCACTAGTTGGTCTCTCAGATTCCGATTCCTCTTAAAGCCCACTCTAGGACTGTCCCAATCTCCAAATGGCAAGGCGGGATCACTTTGAACAATGTGCAAATGTGTCTTTAAATTGTGTCCAATGTGCTTCGTGTCAGGACAGTATTTAGTTGTAAAGGTCAAGCGTTTAGTATCTCCTCGTACCATCTTGTCTTTGGGATCATCATGTTCGCTCATACATTCGAGCAGGTATTGCCACTTGTATCCCCTTGCCATAAATTTCACCGCCATGTCCTGGAGCTGTGTCTTCATGGTCTCAGTGTTGGTATTATTTCTACTGACTCTAGACATTTGGCCCCGGGGAATGGCTCTTAGTAAAGATGTAGGGTGACAGCTATGTGCATGTAACACAGAATTCCTGTCAGTCGGTTTCTGGTATAGTGTAGTTCCTACTCCGTTGCCGTCCCTAAAGATACATAAGTCTACAAATTCGACTTTTTCTTCGCTGAAGCACATTTTGAATTAGATGGGATGTTTTAGTTCATTCAATTCGAGGAACCAGTTCTGTAATGATTCACTCGAGCCCCTCCACACCATGAACAAATCATCTATATACCGCTGGTATATGACTACTTCTTCTCTTTGGAACACCTTCATAATTTCTTCTTCATAGTGTTCCATATACAGGTTTGCAAATGAGGGGGCGACATTCGAACCCATAGCGGTTCCTTTTATTTGGCAGTAGTAGGACTTCTCGAATCTGAAATAATTCAGCCTCAGGCTCAGTTCCAGAATCTGCAACAGAAATGTGGCCGGAGGACCCACATAAGGGTATCTGCTCAATGCTCTCACTACCATGTTGATGCCCTCTTTTTGTGGTATGACTGTATTAAGACTATTTACGTCGGCCGTCACCAATAACCACTTGTCCTCCATCCTAAGATCCTTCACTTTATCTATGAGATCCATAGAGTCTCTAACATACAACCTCATGTTTTTGACAAAAGGCTGTAGGAAGAAGTCCACAAATTGAGACAATGGTGATGTGATGGAATCACGGGCAGACACAATGGGCCTCCAAGGTGGATGGGTTTGGTTCTTGTGTACCTTAGACAGGGTATACAGTATAGGACATTTGGGATATTCCGTCATTAAGAAGCCTCCTATCTTCTCATCAATCCATCCCTGCATCACACTCCCCTTCACCAGGGTTTCGATTTCTTTCTGGAATTCTTTAGTCGGATTTCTTTGGAGTTGTAGATAAGTCATGGTATCATTCAGTTGGTGCATAATATCCGATCGATAATATTAATAATTCATTATTACGGTGGCTCCCCCTTTGTCCGCTGGGCAAATGATGATCTTGGGGTCTGTAGCCAAAGTGTTTATGGCTGAAAATTCTTCTTTTGTCAAATTATCTTGGCTTGAGAGTAGTATTATATTGACACCCAGGGATGCTGATCAACTTATATATGATATTAGACTTGATCTCATCTGTTTCCTTATTCTTAGGTTTGCACTTGTATATGTGGATCATAGATATCTTGTGACACTGTAGTTTAGCTGTTATCGGTCTATTGGTAGGATTTTCTCCCCTGCAGCTTCCCTGGGGCAATACAACGCCAGTTAATGATCTTACTAGCGGTTACAGCACTGACAACTCCGACCACAGGCTGGCCGTAGTGTATCGTTGCTATGGCAACCACTTCTCCCCTCCCCCCCCTTACTCCTTCCTGTTTTGTTCTTCTCCTTTCCTTGACATCCCCCTCTTTCCTCCACTTTAGTTTAGCTGTTCTCAGTCTATTGGTAGGATTTACTCCCCTGCAGCTTCCCTGGGGCAATACAACGCCAGTTAATGATCTTACTTACTTACCACGGGCTGGCCATAGTGTATCGTTGCTATGGCAACCACTTACACAGAGAAGCAGGGAGCTTTCTGCTTACATCACTATAGTGTGCCGTGGGAAGCGTGTACCTCGCTACCAGAGTGTGTTTTCCCATATCATGGAAAGGTAGATATATGTCCCATCTGAATGATTAGATTTGAATAAGCTTCTGTAATGTATATACCGGAGGCTTTATGGTTGATTGTTATACACTTTAACTACATGCTGTTATAGTCAGTAGCGGTCATGTATCTTATGTCACCAGGCGTCCATCATGGCTGCAGTAACTCAATTATTATGCACTAAATATTAACAATACACACACTATTCATTTTATAAGAGTGCTAGGGGACACATTTTGTGGTATATATGAGCAATGTTCATGATTTGGGTATGATATTATTACACAATATACTATGAGAATGAGCATGTTTGCCCACGTGTTATTTTTCACATGAAATGATTTTAAGTTGCAGCATGTTTTTTTGCTATTATTATCCTATATGCTTGTATATAGCCCTATTTTTTTATTAAGTATGACACACTGTGCACAAGGCATTAACTAATGAGTACTTGTTTATTGAGGATCACCATGACAACTGTTTTGGCACAATTTTTTCACTGGGGGTGGGGCTTATTTTGTTTTAAATTTTCAGTTGAATGTAGCTCTTGTTTGTCTGAGGAAGGGGAGTGTGTCCCCGAAACGTCACGCTTGATTTATTAAATATTCACTTAAACAGACCAGAGAGTGCTTTCTTTCATCTATATATATATATATATATATATATATATATATATATTTATTTATTTATTTATTTATTTATTTATACGGTATATACTTCGTGACAAGTCCCCTTTATTTGTAGCACTGGTAAATCCTAGCTTCTAAAAATGCTAGGTTTTACCATCACTTTACTGTTGTAAACCCCTTGTTTTGGGGTTTGTTTTTTTGTAGAAAATGCTTTAAGCTTCCACTTTATTAAGTCCCTTCATATATTTGAAGGGTTCTATCATGTCACCGCTTTCCCTTCTCCCCTCTAAACTATACATATTTAGATCATAGAGTCGTTCTTTGTATGTTATATATTTTAAACCATGTACCAATTAGTAGCCCTCCTTTGAACAATTTCTAGTTTACTTATTTCATTGTACACACCCCCTCCGATCATTGGTGGCTGAAGCGTCCGTATATGAGTAAAATAGTTCACAGGGTTGTGCAATCAGCTCAGGTGCAAATAGCAGCAATATCCTACGCACTTCATGCCCGTGGATTTACAATGACTGTTTACATCATAAACCTCAAAGGCACGAGTGGCCCTGAATTTGCAAGGTTGTACTTTACTTAAATGTCCAGTGCTCTACGGAGAGAACAATAAACCTAGCAATGTTGTAGAAGATGAGATGCCTCACCTATACACCTAGGGGTAGATTTATCAATGTGCGGGTGGACATGATCCACTGTAGTGTATGCTGTCGGCATTTATCATTGCACAAGCATTTCTAGTGAAATACTTGTGCAATGCCACCCCCTGCAGATCTGGCCACTTGCAGGGAGTGTCAATTAACCTGATCGTAACCGATCGGGCTGATTGCTGTCTGACACCTTAGAGGTGGTGGACGAGTTAAGGAGCAGCGGTCTTATGACCACTGCTTCTTAACTTACATTTTCGGTGAGCCGGAAAATACAGGGGTAGATAGCATCATCCGCTGCTTGGTAAATCTACCCCCTACACTCAGAGACAGATCTATAATTGACCAGGTGGGACCGCAAGACTCAGGCAACATCTGAAAGGGATGGCACTTAGGCCCTGATATCTAAAGGTTCCCTAGCTTGGAGAGAAATTGCATTTCAGACTTCGCGGGGGCTGAACTCATTGAATATTCAAAAGAAAAATGGCGGAACTCTCCAGCTCTTGCAAGATTTCTCTCATTTCTATATATGAAGGAGAGACAAGACCAGTTCAATACAGCACTGTGTGATAGGGACGTTTTGTTACATTTCTTTGATAGTTTAACAAATTAGGATCATACTTTGTATATTTCTGTTTATATATACAAATTAAACTGCACCTTGAATTTACTGCATTTCAAACTAAAACAGACACTTTCGGAAAGTGGGAGAAAAAGGGCAGTTTGCTGGGCTGAACAGGGGAGTTCCCAGGGTATGTCCAAAGCTCTCTCACAAGTCTTGTGACATTTTCTAAGCATTTTAAAAAAGCTGGTGTCACTGATTTGTCTCACCAGCTGTATTAAGGTGAAGTTTGCTCAAAATTCACAATAGACTTATTTTAACTAACAGAAGAGTCATATATACTAAAATATAGACATAAACAAGTTAAATTGTAGTGAAAACATTTCAGTTTAATTTGGAACTGATGCACACGGAGCCTTTATACCAGCCCCAGCAGTTCTCCAGTCACCTTCTCTCTCTCATGTAAAATTTTGTATCCCAGAGAGCTTCATTACTTTCTATGGAAGGCACCTCTCATCTCTCTGAGATTCACAGGTTCCTCCTCTTTTCTTAAAAAAGTCAGTGAATTCTTCCCCTGTGAAGTCTGCCCTATAATCAGAATTTGCAAAATCACTAATTACACTGCTGTACACAAAATTAAATACAAAATAAAAAGTGCAACATTTAAATGTAATGAAACTGAATCTGAAGTGTAAAGTGATATAAAATAGAAAGCACAAAGTGTAAATGCAGCAGAACTGTCATGTTATGCAGTGCTATATTGCTCTGGGCTTGTCTCTCCTTAAACTACAGAAATGCAGGGAACACCCCTTGGAGAAGAAAAGCAAAATCTGCATTTTGAAATGTTCACTAGGGATCTCGCAGTGCTGGAGGATCATTTTAGAATATCTCATCTGAGCAGAAAGGATTTGAATATTAGGGCCTCAGTGAGAGCATATATTGGCTCATTGTGTTTTTTTTTTCTTTGTTTCTTTTTTTTTCATTAAATAAATATCATATGGGATCCATCAGTTGCATATTAGTATTAATTTGTGTTATATGTTAATCTTCGGCACTCATATTTTGAGATCGCTGACCATGGTTAAGTATAGATTGAGTGGCTGTGGGCATTTCTAGGCAGGTTGTGGGCTTTTCTAGGTGGATATTTGTTCATACAGTTCCTTTAAACCAAGACAATGAGCAGGAAGGTTGGGAGGTATATGTGAGTGTCTGTAAAGGATCATTTAATACAGTAGAATGCATAAACACATGCATTGAAAAAATAACACTGAATTTAACATGACTAGTAGATTTGTTTTCAAATTTCATTACTTCTATTTTCCCTGCCCCCTGTATCATGTGACAATCATCAGCCAGTCATATGCGTATACAGTATATATTGTTAACTCTTGCACATGATCAGTAGGAGCTGGTACCTCAGAAAGTTGTGCATATAAAATAATTTAGCACATTTTTATAATGGAAGCAAATTGGAAAGTTTTTTTTTTAAAATTGTATGCTCTGTATGAATTATGAAAGTATAATTTTGACTTTAGTGTTGTCCTTTCAGAATTGAATCCTTAATCCAGAAGAAATAAGACAATAAAATAATATCTGATATTTAACATCAGGTAAAAAAGTATATCATGCAATTGATAATCTGCTGTTATATTTAATGCTCACATTTTATAAGAAAAATATATGTTTAATGTATCCTGAAGCCTCCCAGAGGGGTAAATGTAATACAGGATTATTGTAGCAATCAGATCTTTCTGATTTTGTTTAAAAAAGTTGTTTTTCTGTTTGCTATGTATCCTCCTTGTGGTTATCACGTTCACTGTTCTGGAACATTTTGCTTGTTTTGTGACTGGTAAATAAATGTGGTTTTTGACTATTTATTTTGTCAATTTCCTTGTTAATCTTTCACACCTTTACAATTTAATCCTTTTGCTAACTATGCGCCAGTTTACCTAAAATGATCTTATATATACATTAAAGGGAAATTATCACCACAAGCCTAGATGAATATCTCCAATACAGGGAGGTTGCACCCGTTACTGTGTATATATATATATATATATATATATATATATATATATATATTTATTTATTTTTTGTTTTTTTTTGTTTTTTTTTTGAAGTTTTGCAGTTTGACATCTTAATCTACTTTGAAATCAAACGAAGAATATTATATTGGAGATAAATAAATCATGGAATCATTGGGCGCGATCCGATATAGATCGTAGTTTGCGGCGCAAGTGAGGGAACCCGCGTCGCCCGCAGTTTCAGCTCGCAACTCGAGCTATCCCATATACAACGCCGTCAGATGCTAAAGTGCCGTAAGTCTCACAAACCAGCGATGTCCAGAAATCTGCGCAAGTACAAATTTCTGGCGTCGCCAGTGATTTACGGCACGTTAGAAACTGCCGGCGCCTACAAAACCTGACTAAAGTCTAAATCACCCGCACTGTCTAACACGCCTCCCTAACATAGCCCGACACGTCTAACCCTCTATCCGCTATCCCCCCTCACTATCCTAACAATAAAATATGTATTAACCCCTAAACCGCCGCTCCCAAACCCCGCCGCAACCTAATAAAGTTATTAACCCCTAAACCGCCGCCAGCTATATTAAATCTATAACCCCCTAAAGTGAACCCCTAACACCGCCGCCATCTACCTTACCTACCCCCTAAAGTGAGCCCCTACCCTGCCACTATCTATATTAAATTATTCAACCCCTAATCTAATCCCCCTACCCCGCCGCCATCTATATTAAATTATGTAACCCCTAAAATACTAAACTATCCCTACCACTAAACCTAAGTCTAACCCTACAAATAGCCCTGAAAAGGGCTTTTTGCGTGGCATTGCCCCAAAGTAACAGCTCTTTTGCCAGCCCTTAAAAGGGCTTTTTGCGGGGCATGCCCCAAAGAATTCAGCTCTTTTGCCAGCCCTTAAAAGGGCTTTTGGCGGGGCTTTGTCACAAAGTAAACTGCTCTTTTGCCTACAATCTACATCCCCCTACACCGCGGCCACCTATAATAAATGTATTAACCCTTAATCTAATCCCCCTACACCGCCGCCAGCTATATTAACTATATTAACCCTAATTATATTAGGATTAATATAGTTAATATAGTTATTATATTATATATATTAACTATATTAACCCTAATTATATTAGGGTTAATATAGTTAATATCGTTATTATATTATATATATATTAAGTATAATAACCCTATCTAACTCTAACATCCTAACTAAACTCTTATTAAAATAAATCTAATATTAATATTATTAATTAAAATATTCCTATTTAAATCTAAATACTTACCTATAAAATAAACCCTAAGATAGCCACAATATAATTAAAAATTACACTGTAGCTATGTTAGGGTTTATATTTATTTTACAGGTAAATTGTTAATTATTTTAACTAGGTATAATAGCTATTAAATAGTTATGAACTATTTAATAGCTACCTAGTTAAAATAATTACCCAATTACCTGTAAAATAAATCCTAACCTAAGTTACAAATACACCTACACTATCAATAAATTAAATAAACTACAAATATCTATCTAAAAATACAATTAAATAAACTAAACTAAATTACAAAAAAAACCCCACTAAATTACAAAAAATAAAAAAAAGATTACAAGATTTTTAAGCTAATTACACATATTCTAAGCCCCCTAATAAAATAATAAACCCCCAAAATAAAAAAAATTCCCTACCCTATTCTAAATTAAAAATAGTTCAAAGCTCTTTTACCTTACCAGCCCTTAAAAGGGCCTTTTGTGGGGGCATGCCCCAAAGAAAACTGCTCTTTTGCCTGAAAAAAAAACACAATACCACCCCCCAACATTACAACCCACCACCCACATACCCCTAATCTAACCCAAACCCCCCTTAAATAAACCTAACACTACCCCCCTGAAGATCTCCCTACTTTGTATTCACCCCGCCGGGCAGAACTCTTCATCCGATCCGGGCGATGTCCAATCAAGCGGCAAAGAAGAAATCTTTATCCCGACGATGTTTTTCTCCAAGCGGCAGCAAAGTCTTCATCCATCCGCCAGCATCTTCCATCAAGCGGCATCTTGAATCTTCACCGACGCGGAGCATCCATCCCGGCCGACGACTGAACGACGAATGAGGTACCTTTAAATGACGTCATCCAAGATGGCGTCCGTCGAATTCCGATTGGCTGATAGGATTCTATCAGCCAATCGGAATTAAGGTAGAAAAATCTGATTGGCTGATTGAATCAGCCAATCAGATTCAAGTTCAATCCGATTGGCTGATTGGCTGATTGCGCATGCGTTAGGTGTTAGGTTTATTTAGCAGCCAGTTTAGGGAGTTACGGGGCTCCAAAAGTCAGCGTAAGGCTTCTTACGGCTGCTTTTTGTGGCGAGGTGAAAATGGAGTAAGATTTCTCCATTTTCGCCACGTAAGTCCTTACGCTGTATATTGGATACCAAACTGCGCGGGTTTGGTATACCTGCCTATGGTCCAAAAAACTACGGGCGACGGCAGAAATATACGCGCGTAACTTCTAGGTTACGCCGTATATAGGATACCAAACACGCGCAAATATTGGCGTCGCCAGATTTTGCGGGCGACGATTTTTATCGGATCGACCCCATTATGTTTAACACAATTTAATCTAAATTTTTGACTCACTACAGTAGTCACCTTTTTTATTTTATTTTTATTTATTTTTTTATTAAATTACATACATAAAAAGGTTCAGGATCATACAGATATAAAGCACACATATACATTATGCCAAATACATATGGTGTTAAAAAAAATGTCCTTATTTTGTCCCTATGTGCGTCGGGTCTGGAGCTCTTTTGGGTCCTTGGTTAAGGCATATAACAATATATAGGGATTATATCATTAACAAAATTCAGTCCGTGAGCATTATAAAAATGAAGCAGAAATAACATATAGGGGAATATTTATCAAAGCGTCAACTATATTGCATTTGCGGGTGTCAATACGCTCGCCTAACATCGACAAACATCACGGCCCGCAGATCTTAATTCGCTCTCCTTATTTATAAACAAAGCCGTCAAAAACCAGCGCACCAAGTACGGGGCGATGAGCATTGGACTGTTGTTAACTAACAGTCATCGATGATGCTGTTATTCGGGTTTTTCCCAACTTTATTTATACCAACTAAACTGCTACAAAGTACACTAACACCCATAAACCCCACTAACACCCATACCTATTAACCCTTAAACCGCCGCCCTCCCGCATCGCCGCCACTATAATAAACCTAATAACCCTTAATCTGCCGCCCCCGACATCGCCGCAACCTAAATAAAATGTATTAACCCCTATTCCGCTGCGTGCCGCCACCACCGCCACTAAATAAAATTATAAACCCCTAAACCTCTGGCCTCCCACATCACTACCACTAAACTAACTAACTAACTAACTAAACCTATTAACCTCTAAACCGTCAGCCCCCCACATCGCAAAAAAATAAATTAAGCTATTAACCCCTTAACCTAACAACCTACTACAGTTAAATTAAACTACCCATTAAATAAACTAAATTACATATTAAAAAACCTAACCCTACTAAAATTATTTAAATATACAATTAAACATTATTACAAAGTCCTAAAGTACAAAAAAAACAAACACTAAATTACGAAAAAAATTACAAACACCCCCCAACAGTAAAACCCACCACCCAACCAACCCCCCCGCCAAATAAAAAAACGATTTAAAATAACCTAAGATACCCATTGCCCTGAAAAGGGCATTAGTATGGGCATTGCCTTTAAAAGGGCATTTAGCTCTTTTTATTGCCCAGACCCTAATCTAAAAATAAAACCCACCCAAAAAACTTAAAAAAACCTAACACTAATCACTGCAAACCACTTACAGTTCTTGAAATCCCGCTTGAAGGATAGTCTTACGCTGGATAGGATTGTCTTGCCAAAGGGGAGTTTTTTTCCATTAAGGCGTCTCTCATTTATCTTTTTTCAAATATAACCAAACCAACTATGAAAACATACACAAGGGAAAGCATTTTACATTTTACAGCCTGGACCGCAAAATAATACCCCTGTGCACATCACCCAGGGTTTTTTTTCTACAGCATTGAGTAGGGAAAAGGATGGTTTCTAGTGATGTCGCGAATAGTTCGCCGGCAAATAGTTCCCGGCAAACATAGCATGTTCGCCGCGGTGGGCGAACATATGCGATGTTCGATCCTCCCCCTATTGGTCATCATTGAGTAATACTATGACCCTGTACCTCACAGTCAGCAGACACATTCCAGCCAATCAGCAGCAGACCCTCCCTCCCAGACCCTCCTACCTCCTGGACAGCATCGATTTTAGATTCATTCGGAAGCTGCATTGTTAGTGAGAGGAGGGACAGTGTAGGGAAATCGATAGCTAGGCTAGTGTATTCAGTGTCCACTACAGTCCTGAAGGACTCATCTGATCTTTGCTGTAAGGACAGCACCCCAAAAAAGCCCTTTTTAGGGCTAGAACATCAGTCTGCTTTTTTTTTTCCTGTGTAATCTAATTGCAATTGCCTGCCTGCCAGCATGTGTGTCAGGCTCACAGCGTATACTGTGCCCACTTGCCCAGTGCCACCACTCATATCTGGTGTAACAGTAGTGTACATTTAAAAAAAACAACACTTTTTTGACTGTGTTAAATAATAGCAGTCGGTTTCCTTCACACGTGTGCGTTTCAGGGCCTGCCTGCCAGGGCACAGTGTCACCCCAGTGCAACTCATATCTGGTGTAATAGTAGTGTAGATTTAAAAAAAACAACACTTTTTTGACTGTGTTAAATAATAGCAGTCAGTTTCCTTCACACGTGTGCGTTTCGGTGGCTGCCTGCCAGGGCACAGTGTCACCCCAGTGCAACTCATATCTGGTGTAACAGTAGTGTAGATTTAAAAAAAACAACACTTTTTTGACTGTGTTAAATAATAAAAGTCAGTTTCCTTCACACGTGTGCGTTTCAGTGCCTGCCTGCCAGTGCACAGTGTCACCCCAGTGCAACTCATATCTGGTATAACAGTAGTGTAGATTTAAAAAAATCACACTTTTTTTGACTGTGTTAAATAATAGCAGTCAGTTTCCTTCACACGTGTGCGTTTCAGTGTCTGCCTGCCAGGGCACAGTTTCATCCCAGTGCAACTCATATCTGGTGTAACAGTAGTGCAGATTTAAAAAAAACAACACTTTTTTGACTGTGTTAAATAATAGCAGTCAGTTTCCTTCACACGTGCGCGTTTCAGTGCCTGCCTGCCAGGGCACAGTGTCAACCCAGTGCAAATCATATCTGGTGTAACAGTAGTGTACATTTAAAAAAAATAACACTTTTTTGACTGTGTTAAATAATAGCAGTCAGTTTCCTTCATACGTGTGCGTCTCAGGGCCTGCCTGCCAGGGCACAGTGTCACCCCAGTGCAACTCATATCTGGTGTAACAGTAGTGTACATTTAAAAAAAATAACACTTGTTTGACTGTGTTAAATAATAGCAGTCAGTTTCCTTCACATGTGTGCGTTTCAGTGCCTGCCAGGGCACAGTGTCACCCCAGTGCAACTCATATCTGGTGTAACAGTAGTGTACATTTAAAAAAAACAACACTTGTTTGACTGTGTTAAATAATAGCAGTCAGTTTCCTTCACACGTGTGCGTTTCAGTGCCTGCCTGCCAGGGCACAGCGTCACACCAGTGCAACTCATATCTGGTGTAACAGTAGTGTAGATTTAAAAAAAAAAAAAAAACTTTTTTGACTGTGTTAAATAATAGCAGTCAGTTTCCTTCACACGTGTGCATTTCAGTGCCTGCCAGGGCACGGTGTCACACCAGTGCAACTCATATCTGGTGTAACAGTAGTGTACATTTAAAAAAAAAAAAAATACAATTTTGACTGTAATAGATTGAATAGCAGTTGTCTGCAAGCGTGTGCGTCAGGCCTACAGCATCTACTCTGCCAACTTCTGCCAGTGCACAGTGCTACTCATATCTGTTGTCACAGTACCTTGCACGCATAGTACCACTAATCGAAAAAAAAATGACAGGCAGAGGCAGGCCACCCCACAGGGGCCGTCGTGTTCGTGGTGCTGTGATTCCCTTTGGCCCTAGAATAATGCCCAGTGTTCAGAGGCCACGTACCCCAAACTCGAACATTTCTGAGGACATAGTTGACTGGCTAACACAGGACACCCAATCTTCTACAGCTTCCGCTCAGAACCTTGACACACCATCCTCCTTCATCTTAGCTTCAGGCACCTATCAAGTTACCACTCGACCGCCTGCCGCCACCACCAACACTAGCACCACAGCTGCTTCACTTGATCTGTCTGAGGAGTTATTTACACATCAGTTGGAAGAAATGAGTGATACTGATGTGCAACCATTATTATTATTATTATTATCTTTTTCCATCTCCCGGTTCCTAAAATCGATGCCATATACACGTCCCCTGATATGGGACGTAACAGGGATTAAACTGATAAGAATAGTACTATTTAACACACAACTCCTATCTGGTGGCACATTAGATTGCACGCGCAGTGGCCCAAATTTGAAGTAGGAGGACCGACCAAGCATCTTTTTCCATCTCTCGGTTCCTAAAATCGATGCCATATACACGTCCCCTGATAGGGGACGTAACAGGGATTAAATTGATAAGAATAGAACTACTTAACACACCACTCCTATCTGGTGGCACATTAGATTGCACGCGCAATGCCCCAAATTTGAAGTAGGAGGACCGACCAAGCATCTTTTTCCATCTCCCGGTTCCTAAAATCGATGCCATATACACGTCCCCTGATAGGGGACGTAACAGGGATTAAACTGATAAGAATAGTACTACTTAACACACCACTCCTATCTGGTGGCACATTAGATTACACGCTCAGTGCCCCAAATTTGAAGTAGGAGGACCAACCAAGCATCTTTTTCCATCTCCCGGTTCCTAAAATCGATGCCATATACACGTCCCCTGATAGGGGACGTAACAGGGATTAAACTGATAGGAATAGTACTACTTAACACACCTTATAATAAAGCAGAGAGAGGCAATGCAGAGAGAGGAGTCAGAAGAAGAGGAGTCAGAGGAGGAAGGTGGCTTTGAGGAGGTGGAAGACCAAACATAGCAGGCGTCCCAGGGGGCTTGTTGTCACCTTTCGGTGACCCTTGGTTTTGTACCTGGCTGGGTGGAGGAAGAGACCTTCAATGACATCAGTGAGGACAAGGAACGGGACATGGCTAGCTTGGTATCCAACCTTGTGCAAATGGGGCGTTTGCGGTTGTGCAAATGGACTGTTTGCAGTTGTTTGCGGTGCGTTAAAGGGACAGTCTAGGCCAAAATAAACTTTCATGATTTAGATAGAGCATGTAATTTTAAACAATTTTCCAATTTACTTTTATCACCAATTTTGCTTTGTTCTCTTGATATTCTTAGTTGAAAGCTTAACCTAGGAGGTTCATATGCTAATTTCTTAGACCTTGAAGCCCACCTCTTTCAGATTGCATTTTAACAGTTTTTCACCACTAGAGGGTGTTAGTTCATGTATTTCATATAGATAACACTGTGCTCGTGCACAAGAAGTTATCTGGGAGCAGGCACTGATTGGCTAGACTGCAAGTCTGTCAAAAGAACTGAAAAAAGGGTCAGTTTGCAGAGGCTTAGATACAAGATAATCACAGATGTTAAAAGTATATTATTATAAATGTGTTAGTTATGCAAAACTGGGAAATGAGTAATAAAGGGATTATCTATCTTTTAAAACAATAAAAATTCTGGTGTAGACTGTCCCTTTAAACGGGGAGTTTGGTCTGTCACTGTGAAGCGGGCGTAACCCTTACACTACCTGATCGATACAACATCATACCTGATGTTTTAAAGCACGTTATTCCAAACAATTTAGGAATGTTAGGTGATTTATGCCCTTTATGGATTAAAACCAGACTCTGCATCAACTATGTAATTTTCCATGGGAGTTTTGCCATGGATCCCCCTCCGGCATGCCACAGTCCAGGTGTTAGTCCCCTTGAAACAACTTTTCCATCACTATTGTGGCCAGAAAGAGTCCCTGTGGGTTTTAAAATTCGCCTGCCCATTGAAGTCAATGGCGGTTCGCCCGGTTTGCCCGTTCGCGAACTTTTGCAGAAGTTCGCATTCGCCATTCGTGAACCCAAATTTTTATGTTTGCAACATCACTAATGGTTTCTCATTATGTGAAATCAACTGGCAAACATGGAGGATGAAGCATGATGATCTGGGATGCTTTGCTGGATTCAGAGTCAGCAAATTGCACAGACTGAGGGACACCCTAAACCAAAAAAACTATCACAGCATTTTGCAGTGTCATGTAATACCCTCGGTATACACTTTAGGACTAGGGATTGTAGGGTGTAGGAATATGGGTTACTCAGGTGCTGACTCACCTTTTTTGCCTAGGTTTTATTATTAAAATAATGGAGAAGCTTGCTTCTTCTGTAAACATGAAGGGTTCATTTCACTAAGACAGCAAGGCTGGCTGTTCCTCTGGGTTACAAGCAGATAACTGTACAGCATGATGGTGTGAGATGAATGTAACAACATGCAGAGAAACAGTCATACTGTATAGGTTGAAGTGGTTAACTTATACAAATTGCATCACATGCAAATGTACAGAAAAGGAAAGACTAATCTTAGCTATGTGTTTAAAGAGTCACTGTTTCTTGTTTTAGCTACAACAAATTACAACAGCTATATCACTAAATAGTAGCCACTGTCTCCTGAATGGCTATAATGGCACACGGCGAATGTTAGCAAATGCTTGATCTGCTATGGTCAGCTTTTGCTCCCCCTCACCCATGATAATGTACCATTATACCATTGCCCTTCATTCCACGTATGCCTAGTTGGTCAGGTGCTTAATCCTACAGCAAGATAATGACAAAGGTGTGTATAAAACCTAACCAGATAAATTCCAAATCAAAACAAATGTATTATACAATATATGTCAGCATGATGAAACCAAAAACTGCATACAAACATTATATAAAAGCATCTATGTGCAATGCTATATTTGTGGTCATAAACTAAGCGCTGTCACTTAAATTTATATCCCAAAGCTTCATTTCTCGTCGAACATGCTTGGTGACAGAGAACCTTTGGCCAAATAGATAATCCCACTCAGCATTAATATTAAAGGGATATTAAACACTTGGAGATAGTAATATAAAATGATAAATTGTATATATAAGAAAACGCTACATTTTACTTTCATTATTGTGAGCATTTCAGTTCCTGTTAGAAATGGAAGTGCAGAACACTGTTATATTCCACACACCCATTGGCTGCACACCCTAGTGACCTATTTATAACTGTCCCTAATTGGCCACAGCAGAGAAAGTAATCTAAGTTACAACATGGCAGTCCCCATTGATTTATAGACACTAAAACTTATTTTGTCACTATTTAAACAACTAATGAAACTTTAAAAAATATGTATACATGTTATTGTCAGACTAATATTTACTTTAAATGCTTCATTTTGGGCTAAATTACAAGTGGATCGTAAAATATCACTTTCACAAAAGCAATACAACACATAGAAACACCCAGCACTCACCAGCTAGCTCACAGCTAAGATAAAATCACAACTGGAAAGGTTAGTCACCGCATCTGGCCAAATGGGAAAGCTCAGGCACCACGTCAAGGTCCTTTCCATTGCCTGAGTCCCTAACACAGCCACACCATCATGCAAGCTCGCAAAGCCAAACAGACTGAGAACAAAGAAGGGGTGCACAGGTGGATGTAATCACCCATAGAAAATACAAAACATGGAAGGGAACTGCACTCCAAGACCGGACCAGGTACACATCCTGTAACTCAGCAACATCCAGCCCTGGGTGCTAAATAGCACTCCAAAAAAGCTGTGATGTCACCAGAGCCACAGGCAGTTAACCCCAGTCCGGAATGGGTGCAAGAAACAAGGGGGATTACAAACAAAAAGTAATACAACACATAGAAACACCCAGCACTCACCAGCTAGTTCACAGCTAAGATAAAATCACAACTGGAAAGGTTAGTCACCGCATCTGGCCAAATGTGAAAGCTCAGGCACCACGTCAAGGTCCTTTCCATTGCCTGAGTCCCTAACACAGCCACACCATCATGCGAGCTCACAAAAGCAATATTTGCGCACCACTTAGTAATACCAGTGCACACAAATGTGCTCTGGTATTACAAGTTATCCGCAATATGAATGTGACCTTGCATTTGCATTGCATGGAAGCATTGTGCTCACGAGAGCACGCTTCCATAGGCTCCAATGGGAGCCTTGGTCTTATGTCGTGAGACACGGCATGAGAACCTAGCGCAGCGATAGGGCCAAGTCTCACAGCGATGGGCAGCAAATGTTAAATATATATATGATTATATTCATATATATGTATGTGTTAATAGGTGTATATATACATATTAATACAAAAATATATATGTATATAAGCATACAGGGAGTGCAGAATTATTAGGCAAATGAGTATTTTGACCACATCATCCTCTTTATGCATGTTGTCTTACTCCAAGCTGTATAGGCTCGAAAGCCTACTACCAATTAAGCATATTAGGTGATGTGCATCTCTGTAATGAGAAGGGGTGTGGTCTAATGACATCAACACCCTATATCAGGTGTGCATAATTATTAGGCAACTTTCTTTCCTTTGGCAAAATGGGTCAAAAGAAGGACTTGACAGGCTCAGAAAAGTCAAAAATAGTGAGATATCTTGCAGAGGGATGCAGCACTCTTAAAATTGCAAAGCTTCTGAAGCGTGATCATCGAACAATCAAGAGTTTCATTCAAAATAGTCAACAGGGTCGCAAGAAGCGTGTGGAAAAACCAAGGTGCAAAATAACTGCCCATGAACTGAGAAAAGTCAAGCGTGCAGCTGCCAAGATGCCACTTGCCACCAGTTTGGCCATATTTCAGAGCTGCAACATCACTGGAGTGCCCAAAAGCACGAGGTGTGCAATACTCAGAGACATGGCCAAGGTAAGAAAGGCTTAAAGACGACCACCACTGAACAAGACACACAAGCTGAAACGTCAAGACTGGGCCAAGAAATATCTCAAGACTGATTTTTCTAAGGTTTTATGGACTGATGAAATGAGAGTGAGTCTTGATGGGCCAGATGGATGGGCCCGTGACTGGATTGGTAAAGGGCAGAGAGCTCCAGTCCGACTCAGACGCCAGCAAGGTGGAGGTGGAGTACTGGTTTGGGCTGGTATCATCAAAGATGAGCTTGTGGGGCCTTTTCGGGTTGAGGATGGAGTCAAGCTCAACTCCCAGTCCTACTGACAGTTTCTGGAAGACATCTTCTTCAAGCAGTGGTACAGGAAGAAGTCTGCATCCTTCAAGAAAAACATGATTTTCATGCAGGACAATGCTCCATCACACGCGTCCAAGTACTCCACAGCGTGGCTGGCAAGAAAGGGTATAAAAGAAGAAAATCTAATGACATGGCCTCCTTGTTCACCTGATCTGAACCCCATTGAGAACCTGTGGTCCATCATCAAATGTGAGATTTACAAGGAGGGAAAACAGTACACCTCTCTGAACAGTGTCTGGGAGGCTGTGGTTGCTGCTGCACGCAATGTTGATGGTGAACAGATCAAAACACTGACAGAATCCATGGATGGCAGGCTTTTGAGTGTCCTTGCAAAGAAAGGTGGCTATATTGGTCACTGATTTGTTTTTGTTTTGTTTTTGAATGTCAGAAATGTATATTTGTGAATGTTGAGATGTTATATTGGTTTTACTGGTAAAAATAAATAATTGAAATGGGTATATATTTGTGTTTTGTTAAGTTGCCTAATAATTATGCACAGTAATAGTCACCTGCACACACAGATATCCCCCTAAAATAGCTATAACTAAAAACAAACTAAAAACTACTTCCAAAACTATTCAGCTTTGATATTGATGAGTTTTTTGGGTTCATTGAGAACATGGTTGTTGTTCAATAATAAAATTAATCCTCAAAAATACAACTTGCCTAATAATTCTGCACTCCCTGTATACTGTACATATATATTTACAGGGAACACACTTCTAACCCCTAAAAAAATGCTTCTTGCAGTTGTTTTTTTATTTTAAAAAACGCTAAAAAAAATTTAATAAAAAAGACAAGACTCTTACATTTGAGGCCAATTCGGGGACATGTAGAAAATTAACTAGAGATTTGATCTCTGGTTAATTTTTTGAGTGCTAATTACTACCACAAGCTCGTGGTAGCAATAACCAGCCACTTGTTATGGCTGATTATTTATCGCATGACCGTAAATGGGCAAATGTGCCCAATTACAGGCGCACGATAAATTAGTGCTCCTTTTAAATATGAATTATTTCCTAGAAACTTGTTTGAGCTGGTCAGGGAGGATAAGTGATTTGATTTCCCCTTTTATTATGCAGATCAGCAACATCTATTGCAGGAAATGGAAAACAAATATATTCTCTTATAGGATACCAAAATAATCCAATTTGCTCTGCAAATTGCCAATCCTGGCTACAAGGAAATTTCTTGTTGGTACCCACTCTGGCTCTAAACAAAACTTTGTGGATGTACCCCTGGATCGCTGTTGATTTCTGCATTCATCCGTTTCAGTTATTAGAGAGCACCTCCTGTCTGCAATCCGGTACAGGAGACTTACCTCCTTTCCACTTTATTAATCGCTGCCCATTATGGTTGCTTAATACTGGGCTTACTAGGAAAAATTCACTGATATATATATATATATATATATATATATATATATATATATATATATATATATTAAACCATATCTAATACACACACACACATAAATATATATATTAAACTATATCTAACACACACATGCATACATATAAATATATATGTGTGTATATTAGATATAGTTTAAGTGTGACTAAAGTTTAATCCTAAACCTATCCCCTAAACTAAACAATTAACCCCCGAAACACACATCCCCCCACAACGCAAAGTAATAAACTAACATCTAATCCCCCTAACCAAAAATTACTTTACCACTCGTGCAATTAGCGCTCTAGCACAAGTGGTAGTTAGCGCTCAACTTGTAATCTAGCCCATAGTTAATTCATCTCCAGTGCAGCAATGCACTACTGGGAGCTAGCTGAGCATATCTGGCGAGCTAGTGACGAAAGTCAAATGTGTGCAGCCACCAATCACCAGTGGTGGATTGCTTTTGCTGAGGTTATGTTCTTTTCAACAAAGGTAACAAAGATCAAACTAAATTTCATAGTAGAAGTGAATAAAAAATGACATGCTCTGAACCAATTGGTATGGCTTAATTATGCTACTAGTATTTAATTTGCTTGTTTTGGGGATCTATCTAAGTGGGCAGAGCTATACAAACCATAAATGGGTGTGGCTCTACGGCAAAGTGTCCCTAGAATTTTTTTTTAAATGTTGGGAACTATGCTGCTGCAGCTACCACTTATCTAGTCAGCGACTAAATCATCATAAATAATAACCTGTATTTCCAGAAGAGATTAAATTATTGAAATGATTATTGACACACGCATGCATGTACCAACACACACGTGTGCACACACATGCCCCCCGATAAACACACGAGTGCCCACATGCAGTACCAACCAGTAGCGGACTTAACCAACAGAGGGCCCTGGAGCAAAACATTTTTTTGGGCCCCACAGAGGTAACCTTTCTAAATTTGTGAGAAGCATATATGAGGCAAATATAATCTAAAATATCTGGGTGTAAAGGGTTTGGGGCAGCAGATTTATCAGTGCCTAGAGCTGCACTACGCTACACCTAAGTACTTTACTGTATGTATTTGTAAAATGGCAACAAACAGTTAAACAAAAATTACTAACAAAGCACATCTTTGAAACTTGGAACTTAGTATAGAATATTAATATTAAAATGTTTGTTCATGAATACATGAGGTGGACATAATAACAGAAATACCACATAAAAAAGGTGTTTAACTTTGAAGTAACTAAATCACATTTACAAATGCAGCTGAAAAGGTGAGTCATATTCGCCTGATTGCCAATTAACAGTATGTGTCAGCTACAAATGAAGTCAGACAATTAGCACTTTTAAATGTGAGTTTTCTAAGCAACAGGAAGCAAATAGCAAAGTTCCAAACAGACCAAACATCCACTGTCTGCAGGTGTATTGGTCACAGAAACTGCAAAAAAACCATTTAAAGGGATAAAAAAAGGGCAAAAGGAAAATGATCTATGCTAGGGCACTAAAACGAGCACTGTTGCTTGCAGGGATTAAACACATAGTTCAAATCAGCTTCAGAGCAGCAATGCACTGCGGGAGCTTGCTGACTACATCTGGTGAGCCAATGACAAAGAGACAAAGGAGTATAGCCATCAATCATCTGTTAGCTTATAGTAGTGCATTGCTACTTGAGAATATGTACATATTGTTTTCAACTAAGGATACTGACATAACTAATTACATTTAATAGAAGTAAATGTAAAAGGGACTTAAAATGACATGTCTGAATTATGAAAGATTAATTTTAACTTTCCTATCCCTTTAATGTGTCAAGGGAAACAGTCTCAATAAATTGACTCAATCACAATCTATATTTTCTGTCGAAAAAGGCCACTTTTAGATTCAAAGTGATCACTATAGCACGTTTTTAGCTTTTTCCTGCACCAGTGATCATTTTTTCAGATTCTTTCTAAAGCCCCTCTGATATGGCTACAGGAGATATTTAAGAGGTGTATTAACATACATAGTATTGATTCATTAAAGCTCTATTTATCACTATTATGTAGGTTGTATATAGTGACATACATTTATATAGGTTCATATACATATGTATATGTGTTGAGTATGTGATATACTATAGTAAAATAGGATTTACCTGTGCGGCAAATGAAAAAGTATCCAGCATATGCTACACAGCGCCCTGACTTTATGGCAGAGTGGAACAGCACTCTCAGTACTTGCTCGCTTACGTTGATGAAGCAATTACTAAAGGATAAAGAAACAGAACATCTAGAAACCTGCCAAGAGATCATGGAGATAAAAGAGAATTGTACACGTTTTACAAATGATCCCAAGTACCAGGACTTTCAAGATCAACTTGACACTACTATTAATAAGCTGGATGATGAGCTTACAAAGGTCAAGATGAAAAAATATAACAGGGATTGTAAAGATTATGACCTAAATATGGTATACAATTGGAATCAGAATAGACACATCAGAAGCAATAGAAAAAAGACAGATGGTAAAAAAGTCACCTTTTCCAGTTTTGAAGTGGATACCTCTGATGACAATTCTAGAGCCTCTACACCAATTAGAAATTCAGTTACCGCTGATCAGACAGAGGAAACAGTTAAACCTAAAAGGGGATTAGTACATAGACCAATTATGGGTAAAACCTTGGCAGCTAATTTAGTTGATTCTTCAAAAGAAAAACAATGCTCAGAAGAGGGGTCAAAAAACGGATCACAACATGCAGGGGAAGTAGTTACCCCTGCAAAAAATCCAAGCAGAAACCCCATGAAAAACAAAGGAACAAACATGAAGAAAAAGTAACAACGAATGATATCACTGAATGTAAAGATCTGGATGTAGTTAATTTATCATCAATCGTATTAAGCCCCAATGAAACTGCAGTAGTGTTGTCCAAAGGTCTTAAATTCTCCTCTAGTAATGACTTTAATCTATTTCAAACGTTGATAGATATCAATAGGTTTAGAAGGAAATTTAAACTAAAAAGACATTTTAACCCAGCAGATGAAGACATGAAATGAAGCAGTGTTTGTACTGACCCAAGATGCTTCAGAATCTAGTTGAGCGTGATATTTATGCTCTAGAAGAGGAAATTTCCACAAATTCCAAAAAGTAGGTAGCAAAAACAATCTCACCAAAAGTAAACTTCTCATTTTTATAAAATTGCAGAACAACAAACAGCTAGTAATTAAAAAATCAGGATGTATTGTAGTAATGGATAGGTCTCAATATAGTACAGAAGCTAATAGACAGCTCAGTGACAGCAAGACATATAGGAGACTTACATTCAATCCTACATATGGTTTTATTTCTGATTTTGAAAAATTTATATCGGCATTTGTGAGATTAAGGGTCATCACTAGTCAAATGTCTGATTTGTTGATTTTCTCTTTTCCAGTAGTCCCGTTTTTTAAACATTTACCGAAAATCCACAAATCATTGCTTTCACCGTCTGGGCGTCCAATTATCTCAGACGTAGGAACCCTTGGTGAGAAATTGGGATCCCTTATAGATGACAACCTACAGCCCATAGTCAAAGTTACCCCTGCCTATCTGAGAGATACTAAACATCTATTGAGACTCCTAGAAAATGTAATTATCGAAGAAGGTGACATATTGCTGACAATTGATGTCACCTCCCTATATTCATGCATTCCACATAACAAAGGCATTAAATCCTTTGAATTCATGCTAAGACTATACACTAACTTTGATGATGACTATGTGAGGTTTTTGTGTGATGGGGTGAAATTTTTGCTTACCCATAACTTTTTTACATTTGAGGGTGCCTATTATGTACAAAATCAAGGCACAGCTACGGGTGCAAAATTCGCCCCATCATACGCTAACTTATATTTGAGTTTTTTTTAATTTGATAAAGTATTCTGCAGCTCCAATCCATATAAGTCCAACATCAAATTCTATCGTACATTTATTGATTATCTGGTAGTAATTTGGAGAGGTGGTATTATGGAGGCAGTGGAATTTGTTGACTATCTTAATCACAATGACAAGAATCTAGAATTCCCATATACAGCATCATCTGAACAATTAAGTTTCCTAGAAGTTAATATAGTTCTGAATAAAGATTTAAATAAACTTATTACAGAAACATTTAAAAAATCTACCTCAGGCAACACTTTATTGAGAGCTGATTCTAATCACCCATTTCATCTCAAAAAGGCCATCCCTAAAGGGCAATACATGAGGTTAAGAGGTAACTGTACTAATGTTGATACCTATTGCAAACAAGCAGACCTTCTAACGGAACGTCTGCATATTAGGGGCTATAACAATACTTTTATTGACAAAGTTAGCTATGAGGTAAAAAGCATGAAAAGGGAAGATTTACTTGTTAATAAACCAAAAAAATATATGAGGAGCAACCCTCCAATCACCTTTGTAACTACATACAGTTAACAGTTCAGTCAAATTAGCAATATATAAGAACAACAATTAGTACCACTGGAGACCCGAAAATCACCAGAGCACTACTAAGAGGCGCCTAAGGCAAATGTGGCACAATATAGATTCTGAATAATAATACACTTTAAATAGATAATACCATAGAGATGATACCAGCAATGTGAGGTATAAATAACAACAATATTTGATAAACAATGGAGATCCTGAAAAAAACAATATGAGGGTGATATAAATTATATTAGTCCAATCAATATGGTTAACTTATCCAGTCCAGCAGAGTCCAAAGATATGGCCCAAAACGTATGTGCAGTGGGCAATATTCCAGATAGAGGTAGGCCGCTCCTCCTGAGTGTTATGCCAGGAACACAGATGGATAATCTAGAACAAATTAGATAGAGGGCGCCACATGGTGCAGATCATATGAGATAAAAATAGCACAGCGATATGATTATATGAGTCCTACTCACAAGTTGTAGCACACATAAAAGTGCAGAAGACTCAGTCCAGAACTACACGTCGTCCGGTCGACCACAATGGATGGAATTACACAGATGGAGATCCTTGTCTCGCCAGGGAGAGTCCAGGGAAATCCAAAGAGATAGAATGAATATGGAACTATGCACCAGGGGGGGCACTTGGCTGGAACTTTGGTGCATAGTTCCATATTCATTCTATCTCTTTGGATTTCCCTGGACTCTCCCTGGCGAGACGAGGATATCCATCTGTGTAATTCCCCCCTAGCACTTGGCTGGAACTTTGGTGCACTTTTATGTGCGCTACAACTTGTGAGTAGGACTCGTATAATCATATTGCTGTGCTATTTTTATCTCATATGATCTGCACCATGTGGCGCCCTCTATCTAATTTGTTCTAAATTAGCAATATCATTAAGAAATATGTACCCATTTTGGAAAGAGACCAATTACTAAACAGAACTATAAGTAAAGATGGGATTAGATATGTTTCCAAAAGAGCTAAAACTATTGAAAATTATTGATATAGGGATTTTTCCAAGAAGTAGACTAATTCTTGGCTTTAGCAAACTAAGGGCTTCCTCAAATGTAGAAGAAATGCATGTAAGAGTTGTGATTATGCCAACACAGGCACTAACTTTAGATCCACCGTAACAGGTAAATTATATGATATCAGACATCGCTTGACATGTAATTCTAGTTTTGTAATTTATCTTATCACATGTTTAATTGTGTAAAAAATAATATGTAGGTAGGACTACCAGGGTCCTAAAAGAACGTATTAGGGAACACCTATTATCTATCACACATGATCCTCCTAAAACATTTTGTTTCCCATAACTTACCTTTGGATGATAGAAGTCTTCGCACAATGTTCAGTTTTCAAGGTATTGATATAATATACAAAAATATTAAAGGGGGCGATAGATTAGCTGCTCTTAACAGAAAAGAGGCCTTCTGGATATTTACTCTGTCTACAGGCAGTCCAAATAGGATTAATGAAATTACAGATTTGAGATATTTTGTTGATTGATCCCACATCTCATGATCTCCTTCCTCTGTCAAATGTTTTTTCATCCTTAAAAAATATATCTCTTTGCTTGTGGTATATAAATAGATATTCTGAGCGTATACTAGTTTTATTATGTTGGCAGGGTATTTGGCTACGTATATATCTTTTCTGGCTGGAGACATAACTTTAATACATGGCTTGTTTTTACATCTATATTTTTATTTTTTGCATTCACACAAAGGTTATTTCACTATGTATTATTTTTTTGTTTTTACGTCACTTATTTGTGACATATAGGTTGTTTACACTTTGCAATTTGGTCTCACCAATGCTTAGTTTTGATTATGACATTAGGTCTTTTAACACAATATAACAATACATATTTATATATAATATAGTTTAGCACAAATACTATTGTTCACAATATTAATATTCTCACAAGGGGTTTATATATGTTACCTTCACAAATGAGTATGTTTTGCAAATGAGTATGTTTATGTCATGTCTCTTACCATATGCTCACCAACATTATGTCATGGATCAATATCCTTGCCATGAGAATTATTTCCCCACTGTATGTATATCTATATATGCGCTACAGATGTCAGGTTCCTCCATTTTATTTTCAGCATATAATATTCTTGCTCCGAAAATTTAACATTATAACAATCTTTGTATTGTTAGCAGAGTTTTGAAACTCATGTAATTTTATTCTGCTTATTGTATTTTATGCCTTAAACCCTGTTCCTGTTGATTTATATACAATGTTACTGGTTGCTTTAATATATTATAGCAACACGGCTGGGCTATATAATAAACTCTGATACAGCAATTGATTCTATACATTTAAGAATCAGGTCTTTGTTTCAAATTCCGCTAATCGAGTTGAGCACCTTTTTAACCCTTTAAGGACACAGCTTTCAGTTTGCTCAATTGTTTTATGACGGAAAAATTCTGTCATATGTCCTTAAGAGGTTAAAGAGTGAATGTGTGTATGTTTGCAGTCCCTGATGAAGTGCCTACGGGCAGGAAACACGTTGGACAGTCTGTGTTTTCGGGTTCCTCTTGAGCCTTGATCTACCAATAAAATGTACTTGATGTAACAATAAAAGTTTGTTTTTTTACCTTTACCTTGCTTGCGGTTTTGCCTTTGCCATACAGGTAAATCCTATTTTACTATATGCTTCATTGCTTTTCATTGTGGAGCCTTGGGAGTGGCTCCCTACCTGTTGGCCTGGCGTTTTCATTTGAGATCAGTCTAGCGGTGAACAGGATCGACAAGTCCGCTACGTGATTTAAAGGTAACATTAGTCCTTGCTTTGTTCATTTAGTAAGCACTGAATATTGGAACGTCTCACTACTTACAGCGACAAACCTTAAATGTTACCTTGTCTCTACTTTTGTCGTTATACCCAATGTGTTTGGGTGTTTCCCACCGCATCTATAAGTACTGACAATTCTCTTGTTACTTATGTTGCAACCAATGGGATTTATAATGGGATTTCTGAGAGAAAGGAAGAAAGAGAGAGAGAGAGAGAGAGAGAGAGAGAGAGAGAGAAAGAGATAGATAGAGAGAGAGAGAGAGAGAGAGAGAGAGAGAGAAAGAAAGAGAGAGATATTCTCAATAGTTGCTGGTGCCTCAGAAAGAGTGCATATAAAAAAACCTGTACAATTTGATAATGGAACTAAATTGGAAAGTCTATCTGAATCATTAACATTTAATTTTGACTTTATTATCCCTTTAAATGTGTTTGCGTAATAAAAAAATAAGGAAAAACTGTTTAAAATTAAAATTAAGCTATTGTCCACTGGTTGACTACGACAACTCCCAAAGAAAAGTTGGTTAATTCAGCACAAGAATTTAAATTTTTAATAAAAAAATGGAAAATTAGATCTGTCAATACCAGCAACTGTTGTCACTCATGTCACATAGTTTTATGCTTAAAAATACATTAAACCATTCTCAATTTTGTGAAAAATTGTGCCGCACAGGTAATAGTAGGTTTGGGAATTATGAAAACCTAAGTTACAGAATTTTGTATTTTGACCTCTCTAGCAAGTGTGTAAAAAAGCATAATTTGTTTCAAAAAAGTAAAAGGTGCTTAATGTCCCTTAAATGGTATCTGTCTACGTTTAAAGGGAAACTAAAGTCATAATTAAATTTTCATGATTCAGATAGAGCATGTCATATTATGAGACTTTCCAATTTACATATATTAGTCTGTTAGCGGATGGCTGTCACATGATACAGAGGGAGTGGCAAATGGGGAAAAAATATAAATACATTTGTAAGCAAAAAATCTACTGCTTATTTGAAATTCAGAGTGTTATTACATTGTCTTTTTAGTATGCATGCGTTAATTATGAAATTCTATTGTATTTAATGGCCCTTTAAGGGGACGTATGCAAAGTAATTTCTCATGATTAACAGTGGGTGATATTTTAGGGGACACATTTTCACTTGGGATAAAAATATCAGTAAGGGAAATTTTATATTTAAAAAAATCTGATCATTCAAAAAACAACGTAATATCAATAAAAATAGCAATACAAACATCAGAATGTAGAGCCTGCACTATTATGCTTTATAATGCTTATTATGCTCGTAAAAAAAATGTAAACAATTTTAATTGATGGAAAAAA
The DNA here is from genome assembly GCF_027579735.1 of Bombina bombina. NCBI lineage: Eukaryota > Metazoa > Chordata > Amphibia > Anura > Bombinatoridae > Bombina > Bombina bombina. Next base: position 751,636,606 of record NC_069500.1, read on the forward strand.
TAATTTTACCGTATCAAGCACAGCTCAAACAACAGACCAGTAAAAAAATAAAATAAAGGCTACAAATACTGGCAAGTTGGTAATACAAGAATTACATTTTACAAGGACTGCATAAAGCTCAGGTGATTATTGTTCTCCTTTTCTAAATCATTACAATTCATTTGAATAGTTGTTATTTAAATTAATTATGTTACCCTAAATTTCAAATTTTCTTACAACTATAAAAAAACAGGAGTTTTACAGAGATTTCAAGGAAGGGTGGGAGGCGGTCAAAGAGCTTCATGGAAGCAAATTAGAACTCCCAACCTTTTTACATATTGCAAGATTGCCATCGCTAGGAACAAAGTAAATAATGAAAGTATTTTTTTAATATGTAAAATGTATAATTTTATAGTAAAATCCCCAAAATGCTTAAAGGGACATTAAACCCATATTTTTTCTTTCATGGTTTAGATAGAGCATGCAATTTTAAACAACTTTCTAATTTACTTCTATTATCTAATATGCTTTATTGTCTTGATATCCTTTGCTGAAAAGCATATCTAGATAGGCACAGTAGCTGCTGATTGGCGGTTGCACATAGATGCCTCGTGTGATTTGCTCACCCATATGCATTGCTATTTCTTCAACAAAGGATATCTGAAAAATTAAGCAAATTAAATAATAGAAGTACGTTAAAAAAATTATTTCATGATACAGATAGGGAATACAATTTTAGAGTTTAATGTCCCTTTAAACCCAAAATATTTCTTTCATGAGTCAGATAGAGAATACAATTTAAAACAACATTCCAATTTACTTCTATTATCTAATTTGCTTCATTATTTAGATATCCTTTGTTGAAGAAATATTAATACACATGGGTAAGTCAATTACACAGGCATCTATGTTCAGCTACCAATCAGTAGCTACTGAGCCTATCTAGATTTACTTTTCAGCAAAGGATATCAAGAGAATTAAGCAAATTAGATAATAGAAGTATATTAGAAAGTTGTTTAAAATTGCATGTTCTTTCTAAATCTTGAAAGAAAAAAAATTGGGTTTCATGTCCCTTTAACCCCTTAGTGACCAGACCACTTTTCAATTTGTTGACCATCTGGGACCAACGCTATTTTTGCATTTCTGCGATGTTTGTGTTTAACTGTAATTTTCCTCTTACTCATTTACTGTACCCACACATATTATATACTGTTTTTCTCGCCATTAAATGGACTTTCTAAAGATATGATTATTTTCATCATATCTTATAATTTACTATAAAAAAAAATATAAAATATGAGGAAAAAATGAAAAAAAATGCACTTTTTCTAACTTTGAGCCCCAAAATTTCTTACACATCTACAACCACCATAAAATACCAATGCTAAACAGTTTCTAAATTTTGTCCTAAGTTTATAAATACCCAATGTTTACATGTTCTTTGCTTTTTTTGCAAGTTATAGGGCAATAAGTACAAGTAGCAATTTGCTATTTCAAAACCATGTTTTTTCAAAATTGGCGATAGTTACATTGTAACACCAATATCTGTCATGAATCCCTGAATAACCCTTCAAATGTATATATTTTTTAAAAGAAGACAACCTAAGGTATTAAACTTGGGGTATTTTGACTTTTTTCATGCAACCATTTTACCACCAATCTATGCCAAAGTTTGGGGGGGGGGAAAAAAATAATTTGATTTTTTGACAAAATAGCAATTTAAGAATACATTTACTGATAATATTAAGGGTTACTGCCAAATAACACCCTCATATGTCTTCAGCAGCATCTCCTGGGTACAGTGATACCACCCATGTATAGGTGTGTCGGGTTCTCGGGGGGCTAAAAGCTCTTATTTTTAGGGAGCGCATTCCAGTTTTTCAACTTGGAATTTTCACATTGGTCATCATGCACCCATGTCCTATTTGGGACATTTCTAAAGCTGGTCAATGGAATTTACCCCCATCAAACCATATATTTTTGAAAAGTAGACACCCTAGGGTATTTCAAATGCTTGTATTTTAACACTTTCCATGCACTAATTCAACCACCAGTCTTTGTCAAACTTTTGGGTAGTCATTATTTTGTGTTATTTTTCACACACATTGTACTTTAGGCATGGAATCTCAGTTCCTGTTATGTGTTACTACCAAAAAAACCCTCAATATGTGTTTAACAACATCTCCTGAGTACAGTGATACCACCCATGTATAGGTGTGTCGGGTTCTCTGGGGGCTAAAAGGCCTTAATTTTAGGAAGCGCATTCCAGTTTTTCAACTTGGAATTTTCACATCGGTCATCATGCACCCATGTCCTTTTTGGGACATTTCTGAAGCTGGTCAATGGAATTTACCCCCATCAAACCATATATTTTTGAAAAGTAGACACCCTAGGGTATTTCAAATGCTTGTATTTTAACACTTTCCATGCACTAATTCAACCACCAGTCTTTGTCAAACTTTTGGGTAGTCATTATTTTGTGTTATTTTTCAAACACATTGTACTTTAGGCATGGATTCTCAGTTCCTGTTATGTGTTACTACCAAAAAAAACCTCAATATGTGTTCAACAACATCTCCTGAGTACAGTGATACCACCCATGTATAGGTGTGTCGGGTTCTCTGGGGGCTAAAAGGCCTTAATTTTAGGAAGCGCATTCCAGTTTTTCAACTTGGAATTTTCACATCGGTCATCATGCACCCATGTCCTATTTGGGACATTTCTGAAGCTGGTCAATGGAATTTACCCCCATCAAACCATATATTTTTGAAAAGTAGACACCCTAGGGTATTTCAAATGCTTGTATTTTAACACTTTCCATGCACTAATTCAACCACCAGTCTTTGTCAAACTTTTGGGTAGTCATTATTTTGTGTTATTTTTCACACACATTGTACTTTAGGCATGGATTCTCAGTTCCTGTTATGTGTTACTACCAAAAAAAACCTCAATATGTGTTCAACAACATCTCCTGAGTACAGTGATACCACCCATGTATAGGTGTGTCGGGTTCTCTGGGGGCTAAAAGGCCTTAATTTTAGGAAGCGCATTCCAGTTTTTCAACTTGGAATTTTCACATCGGTCATCATGCACCCATGTCCTATTTGGGACATTTCTGAAGCTGGTCAATGGAATTTACCCCCATCAAACCATATATTTTTGAAAAGTAGACACCCTAGGGTATTTCAAATGCTTGTATTTTAACACTTTCCATGCACTAATTCAACCACCAGTCTTTGTCAAACTTTTGGGTAGTCATTATTTTGTGTTATTTTTCAAACACATTGTAATTTAGGCATGGATTCTCAGTTCCTGTTATGTGTTACTACCAAAAAAACCCTCAATATGTGTTCAACAACATCTCCTGAGTACAGTGATACCACCCATGTATAGGTGTGTCGGGTTCTCTGGGGGCTAAAAGACCTTAATTTTAGGAAGCGCATTCCAGTTTTTCAACTTGGAATTTTCACATCGGTCATCATGCACCCATGTCCTATTTGGGACATTTCTGAAGCTGGTCAATGGAATTTACCCCCATCAAACCATATATTTTTGAAAAGTAGACACCCTAGGGTATTTCAAATGCTTGTATTTTAACACTTTCCATGCACTAATTCAACCACCAGTCTTTGTCAAACTTTTGGGTAGTCATTATTTTGTGTTATTTTTCACACACATTGTACTTTAGGCATGGATTCTCAGTTCCTGTTATGTGTTACTACCAAAAAAACCCTCAATATGTGTTCAACAACATCTCCTGAGTACAGTGATACCACCCATGTATAGGTGTGTCGGGTTCTCTGGGGGCTAAAAGGCCTTAATTTTAGGAAGCGCATTCCAGTTTTTCAACTTGGAATTTTCACATCGGTCATCATGCACCCATGTCCTATTTGGGACATTTCTGAAGCTGGTCAATGGAATTTACCCCCATCAAACCATATATTTTTGAAAAGTAGACACCCTAGGGTATTTCAAATGCTTGTATTTTAACACTTTCCATGCACTAATTCAACCACCAGTCTTTGTCAAACTTTTGGGTAGTCATTATTTTGTGTTATTTTTCACACACATTGTACTTTAGGCATGTATTCTCAGTTCCTGTTATGTGTTACTACCAAAAAAACCCTCAATATGTGTTCAACAACATCTCCTGAGTACAGTGATACCACCCATGTATAGGTGTGTCGGGTTCTCTGGGGGCTAAAAGGCCTTAATTTTAGGAAGCGCATTCCAGTTTTTCAACTTGGAATTTTCACATCGGTCATCATGCACCCATGTCCTATTTGGGACATTTCTGAAGCTGGTCAATGGAATTTACCCCCATCAAACCATATATTTTTGAAAAGTAGACACCCTAGGGTATTTCAAATGCTTGTATTTTAACACTTTCCATGCACTAATTCAACCACCAGTCTTTGTCAAACTTTTGGGTAGTCATTATTTTGTGTTATTTTTCACACACATTGTACTTTAGGCATGGATTCTCAGTTCCTGTTATGTGTTACTGCCAAAAAACACCTCAACATGTGTTCAACAACATCTCCTGAGTACAGTGATACCACCCATGTATAGGTGTGTCGGGTTCTCTGGGGGCTAAAAGGCCTTAATTTTAGGAAGCGCATTCCAGTTTTTCAACTTGGAATTTTCACATCGGTCATCATGCACCCATGTCCTATTAGGGACATTTCTGAAGCTGGCCAATGGAATTTACCCCCATCAAACCATATATTTTTGAGAAGTAGACCCCCTAGGGTATTTGAAATGCTGGTATTTTCACACTTTCCATGAACTTATTTAACCACCAGTCTTTGTCAAACTTTTGGGTAGTCATTTTTTTGTGTTATTTTTCACACACATTGTACTTTAGGCATGGATTCCCAGTTCCTGTTATGTGTTACTGCCAAAGAAGACACCTCAATATGTGTTCAACAACATCTCCTGAGTACAGTGATACCACCCATGTATAGGTGTGTTGGGTTCTCTGGGGGCTAGAAGGCCTTATTTTTAGGAAGCGCATTCCATTTTTTACACTTCTCCTTTTCACATCCCATGCACCCATGTTCTATTTAAGACATTTCTGAAGCCGGCCAATGTAATTTACCCCCATAAAACCATATATTTTTTAAAAGTAGACATCCTAGGGTATTTCAAATGCAGGTGTTTTAACACTTTCCATACACTAATTCAACCACTAGTCTTTGTCAAACTATTGGGCATTCATTTCTTTGTGTTATTTTTCACATACATTGTACTTTAGACATGGATTCACAGCTCCTGTTATGTGTTACTACCAAAGAAGACACCAATATGTGGTCGCCAACATCTCCTGAGTTCAGTGATACCACCTATGCATAGGTTTGGTGGCTTGTTTGGGCGGTGCAATGCCAAATGTCTGACATGTGTTTGTGATTTTTTTTCACATTTAACATATTTTCTTTGCCTATTGTCTTTTTTGGGGGTCTTTTAACATACCCCAATTTATTTGTTTTCCATAAATGTGATTATATTTAAAAAGTTGACCCCCCAAGGTATTATACATGGAGTGGTTTGATGACTTTGATGCAACCGTTTTAGCCCAAAAAATTGGAGAAAGTATATGGTGGTAATTTTTCAATTTTCATTGTTACAGACACATTGCTTTTTTACTATGATTTAGGAGAGACTGTTGTAAGTTATTGCAAAAGAATACTTCAGGTTGTTTTCTGCAAGGCACCCTGAGTACACCTATGCCCCCCATGCATAGGTTTGCCAGGATTTTGGGAAGGTTATGTTACATGATTTTAGTTATTAAAAATGAGAGTATTTCTTCTGATAGGCCTATCTTTAGTTTGGGGCCTATCACATACCCCACTTTTATTTATTGCATTCAAAGTGTATATTTTTTAAATGTTGACACCCCAAGGTATTGTATATGGTGTGCTTTGATGCCTTTGAAGCAACCGTTTTAGCCCAAAAAATTGGAGAAAGTATATGGTGGTAATTTTTCAATTTTCATTTTTACAGACACATTGCTTTTTGACTATGATTTAGGAGAGATTGTTGTAAGTTATTGCAAAAGAATACTTCAGGTTGTTCTCTGCAAGGCACCCTGAGTACACCTATGCCCCCCATGCATAGGTTTGCCAGGATTTTGGGAAGGTTATGTTACAATTTTATGACTTGTGATTTTAGTTATTAAAAATGAGAGTATTTCTTCTGATAGGCCTATCTTTAGTTTGGGGCCTATCACATACCCCACTTTTATTTATTGCATTCAAAGTGTATATTTTTTAAATGTTGACACCCCAAGGTATTGTATATGGTGTGCTTTGATGCCTTTGAAGCAACCGTTTTAGCCCAAAAAATTGGAGAAAGTATATGGTGGTAATTTTTCAATTTTCATTTTTACAGACACATTGCTTTTTGACTATGATTTAGGAGAGATTGTTGTAAGTTATTGCAAAAGAATACTTCAGGTTGTTCTCTGCAAGGCACCCTGAGTACACCTATGCCCCCCATGCATAGGTTTGCCAGGATTTTGGGAAGGTTATGTTACAATTTTATGACTTGTGATTTTAGTTATTAAAAATGAGAGTATTTCTTCTGATAGGCCTATCTTTAGTTTGGGGCCTATCGCATACCCCACTTTTATTTATTGCATTCAAAGTGTATATTTTTTAAATGTTGACACCCCAAGGTATTGTATATGGTGTGCTTTGATGCCTTTGAAGCAACCGTTTTAGCCCAAAAAATTGGAGAAAGTATATGGTGGTAATTTTTCAATTTTCATTTTTACAGACACATTGCTTTTTGACTATGATTTAGGAGAGATTGTTGTAAGTTATTGCAAAAGAATACTTCAGGTTGTTTTCTGCAAGGCACCCTGAGTACACCTATGCCCCCCATGCATAGGTTTGCCAGGATTTTGGGAAGGTTATGTTACAATTTTATGACTTGTGATTTTAGTTATTAAAAATGAGAGTATTTCTTCTGATAGGCCTAACTTTAGTTTGGGGCCTATCGCATACCCCACTTTTATTTATTGCATTCAAAGTGTATATTTTTTAAATGTTGACACCCCAAGGTATTGTATATGGTGTGCTTTGATGCCTTTGAAGCAACCGTTTTAGCCCAAAAAATTGGAGAAAGTGTATGGTGGTAATTTTTCAATTTTCATTTTTACAGACACATTGCTTTTTGACTATAATTTAGGAGAGACTGTTGTAAGTTATTACAAAAACATACTTCAGGTTGTTTTCTGCAAGGCACCCTGAGAACACCTATGTCCCCCATGCATAGGTTTGACAGGGGTTTTGGTTAAAAAAAAACAGGCCCAATTTTAGAAAAAAATAGAGTAGTGAAATGTAAAAATCTGGCACAGTAAAAGTAAAAAAAACAAAAAAACATCTAACTGTAAACATAACCAAAAAAATATATATATATATATGTAACAGCAAATGTATTTATTTTTTTAAAAATTGACCATTGTATGGTACCGCTTGAAGCAGTCCCCAATGCAGAGTGCAGGCTGTCCAGGGCAATCAGGACAGTAATATATGGTGTCCCTTCTCTTCCCCCTCTTGGTACAGACTCTGCATTTTTTTTGTGGTTTCTGCTTTGTAGCAGTAGGGGGGATTTTAAAAATAAAATGGGTAGCCCCAACTCTGCTCTCTCCCATCACCGCCCGGGGAGCAGGTGCATCATGGTACAAAATCCCCGTAATAATCTGGAGCTGAAACTGTAAAAAAGTCTTTTTAACTCTGGGGTTTGCTTTTTTGAACAACAAAAAAGCGTTGTGGGTTGCAATCTGCATTAGGTAAATTGCAACCTTTTTGTACCAGGCCCTTGTCTTCCGCATAATTAGGTAGGGCTGCAGCAGCTGATCAGCCAGATCAACCCCACCCATATGCCAGTTATAAGACTTGATGCACACTGGCTTCCTTATGATCTCAGCTCTGCCACGTACAGAAACCGCCACCGTCCTCTCTGTGTGGATGGTGGTAAGAAGGTATACATCCTTCTTGTCTCTGTACTTCAGTGCCAACAGCTCCTCTTGGCGCAGAGCTGAGGTCTCCCCCCTTCGTAGCCGGGTGCGTACAAGCTGTCCTGGGAAACCTGCGCGGTTCTTTTTAATTGTACCGCAAGCTACTGTATCAAAGCAATACAGTAGCTTGAACAAAAGGACACTTGTATAAAAATTGTCTAAGTACAAGTGATACCCTTTGTTCATTAGGGGTAATATCAGGTCCCAGACAATCTTGCCAGTGGTTCCCATATGTTCTGGGCAACCTGGAGGGTCAAGGTGGCTATCCTTTCCCTCATACACCCGGAAGGCCTGAGTATACCCAGTCTCGCTGTCACAGAGCTTATACACCTTTACCCCATATCTGGAGCGTTTGGAAGGAATATACTGCTTGAATCCCAGCCTTCCCTTATACTTCATTAGGGATTCATCAACGCATATATTCCTTCCAGGTGTATAAGCCTCTGCAAACCTGGCAGAAAAGTGGGTTATCAGGGGGCGGATTTTATACAGCCTGTCAAATTGGGGATGCTCCCTAGGGGGGCAACGGCTGTTGTCGCTGAAGTGCATGAAATGCAGAATCATTTCATACCTCTTCCTCGACAAAGTCTGGGAGAAAATGGGGGTAGAGCAGATGGGGCTAGTACTCCAGTAGGAGCGAATGGAGGGTTTCTTTATGATGCCCATCAGCATAGTCAATGCCCAGAATTTTTTGAATTCTGGCACATTGATGGGGGCCCATTGCTGCTTTGCCAAATATGTTCCAGGCTTTGCAGCACGGAACTGATGGGCATATAAATTAGTTTGGGTCACAATGTTCCCCAATATATCATCGCCCAGAAACACTTCCAGAAACTGCTGGGGGCTAAAACCTGCCACATCTATATTTATGCCAGCATTTGCTGTGAAGGGTGGGATATCTGGCCTCTGGAGATGAGGCGTTACCCACTCTTCAGCAGCAATGGCAGCAACACGCCTCCTTCTGGCAGGGGGGCTAGCAGGGGGGCTGGCAGGGGGGCTGGCAGGGGGGCTAGCAGCCACAGATACATCACTATCAGTTGAGACTGCATCTAGTGATGTATCTGAGCACATGGCAGGGTCAAAATTGGGGTCTGAGTCAGAAATAGAGGCATCTGACTCTGACGCAAGGATGGCATACGCCTCCTCAGCACTATATCTTTTCTGTGACATTTTTGTATCTGTCACAGAAAACAATTACTAAAAAAAATTAAATTAACTAAATTAATTAACTAAATTAACTAGCAAAAATGTACAGCTATGCTACTGCCAGTGATTTATAGCGATCACTGGCAAGCTAGAGGTTAATGGCTCTGAAAATTAAATTCAATTAACTAAATGTTTCTGAAAAGAGCCTTTGGGTTTTTAAAAAATTACAACAACAAAATTAACCCCTAAAAAAATGCACAGACAGCAAAAAAGTACAGCTATGCAACTGCCAGTGATTTATAGCGATCACTGGCAAGCTAGGGGTTAATGGCTCTGAAAATTAAATTAAATTAACTAAATTAATTAACTAAATTAACTAGCAAAAAAGTACAGCTATGCTACTGCCAGTGATTTATAGCGATCACTGGCAAGCTAGGGGTTAATGGCTCTGAAAATTAAATTAAATTAACTAAATGTTTCTGAAAAGAGCCTTTGGGTTTTTAAAAAATTACAACAACAAAATTAAAGTGAATGTAAATTTTGATGCTAAAGTGCCCGGTTTTTAAAACTTTGATTAAAAACAGGGGCACTTTAATTCATAAAAATTTACATTTCACTCCTGTTGTGACAAAAAACTTACCTTTTAAACTTCACAGCAGCTCCAGCTTTCTCCGGTCTCACAAGCCATTTCTGATGTCAGAAATGATTGATAGGTCATTCTCCAATCACAGCTTCCCCCCCGGGGGATTCAGTGTCTGATTCACTGCTGTGATTGGAGGAAGCCGATGCCTCATTTTAGACCCAGGAAGAGGCTTTGAAACAGGTGGAGGAAGCTGGAGCTGCTGTGAAGATTAAAAGGTAAGTTTTTTTTCCCACAACAGGAGTGAAATGAAAATTTTTATGAATTAAAGTGCCCCTGTTTTTAATCGAAGTTTTAAAAACCGGGCACTTTAGCATCAAAATTTACATTCACTTTAACCCCTAAAAAAAATGCACAGACAGCAAAAAAGTACAGCTATGCAACTGCCAGTGATTTATAGCGATCACTGGCAAGCTAGGGGTTAATGGCTCTGAAAATTAAATTAAATTAACTAAATTAATTAACTAAATTAACTAGCAAAAAAGTACAGCTATGCTACTGACAGTGATTTATAGCGATCACTGGCAAGCTAGGGGTTAATGGCTCTGAAAATTAAATTAAATTATCTAAATGTTTCTGAAAAGAGCCTTTGGGTTTTTAAAAAATTACAACAACAAAATGAACCCCTAAAAAATTGCACAGACAGCAAAAAAGTACAGCTATGCAACTGCCAGTGATTTATAGCGATCACTGGCAAGCTAGGGGTTAATGGCTCTGAAAATTAAATTAACTAAATGTTTCTGAAAAGAGCCTTTGGGTTTTTAAAAAATTACAACAACAAAATTAACCCCTAAAAAAATGCACAGACAGCAAAAAAGTACAGCTATGCAACTGCCAGTGATTTATAGCGATCACTGGCAAGCTAGGGGTTAATGGCTCTGAAAATTAAATTAAATTAACTAAATGTTTCTGAAAAGAGCCTTTGGGTTTTTAAAAAATTACAACAACAAAATTAACCCCTAAAAAAATGCACAGACAGCAAAATGCAGCAAAAAAAAAGTGCACCTATGCTACTGCCAGTGATATATAGTGATCACTGGCAAGCTAGGGGTTAATGGTTCTGAAAATTAAATTAAATTAACTAAATGTTTCTGAAAAGAGCCTTTGGGTTTTTAAAAAATTATAACAACAAAATTAACCCCTAAAAAAATGCACAGACAGCAAAATGTAGCAAAAAAAAAGTGCACCTATGTTACTGCCAGTGATATATAGTGATCACTGGCAAGCTAGGGGTTAATGGCTCTGAAAAGAGCCTTTGGTTCTATATTTTTTAACAAATAAAAGAAATAAATCTCTCTCTCTGCTAAATACAGGTCTCTCTCTCTCTCCAACAAAATGGCAAGTGAGGAGAGGGAGGGAGATCCACACTGATCATAGTCAATATTTACAAATATTGACATGATCAGACAAATGGGGTATTTTATTATTATTATTTTTTTTAGGGTGGGAGGCTCAGATTGGGTGACCCTAGCTTGCCCCTATGATGAGGCAGGCTAGGGACACCCCCAGAGGCCCCATGATGCACTGGGCATCGCCATCTTGGATGCCTAGTGAAGGGGGAGGGGGGGGCTATTTAGGGCTTTTTTTTTAATATACGTTTTTTTTTTTTTTTAATTATTACTTTTATTTTATAACTAACTAAGTGCCTCGACCCACCGAGGCACTTAGCACACAATCAGAGCATCGGAAGCGTGTCCGATCGCTTCCGATGCTCTGAAACACTGCCGGGCTCCACGTGGAGCGAAACCGGAAGTGATCACTCGTGGGGGAGTGATCAATCCGGTCCCGGCACTCGGGAACAGTATTGCAGGATGCCTAGACCTCAAGGCAAGCCTGCAATACTGTTAGAGCAGCTGGAAGCGATTCCGATCGCTTCCAGTGCTCTGTTAAACCGACGACGTATGCCATACGTCCTCGGTCGTTAAGTGCTTTTTTTTTGAGGACGTATGGCATACGTCGTCGGTCGTTAAGGGGTTAACCCCTTAATGACCACCACTTTTCCATTTCCTGTCCGTTTGGGACCAAGGCTATTTTTAAATTTTTGCGGTGTTTGTGTTTAGCTGTAATTTTTCTCTTACTCATTTACTGTACCCACACATATTATATACCATTTTTCTCACCATTAAATGGACTTTCTAAAACTATTATTATTTTCATCATATCTTATAATTTACTTTAAATTTTTTTTATAAAATATGAGGAAAAATGATAAAAAACCCACTTTTTCTAACTTTGACCCCCAAAATCTGTTACACATCTACAACCACCAAAAAACACCCATGCTAAATAGTTTCTAAATGTTGTCCTGAGTTTAGAAATTATTTACAAACAGCTTGTGCAATTATGACATAAATGGTTGTAATTTTTTCTCTGGGATCCCCTTTGTTCAGAAACAGCAGACATATATGGATTTGGCTTTTTGGTAATTAGAAGGCCGCTAAATGCCACTGCACACCACACGTGTATTATGCCCAGCAGTGAAGGGGTTAATTAGGGAGCATGTAGGGAGCTTTTGGGGGTAATTTTAGCTTTAGTGTAGTGTAGTAGACAACCCAAAGTATTGATCTAGGCCCATTTTGGTATATTTCATGCCACCATTTCACCTCCAAATGCGATCAAATAAAAAAAAAATGTTAAATTTTTCCAAATTTTAGGTTTCTCACTGAAATCATTTACAAACATCTTGTGCAATTATGGCACAAATGGTTGTAAATGCTTCTCTGGGATCCCCTTTGTTCAGAAATAGCAGACATATATGGCTTTGGCGTTGCTTTTTGGTAATTAGAAGGCCGCTAAATGCCGCTGCGCACCACACGTGTATTATGCCCAGCAGTGCTGGGGTTAATTAGGGAGCTTGTAGGGAGCTTGTAGGGTTAATTTTAGCTTTAGTGTAGTGTAGTAGACAACCCCAAGTATTGATCTAGGCCCATTTTGGAATATTTCATGCCACCATTTCACCGCCAAATGCGATCCAATAAAAAAATAAAAGTCAACTTTTTCACAAACTTTAGGTTTCTCACTGAAATTATTTACAAACAGCTTGTGCAATTATGGCACAAATGGTTGTAAATGCTTCTCTGGGATCCCCTTTGTTCAGAAATAGCAGACATATATGGCTTTGGCGTTGCTTTTTGTTATTTAGAAGGCCGCTAAATGCCGCTGTGCATCACACGTGTATTATGGCTAGCAGTGAAGGGGTTAATTAGGTAGCTTGCAGGCTTAATTTTAGCTTTAGTGTAGAGATCATCCTCCCACCTGAGACATCACACCCCCTGATCCCTCCCAAACAGCTCTCTTACCTCGCCCACCCCACAATGGTCCCCGCCATCTTAAGTACAGGCAGAAAGTCTGCCAGTACTAAAATAAAAGGTATCCTTTTTTTCTTTCTTTTTTCTTTGCATATTTACATATGCTGCTGTGTAGGATCCCCCCTTAGCCCCCAACCTCCCTGACCCCCCCCCCAAACAGCTCTCTAACCTCCCCCTCTACCTTCTTGGGAGCCATCTTGGGTACTGGCAGCTGTCTGCCAGTACCCAGTTTACAATATAATTGATGTATGGGCCCACCAAGACCAACCCCCACCCCCTCCCAGATCGCTTAGATTATTTTTTTAGGCATTCCCTCCCCCCTTTCTCCCACTTATAATACTTTTTTTTCTGTAGTGTAGCGATTCCCACCCGCTCCCTCCCCGTGCACGTGCCCGCCCGCCGCCCCCGTGCACGTGCGAGCGTCCTTGCACACCACCGATGACCCCGCCCCGATCCCGTCCCCCTCTCAGACTCAGAACCCATCAATGGCCGCCCACCCGCCTCCCACTTCAGCTCCCACCAACCAATGAATGCGTCTCTCTCTGCACCGGAGGAGTAAAAATGGTTATAAAAATATCGAGGCATCACTGCAATAACCGGAAAGCAGCTGGAAGCGATCAGGATCGCTTCCAGCTGCTTTCCAGGCCAACGACGTACGCCATACGTCCTCAGGCGTTAACTGTATTTTTTTGAGGATGTATGGCGTACGCCGTTGGTCATTAAGGGGTTAAAGGGATACAAAACCATTTTTTTTTCTTTCATGATTAAGATAGAGCATGCAATTTTAAGCAACTTTCTAATTTACTCCTACTTAAATTTGTCTTTGTTCTCTTTCTATCTTTATTTGAAAAAGCAGCAAAGTAAGCATGGAAGCTGGCCCATTTTTGATTCAGCACCTGAGTAGTGCTTGCTGATTGTTGTCTAAATGTAGCCACCAATCAGCAAGCGCTACCCAGGTTCTGAAACAAAAATGGGCTGGCTCCTATGCTTACATTACTGCTTTTTCAAATAAAAATAGCAAGAGAATGAAGAAAAATATATAATAGGAGTAAAATAGAAAGTTGCTTAAAATTGCATGCTCTATCTTAATCATGAAAGAAAAAATGTGTGTCGCTTTAATGCCCATTTTATATTTATTTATTTATAAAATGTTTTACCAGGAAAAATACATTGAGATTTCTCTCATTTTCAAGTATGTCCTGGGATATGCCAGCTATACATTACATATTGTACAAATAGTTACATTTTTACACAGCTATATACAGACACAAGGTAGGTCTTTTTTATAATTTACAGTCTTTACAAGATTGATTTGTTTGTAAAGATAGAGATTTTTCTTTTCAAGAATCTCAGGTTGCTGGAGGATTTGGTGGTTTCCGGGAATGCTATTCCACAGGAATGAGCCAGTGCAAGATGTAAGAGAAAAAACGAAAAAACATTCCCTTTACATCAACAGGTCGTTTAGTCAGAATGATTGCCAATGAGTTATATATAAAACATAGTTATTGGATATTTTAGAATGTCTGTCAACAACTTGTAATTCAAAATGTCATTAAACCAACAACTGCTTGATGAAAATACAGTATGATAGATGCTCAATAAAACACATCATTTCTCTTAAGTTAAAAGGAGGGCTGTATTCTGCTAGCTGAGAAATGCATAAGAATGTATAAATAATTGTTATAATAATACAAATTTGTCACTGATGCCGTGGGACAAGCTGCCTTTTATAAATATTCATTTCCTACCCACTTACTGGCACAATGAAAGGCTTATAGTATATGATGTATGCAGTGAAGGTCCCTGAGTAATGCTCATTTTAATTAATTTTGTTGAATATTTTATGGCCTCATTTACCAGATCTTTTTAAGCCATAAACAATGGAACGCTTGAACTACTTTTATTAATATTGTATTTAATCTGTATTAAACCAGTAGCATTTTTGTTCACATTTGGGATAACTTAAAGGGCCATGATACCCACATTTTGTCTTTCATGATTTAGAAAGAGAACGCATTTTTAAACATCTTTCTAATTTACTTCTATTATCTAATTTGTTTTATTCTCTTGATATTCTTTGCTGAAAAGCATATCTAGATATGCTCAGTAGCTGCTCTCATGTGATTGGCTCACCCATGTGCATTGTTTTTTCTTCAAATAAGGATATCTCAAAAATGAAGCAAAATAAATAATAGAAGTAAATTGTAATGTTGTTTAAATTTGTATGTTCTATCTGAATCATGAAAGAAAGATTTTGGGTTTAGTGGCCCTTTAAATAGCTGGTTTACTTATTTGTTTTCTGATTCAATTTTAGGATTTTGACAATAGAAAAAAAGGATTTTTAAGTAAAAAAAAAAAAATTCCAATCTGTCTGATTAATTGAATAGAGAGGGTTAATGTGACCCAGTAAGTCTTCACTATCAGCATGTTATGCAGCATTTTCAGCACTCATCAAACAGCTATGGACCTTGTTAGCTGGCAAGTTTCTTAACATGTAAGCACATCTCAAATCCTACTACAACCTACGCAAAATCCGTAATGCAGAATTGTTATTATTTATTTATTTATTAGTGATGCAGACAATGTATTTTGTTGCAACAACAAATGCATGATTAGTTTGTGATTCACAATACAATTTATTAAAGGGATAGTGTAGTCTAATATGAAATTAAAATATGTTAATATAGAATTATATAAAAGGTGCTACTGACACTCATTAAAAATGTTGTAGCGAAAATAGTTCAAATAAGAATAAATTTCCCTGTTATAGCAGAGCTGATATCAGCTTGTAGTATGGACATCATTTTCACGCCCCAGACAGCTTGCTCTTTTGCTTCCCTTGTCACTGAACAGGTAACATAGGGAAGTTTAGGAGCAATAAACAACAGATAAGTATGTGCCAGTTCCCCTAACCCCCTAGGTCAGAACACTACAAAGGTTATTTAAACTTTCTGCACATGTTATCTAAGTGCTAACTCATGAGCTGTAGGGACACTGGCTTCTGTAATTCTGCACATTATGCTTGTAGGGTTAAGTTTGTGGAGAAATTAGTTTAAATGTCCACTGCCTGTGTCAATGGCACATCTTATATATGCATCATTCTTTATAAAATAGTGTTTGTTTGTTTTTTGACTGCACTGTGCCTTTAATAAAGAAACTATTTGAAGGGCATAGGAATGGGAAGGCATTATACTATGGAACTACTCCTTAAAATGTCTGACCGTAAATCTAGCTGCCCTTTGTACATCATACCTCCCAACATTTGCTGTATGCTTTCTGAGATTTGTGAGGTTATAATATTTGAGGGAAGTGCCAAACAGGCATTTTGTGGGTGGGGCAGTGAATGGGATGGGTGGAGTCATATTTTGCATGTGTGGGTGGCGTTCAGTTATCAGGACAACCAGGGGCTGCAAGACAGGAGGGTCATACCTTACAACTTTTTATAATCTCTTAGGGGGCAGGAGGTTGGGACATATTGTATAGACCAAGTTGACCTAAGCCAACACATGTTCCTTATAATGTTCCTGATGATGACATAGTAATATTTATAAAAGAAGACAACTTACACAAATTATAACTAATGAGCCATCACTATTTACAATTAGCCAATTATTCCTCATGATGTTTGTCAACTCTTGCTTATCTTTTTTTTTTAACATATTTTTTTATTATTGAAACAGATAAATGAACATAAGAGCTTCAAGTGCATATATGTATATAACAAAGGAACATAATACGGCACTTGTAAAACATTACAATGTATGGAATAGTCATATATAAGAAAAGCATAATGGAAAATGCTGGGTATCAGGGTCCAATGTTTGTTAATCTCCCAAGCTTTCCCGCCACCTCTCAGGGTGGGAGTGTTAGATGCCAATGTCCACAAGGAGACAGACATTGTTTTAGTAGACAAAAAGATCAGCATTTTCCTGAGTAATATAAAGGTTATATCATGGCTGTTCACCTCGATAGCACAAAATAACTATTGGATATTGAAAATCAAATATATTAATCAACCATACTGAGATTGTATCAAATTGTTAAACAGGGAAAAAAGAGAGAGAGTGAAGAAGAAAAAAAAAAAAGGGGGGGAATGGGGTATGTGGGAGGAGGGTTATGGGGAAGAGGGCAGGGGGGAAGGGGTTCATTCGAGGGAAGGGAACAGGAGCCTGAATGGACAAATTTGGTCATGTAGCTTTAGAAAAGACCAGGGGTAGGGAGCCATGAGTCTCCCGCACTTTTGACAGTGAGAGTCATTTCGGGCCGTACGCCCAGATCTGGACCTGGAGGTCCGCTGACCCATGAATGTGGGAAACATAGGATTCCATTTTCTTGATATAGTGTAAGATGTCAGTCACTTGCTCCCAGGAGGGTGAAACGCGCTGTAGCCACATACGGGCCACAGCTAATTTAATAGCTAGGAATAGGTAAATACAGAACAATTTTTGCAGTAGGGCTAACAGCCTGGGCAAAATGTGAAAGAGACAGATACTTGGTGATATGGATAACTTAATACCCTCTGAAGAACAAAACTGAATTGCCTCTTGCCACAACGGCTGGATATGCGGGCAAGACCACCAGATATGTTGGGGGGTTCCCAAATCCTCGCATCCCCTCCAGCACTTAGGCGAGTGAATAGACGAGATTTTAAAAAGGCGGACTGGAGTCATGTGCCATTGGAGAACAACCTTGAGGAACAACTCATACAAAGCTGTACAATGTATAGCTTTTTTGGTGAGTTGGACCGCAACTCGCCATTGTTGCGGTTCGTGCGTAACCACTAAGGAGGATTCCCATCGTCGGATTGGGGGGGATTTGTAGAAGACTGGGGAATTTATGAGTACAAGATATGAAACAGATAGTAGTCGAGCAGGGGGGGGCGAGGAGTCCCATCTTACCTCCCAACTAGTTTTGGTTCTCGGAGGGCCTTTATCAAAGCCCCATGAGATGATGAGGCTGCGTAGTCTCCAGAACTCAAAATGCAAGAGGAGGGGTGGATTATACTTCCGAATAAAATCTTGAAAAGTGAGCAGTTTATCTCCTACATAGAGGTCTGCTATTTTGATTAGGTTCAAAGCAAGCCATAAATTAGGGTGCGAATCCGGCAGTGCCAGTAATTACCCTCTCAATGAGTGTGATGGCGAGGGGTGAGGTGCTATAGAGGGAAGGTTGCGGATCTTGTCCCAAAATTTCAAATTTGATTTTACAATAGAGTTAGCCAAAAGGGTAGAAGGCCTGGAATGTCTGGGGATCCACAACAGATCTCTCAGGGTATACCCTGTTGGAAGGGATGCCTGTTCAATGTCGGCCCACCGGCTCTCCAAGGTCGCGTTCCATTGAGTTACGTGAGATAATCTGGCTGCTTCATGGTATTTTAAAATGTTAGGGGCAGCTGCTCCACCTGCCAGCAAAGGCTGTTGTAGGATGTTAGTAGCTAATCTTGGGATCTTGTTACGCCATATGAATTTATTGCACAACTGCTGAAATTTGTAGATTGTAGGTCTAGGGATTGGAATAGGTAACGATCGAAAAAGATATGTAAGTTTCGGGAGGAGGCTCATTTTAAAAGCTGCTATCCGGCCCAGCCAGGACAATGATGGAACTACAGTACCAGTAGTTTTTTCGATGTTAGATAATAAGGGGGTAAAGTTTAGATCAATCATCACCGGGATATTATGGGATAAATAAACCCCAAGATGTTTAATATGCGATGTAGACCACGAAAACTTGTATGTGCTCTTTAGCACATTGAGGGTCTCTTCCGAGATGTTGATTGCATAAGCTTCCGTTTTGAGAACATTTAGCTTATAATAGCTAACTAGGGTAAACTTATCCAACAGGGAGAACAAATGGGGGAGAGAAGTAAGAGGGTCAGATATAAGTACTGTTAAATCATCGGCGAACAGAGCCGTCTTCTGCTCTGTGTGATGTATACTGACCCCATTAATTTGAGGGTAGGATCGGATAGCTTCAGCTAGGGGTTCCATCACCAGGGCAAATATGAGTGGGGACAATGGGCATCCCTGTCTCGTGCCATTCGTTATCAAAAAAGATTTGGAGCAGAATCCCAGGCCCTTAACCACTGCCGACGGAGTAGAATACAAAGCCGCGACCACCGTGATAAAAGGGTCCGGAAGACCGAATTTTCGTAAGACGGCAAACATATATTCCCAGTTCACCCTGTCGAAGGCTTTCTCAGCGTCTAGCGACAGGGTGACACAGGGTAGGCGCAATCTATGGGCCTCAAAGTAGATATTCAGGAGTCTTCGAGTGTTATCCGGACCCTGACGTTGCAAGACGAAACCCACTTGGTCAGAGTCAACCAGTATAGGTAGTAAAGAATTGAGGCGCACTGCCAATATCTTGGCATAGAGCTTGACATCGAGGTTCAGCAATGAAATTGGCCTATAGCTTCCGCATAGTGTCGAGTCCTTCCCTTGTTTCGGAATGGTGATAATAGTGGCCTGTAAGAAAAAGACGTCCCAAGATAGGGATCAGCTGGGCTTGAAATTTTTTATAGAATAAGTCCGAAAAACCATCCGGCCCCGGCGATTTGAAAGCTTTGAGGGATTTAATAGCCCTCTTTATTTCCGTTAGTAAGATGGGACTCTGTAAGGAGTCAATGCGGTCCTGAGGTACCGAAGGAAGATTTAATGAGGCTAGGAATGTGTCAATAATTTCAGGCGTTGGGGGGAGAGTCGAGTCTCCCTGATTCAGATTATAGAGAGAAGCCTAATAATCCGCGAAGGCGTTGCCAATGTCTGCAGGTTTTGTAATACATTGCCCGTTCACCTTCAATGAGGGGATACGTGCTGCTGCGGTTTTTTGGCGTAGCCTATTAGCAGGTAGTCTATCGGCTTTATTACCCTTGTGGTAATAGATTTCTTTAAGCCGTAAGAGCCTTATGGCTGACCTCTCGGTCTCCAGTGTAACTATCCGTGTCTTAAGGTCCGCTAACTGTTTAGTCAGCGCAACTGTGGGACTTATCTTATGCTCCTCGGAGATCTTGCGAAGATTTATAGTGAGCTGTGCCAGGGTTTCCCCTCTACGCTTTTTCTCGGCTGCTGCTATTCTTATGAACGACCCCCGAATATACGCCTTCAACGCAGCCCACAAAGTGAAGTCATCCACTTCATTGGTATCATTCAAAGATAGGAATTCCGCAAGATCCCTGGCAATAGAGGCTTCTATTCCAGGAGCTGCGAATAAGTGAGGGGGTAAGCACCACGTTGAGGAACGATGGAGTTCCGTAGGGGAGCGTAGACTAAGATACACAGGGTAGTGATCTGACCTTGAGCATTGGGGGATCCAGGCTCGAGTCACATTGTCAAAGAGAGTTGGATCGCAAAAGAAGAAGTCTAATCACGAGTAAGAACGGTGCACTGACGAAAAGTATGTGTAGTCACGAGCCGAAGAATTAAGGGCGCGCCATACGTCAAACAGATTAAACTGAGAAATCAAGTTCCTAAATTTATGCGACAGTTCAGCAACTGGTTTTATTGATTTGCGGGTCGTATCCGACCGCCTATCTAAGTGGGGGTCCCACACAACATTGAAATCTCCAGCGAGAAGCAACAGTCCCTGACGCAAAGCCTCCAGTTTCTGGAGAAATTTACGAAGTGAGCGGATATGTTGTTTGTTGGGTCCATAGTAAGAAGCCAATGTATATATCACCCCATCCAACTTACAGACCAGAATTAAAAATCTACCCTGGGGGTCAGAGTCAACAAAAATACTCTCATAGGAGATGTCTTTATGTATGAGAATAGCTGTTCCTCTTGATTTCTGGGAAAAGCTAGCAGTCTCAACTATTGGGTATAATTTAGATTGAATGGGTATTTTTGCGCCCTTTACCCAGTGAGTTTCCTGGAGGAAAACTAGGTGAGCTCCGGATTTTGCTAGAGACCTAAGGCAGATACTGCGCTTAGTCGGGGAGTTGAGCCCCCGCACATTATGGGTAACACAGCAGAATGGCATAATTCGCTGGTATTCCACTTAGTTTGGGCAGGAGTCGAATCCTATCGCTATGAAGGAAAGGGTATTTAAGGAAGGGCAGGTAGGGTAAAGGTTGGGTGGAGGGAGGGGGAGGAAGAGAGGAAAAAAAAAAAAAAAAAAGGGCAGTACGGTCCCAAAAAGAACTTAAAGGTGAGACCAATGGTGTGAGCAATATTTGAGAAAGAGAAAACAAAACAAGACACACAGAAAACAAAAATATGAGCACGGAGGATGCAGTATATAAACAAGGTAAACCGCGTATGTAGCCTCTGGAACACACTTCCAGAGTACTTTAAGTGGGGGGGGGGGTAGCCAGCGTGGGCTGGTAGCTTCAGTTAGTAGCTGAACATGTGAGAGAGGGGAGTATGTAGCAAAGAAAAGGAGAGAGACAAAAGTAAGGAGACAATAAGAGTCGAGACAGTGTGAGATGAGGGGAGGAGAGGGAGATATCGTCCCTCTGGATCTAAGGAGAAAGAGCGGATAGGGGAGGGTTAAAAAGGGGAGAAGGGAGGAAGAGAAGAAAAAAAAAAAAAAAGTGACTTGTAAACATCAACATAGCACTAATAACCAAGTGAAAAGAACAATAATGCCAGATGTGCCGCACCATGCCCCAGCGACGCTGCAATTTAAAGAAAGCACACGAGCCCACTATAACATAGATAGGCTTAATGGATTAGCAACGGCTAAGACAGTGCGCGACACAAGATGGCATGAGTGTTGTATTATGTATTGACTAGGGTAAAATTCAATTGTAGAGCAGGCAACATGTACAAAATAACAGTGTGCAGAAGGGTATCACAAACATAGATGTTACAATCAATAGTAAACCCAAACTTGGTAGTAGATTGCCAATATATGGCTGTCCCACCCGTCAAGAAAAATATAACACATTAGCAATGATATACTTACCAGTACATACTTAGAAAGCTTAAGTGCCCACCCAAGCCTTAGTCAAAATTTGAAAGTGTCAGGTTCACCCTAATGGTTTACAAACATCAACATACTGTTAATAACCCGAACGGAGAGAACAAATATGCCAATTGTGCTGCACTATATCTCAACAACGCGGAGAGCTACAGATAGTGCACAATCCTGTCATAGGATAATAGGTTTAGTAGTCTAGCATTGGCCAAGGCAGTGCGCAGCACTAGATGGCATATACATTATGACATGTGTTACTAAGAAAACAGTGCAGGTATAGACCTAATAACATAGACGAAATAGTAGAACGTGTGAGGGTCCACAGAAATAACAATCAATGGGAGCCCTGGTAGGGGGATCACCAATATGAGATAATCCCAACAATTAAATAAAACATAGCACATTAGCATTGACATAGTTACAGATACATTCTTAGAAATTTAGGTGTATTCCTGAGTCTTAGTTGAAATGTAATAGGGTATAGCTGTTGAAAAGGGGATAAGGTGGGAGGGAGAAGAAGAAAAAAAAAAAAAAAAAGGGGGGGAAGGGGCCTGGGGGATGGGTAAGGTATAGAAGGTAGATCAGATCAACAATAGTACTTGCAATACATAGATATGACATGAGAATTTGTAATAAGAGTATAGACCATGTGAGAGTTATAGGTGTAGGGCCATTACCAATGGCTGTTTAACATCAACATCATATTAATAATCAGAGTGGAATATACTAATATGCCAATTGTGGAGCGCTACACTTTTTGACCTTGCAAATCGCAGACAGCGCACCAGCCCGCCTTAAGATAGGGAGGCTAGCAGCACGCCAGCGGGAGAGGAAGTATGCAATACAAAATTGGCACATGCAATGTAATATACAACACCTTTGATAAAACTTAATTAAAGAACAAACAGCATGTACAAGATAGCAGTGTACAATAAGATCTCACAATCAGTGGTTGACGGACCCAAAAGTAGATTGCCAGTGTGTATCTACCACACCACTTGGGCAGGGCAGAGGACCCCAGCACTGACTCAGCCCACAGAGACATTCTTAAAAGGTTAAGTACATTCCTAGTGTGAGTGGGTATACTATATAGGGAGGGAGTAGGATAAAAAGGAAGGGAGAGAGAAAAAAAAAAGGGGAAAGGGGGGAAAAGGAGAAGGGGAAAACAAGGGAAGGAATAAGGGAGACATACATATACACTTAGAGTTAGAATATTTACATTTACCAAAATAAGAGCAAAGAAGAATATTATCAATAAACAAGTAACATGTAGCCTGTGTGCAGAGATGGGGAGAGAGAAGTGGGTGTAGGCATTTCACCTACCCTGTCCCTCTCAATCAGCCATCACCCTCCTCTTGGGTGCGACTGAGTGCAGCTGAGTCCTTGGGTAATCTTTGATGGAGTGGGCCCCATTGTGGGACCAATGGATTCAGAGAGCTTTGAGATGGGGTGCCCTGTGAAGGTGTAGATCTCCATCTTTGCAGTAGATTCTGACTTTGCTCGACTGTGGTAACTATGTGCTGCTGGTTATCTTTCAGAACAAAGAGTCTGGTCGGGTGACCCCATCTGTATTTTATATTGTGTGCTCTAAGGAACTTAGTGAATTCTCCAAAAGATTTCTGCTGTTGGAGTGTGTGGTAGGAAAGATCTGCGAAGATTGTGATGTCTTGGAATTGGTCTGGCATAGTAGGTTTGGACAGGGAAGCTCTAACAAGTCGCTCTTTATACGTATAGAAATGAAGTCGTACAATGACATCCCTTGGTTTATCAGTTGCTAGATTTCTAGGGCGAAGGGCCCTATGCGCCCTGTCAATAAGTCCCTTAGTTGGGTTCGCTGGTGGTGCCAGGAGGTTGAAAAATTTGGACAGGTGAGTGACTAAGTCACTCGAGGCCACACTCTCAGGAATGCCCCTAAGGCGCAGGTTGTTGCAGCGGGATCGGTCTTCGGCGTCCGCCACTTTATCTTCCAGCATACTAAGTTGCTCTGCCAGGCTCTGCGCATAAGCTAAAACATTGGATTGTTCAACCACCATGTCCTCCTGCTTCCTTTCAATTGTGTCCACTCTTTCTGCAGTAGAGGTCAGATCTCGCCGCATCTCCACCAATGAGGCGGTAATTTGGGATTGAAAAGAAGAGTGGTGTGCTTCGAGTAAAGATTGCAGGGATGATAGGATAAATGTAGGCGTGACAGTTGTTGGGGCAGCCTCTTGAAGAGCTTGAAGAGTGGTAGTCACCATGTCTGATTCTGGTGTAGAAGTATTTGAGCTATCCTGTGAATCTTCATTTGCAGAGAGTAGCAAAGGGTTAAAATGATCCGCTACAGTCCTTTTGGGGCCAACAGGAGGCTTTGGTTTCCGTTTGTTTGATTGCGCCATTTCTAGAGATATGGAAGGCACAACGTATGAGCAAGGTCCCAACCAAGACTAGAGGGGATAAAAGTTGAAAGTTAGAGTTATGATGCAGACTAGAATTGTGTGTATATGTATTAGGATCCAGAGGGTTTAGACCTCCCCCTCCTCACATTTAGTGCACCTAGCAGGACATCTGCAGTACAAGAGAGTGTCTATGGATTTTGTAAGGTAGTCTTCTACCTCTCACTTCTTGGAGTTAAGATGAGCTCAGAACTCTGAAACAGTCTCTTGTCATTCAGTGGAGTATGTAATCTCAGACCTCCAGTGGGGTATTATTGTAGCCTTATATTTATAGTAACTTTGGAGTACTCAGGGTGCTGATGCCTGCACCGCAAAATCAGGATCTGTGTATGATCTATGTATGATCCCCTCCCAGGGGAGTGCCCCCTCTTGGGCTGCAAAGCACCAATAAACAAACCTTCCACTGTCCTTTCCCTGCAAGGCCTTAAACAATGGCTTGTGGTAGAAATGAGAATGTTCAACAATAGAATTCACAACTTCTCTGTGAGAAAGACGTTAATGAAATGAAATGTAGGCCTTTCAGATATATCCCTCCTGGGCAGATGAGTATATATGCCTAAGTGTATATAATAGACAGGAGTTACTCAGGGCCTCTGCTTGGCTCTTAATTTGAGGCTTAATATATTTTATCAAAGTCCCCTTTATTTAGCTGCAGCGATGCACTCTAAGATCAGGGTAAAAGTATCAGGCCCAGTCTGAGTCTTTTTTTTTTTTTTTGAGCTAGTGGGTGTCTAAGAGCGTGGCTGCAATGTTTTTACTCACTTTCGGTGGCTCACCTTTCTGTTTGCCTGCTCCTGCGTGAGATGATCTCCTTATGGTATGAATATAACAGTTATCCGGCAAGGATGAAGGGGAGTCTCTGAGCCGCAAGCGGATCGCTGCACTGACCGCGTGGGTTATGGCAAGGAGCCAAGATGGCGTCTCCTCCGTGCCGCGGGTAACTGCTGGGCTGTGACAAGGCTCTTCTTTGTAGTGCTGCAATGTGGAGCACCGGGGTCCGTGCAGGGGTGAAGTGCAATAGCGGGGATAGACTCCACTACTTTTGCTGGGCTCCGGATTGAATTTGCCTCTATAAGATGCCACGGGCTCTTAAGGCTGCATATGTTTAGCCAAAATTAAGTGTTTCCTTTCACTTGTCGTTGTGCCAGGGTCTGATAAGGAAGGTGGGAAAAGCTTCAGGAAAAGAAATTAGTAAAGAAAAAACAATAAAAAGGGATTTTGTAAAGGATTTTAGATAATTTGTTAGAGGAGCTCAATCTAAGTGCGACTGGCTTCTCCCGGTGTTGGTTCCGCCCCCCAACTCTTGCTTATCTTGAGTGTATTTGGTAATAAAGGTTAATCTTTTATCAGTCTTCTGTGGTACAACTCCTTTGTGACTTGTGTTGGAACAAATGATTAACCTTTAGTAAGTACCTTCCGCTGAAAAGGTTCATCAGAAACAATTTGCATGTTCCATTGGGACAGTACATACAGCCCATGATTGGATACAAAAGGGGCACATCACTTCGGGAATTGTTCCTGACTTTAAACCAAGTTATATGCCAACCACTTGGTTGGGCCCCCCAAAAAATGTCTTCTACAGATGTAGTGGGTGCACCACATGTATTGGGCTAACACAAGGACAGTATTTTACACACCCTTGGAGGAACCCAAAGTATAATATTAGGTATAGGGTAACCTATACAACAAAATGCATCATCTATATGATACACTGCACCTGTGGTAAATATTATATAGGAAAAATGAATGATGGCATAAGGACTAGGATAGCAAACCACAGATGTGCCATCAGAGCTGCCATTGATACAGGACAAGCAGACCAGCCAGTGGCAAAACATTTTTGACTGCAAGACATCCAGAATCTAAATTAAGATACATGATTATAGACCATGTTCCACCTCTGGACAGAGGAGGTAATAGGGCGAAATTACTTCTGCAGAAGGAGGCCAGGTGGATCCATACACTGGAGACTCTGATACCCAAGGGGTTAAATACCTATCTGGACTTGCAGTATTTTCCATAGTACCTATGTTTAAGATATAGTTGTGCTTTGTTCACTTTAAGTCTGACATCAAATGCCTTGCATAGTATTGAGAAGTATCTTTTTTTGTTGGTTTATATAATGATATAAGGAAGTGGCTGCTGCTTCATATAGCGATATAAGGAATTTTATTGAGGTTAGATTAGGGGAATCCTATGTAACCAGATGCTAATTGATAGTTATTATGTCATTGCAACATTTATGTGCCACTATTTGGGACCTGATAGAATTAACAAGCTGTGGCTCTTACCAGTTACTATATATTGCAAGTTCCTATAATATGATAATCTGACAGTTCAATACTATGATGATGCGTCCAATATGTTTTTTCAGCCATATCCCAGGATATCTAGATTAAATAAATTAGAAAATTTTTATTCAAATAGTATTATGCGCTACAATATGATTAATAACTAGTACTGTAGTTATTTATAGTTGAGTGATGACACATTATATTTATATTATGTATGAGTGCCGCTTCTTAATTTACCATAGCTAGTAGGGAAATTTGGCTTACAGTTGGTATAGGTTGAAAATAAAAGGATATATAATTATCCTAAATTGAATTGAAATGTATCAAGTACCAGAATAAGCATAGGGTAGTTAATTAAACAGCACCTAAATTATGGCATAACACTGTTCTAATATATTGTTTTATCAAATTGCTCTAATATAGTGTTCTAGTTTATTTTTCTATCATATTAGATATGTACAACACCCTACCATAAGCCCCTAGCCTAAAAAACCTAATCCGCCATCCTCCCACATCGCAAACTATCTAAATAAACTAATAACCCCCTAAGCCGCCATCCCCCCACAATGCAAACTATCTAAATAAACTATTAACCCCTAACCCCCCCTCCCCCCACAACGCAAAGTAATAAACTAACATCTAAACCCCCTAACCAAACACCCCCTAACTTAACCCTAATTAAAATACCCATAAATTAAAACTATCCTAACTACCTTTAAAACAATAAAAACTTACTTGTAAAATTAAATTAAAACCTAAGCTTACCCTAAAAAAACTAACTTTACTTAAAAAGAAAATTATATTACAATAAATAAAAAAACTAACATTACCAAAAAATAAAAAAACCTAACTTTTACAAAAAATAACAAACCTACCGTTACAAAAAATAACAAATGAAATCCCCCCCCCCCAAAAAAAATTCTATTCTAATACCCCTAATACCCCTAAAAAAATAATAATCCCAAAATTAAAAACCCTATTCTACAAATAAATCGGTCCTCCTCTTCAGACCATCGATTCGGAGGTCCTCTTCTTGCGGTCTACAGCCACACTGAAGGTTGAATGCACGGTACCTCTTTTATATAGGGGTACCCTTGCATTCCTATTAGCTGATTTGATTCTTCAAATTCAAATTAGCCACTAGGATGAAAGCTTCACTTGTAACCTCGGCCTACAGTTTTGAAGGAGTTCAACTATTTGCTTGTACTTGTTGTTTCCTTCACTCTCCAGACCACCTCATACCAAACCATCCCTACTGAGTTTAGGTCAGGTGACTGTGGAAACTAGGTCATCTGATGAAGTACTCCATTGCTCTCTTTCTTTGTCAAGTAGCTCTATTACAAACTTGTTTTGGGTCGTTGTCCTGTTGAAAAACAAATGACGGGCCAACTAAGCAGAAACAATATGAGATATGCAGTAGGATGTGGTGGCCATGCTGGTTAAGTGTGCCCTCAATTCTAAATAAAATTGCCAACTGTGTCACCAGAAAAGTATCCACACACATCTGCTCTCCCAAGTGTCATAATGTGAACCACATAGTTGGACATCATCCATTTACCTCTTTCTGCTTCCTCAGAAGATTAAGCCGTTGGAACCAAAAATCTTAAACTTGGACTCATTAGACCAAAGGACAGATTTAAATTGGTCTGTTGTCAACTGCTGGTGTTCCATAGCTCAAGCAAATTTCTGCAGTAGTGGGTTCTTTGCAGCAATTCTACCATGAAAACCAACACTTGATATCTAGATCTGACTGCTGCTTGAAGAATACATTTGGTCTCTAAGGTACTGTTAATTGGTCATTTCTGAGACTGAGACTGGTGACTTCATTTTACTTATCTTGTGCAGCAAACTCAGCTCTTGGTTTGCTTTTCCTGTGGCAATCCTCATGAGAGCCTGTTTTATCACAGTGATAAATGGCTATTGCCACTGCAATTGACGGAACTTGACATTTTTGAATTGACAGACCTTAATTTCTTAAAATAGTGATGGACTGTTCCCTTTAAAAAGCTGAACTGTTCTTGATGGCTTGCTACCAAATAACGCTATTTAAGATCCAGCCCACCTTGTCACAACACAACTGATTGGTATTAGGTTAATGAGAAAATACATTTCACACATTAAGTTTTAAAGACATTTAGTATGTGTACTATAATGATGATCATTTTGGTTCAACATTCTTAATCTATAAATTTCACTGAAGTTCCAAATGGAAACTATTTGTTAAGGGTTCAATTCAAAAAAAGTATTTTTTATTTTAAAATGTTATGCCTAGATTACGAGTTCTGCGTTAGCTTTAAAAAGCAGCGTTAAGGGGTCCTAACACTGCTTTTTAATGCCCGCTGGTATTACAAGTTTGGAAGGTACAGGTGTACCGCTCACTTTTTTCCGTGACTTTTCCATACCGCAAATCCCCTTACGTCAATTGCATATCTAAACTACCTATGAACCCCTAAACCGAGGCCCCCCCACATCGCAAACACTATAATAAAATTATTTAACCCCTAATCTGCCCCCCCAACGTCGCCGCTACCTACCTACACTTATTAACCCCTAATCTGCAGACCGGACATCTCCGCCACTATAATAAATGTATTAATCCCTAAACCGCGACACTCCCGCCTCGCAAACACTATAATAAATTGTATTAACCCCTAATCTGCCGTCCCTAACATCGTCGCCACCTACCTACAATTATTAACCCCTAATCTGCCGCCCCCAACGTCGCTGCTACTATAATAAAGTTATTAACCCCTAAACCTAAGTCTAACCCTAACACCCCCCTAAATTAAATATAATTTAAATAAATCTAAATAAAATTACTATAATTAAATAAATTAATCCTATTTAAAAATAAATACTTACCTATAAAATAAACCCTAATATAGCTACAATATAACTAATAGTTACATTGTAGCTATTTTAGGATTTATATTTACAGGCAATTTTGTATTTATTTTAACTAGGTACAATAGCTATTAAATAGTTAATAACTATTTAATAGCTACCTAGTTAAAATAATTACAAAATAACCTGTAAAATAAATCCTAACCTAAGTTACAAATACACCTAACACTACACTATCAATAAATTAATTAAATAAATTAACTACAATTATCTAACATAAAATACAATTAAATAAACTATACTATATTACAAAAAAACCCCACTAAATTACAAAAAAATAAAAAAATATTACAAGAATTTTAATCTAATTACACCTAATCTAAGCGGGCATTGCCCCAAAGTAATCAGCTCTTTTACCTGTAAAAAAAACAAATACAATACCCCCCCAACATTACAACCCGCCACCCACACATCCCTACTCTAAAACCCACCCGATCCCCCCTTAAAAAAAACTAACACTACCCCATTGAAGATCACCCTACCTTGAGCCGTCTTCAGCCAGCCAGGCACCGATGGGGCAGAAGAGGACATCCGGACCGGCACAAGTCTTCATCTGATCCGGCCAGAAGTCTTAGGCCTAGATTTGGAGTTCGGCGGTAGCCGTCAAAACCAGCGTTAGAGGCTCCTAACGCTGGTTTTGGCCGCCCGCTGGTATTTGGAGTCAGTGATTAAAGGGTCTAACGCTCACTTTTCAGCCGAGACTTTTCCATACCGCAGATCCCCCTACGCCATTTGCGTAGCCTATCTTTTCAATGGGATCTTTCTAACGCTGGTATTTAGAGTCGTTTCTGAAGTGAGCGTTAGAGCTCTAACGACAAAACTCCAGCCGCCTGAAAATAGCAGGAGTTAAGAGCTTTCTGGCTAACGCCGGTTTATAAAGCTCTTAACTACTGTACCCTAAAGTACACTAACACCCATAAACTACCTATGTACCCCTAAACCGAGCTCCCCCCACATCGCCGCCACTCGATTAAAATTTTTAACCCCTAATCTGCCGACCGCCACCTACGTTATACTTATGTACCCCTAATCTGCTGCCCCTAACCCCGCCGACCCCTATATTATATTTATTAACCCCTAACTTGCCCCCCACAACGTCGCCGCCAGCTACTTAAAATAATTAACCCCTAATCTTCCGACCGCAAATCGCCGCCACCTACGTTATCCCTATGTACCCCTAATCTGCTGCCCTAACATCGCCGACCCCTATATTATATTTATTAACCCCTAATCTGCCCTCCCTAACATCGCCGACACCTACCTTCAATTATTAACCCCTAATCTTCCGAGCGGAGCTCACCGCTATTCTAATAAATGGATTAACCCCTAAAGCTAAGTCTAACCCTAACACTAACACCCCCCTAAGTTAAATATAATTTTTATCTAACGAAATAAATTAACTCTTATTAAATAAATGATTCCTATTTAAAGCTAAATACTTACCTGTAAAATAAATCCTAATATAGCTACAATATAAATTATAATTATATTATAGCTATTTTAGGATTAATATTTATTTTACAGGCAACTTTGTAATTATTTTAACCAGGTACAATAGCTATTAAATAGTTAAGAACTATTTAATAGTTACTTAGTTAAAATAATAACAAATTTACCTGTAAAATAAATCCTAACCTAAGATATAATTAAACCTAACACTACCCTATCAATAAAATAATTAAATAAACTACCTACAATTACCTACAATTAACCTAACACTACACTATCAATAAATTAATTAAACACAAAACCTACAAATAAATACAATTAAATAAACTAGCTAAAGTACAAAAAATAAAAAAGAACTAAGTTA
Source organism: Bombina bombina (assembly GCF_027579735.1). Taxonomy (NCBI): domain Eukaryota; kingdom Metazoa; phylum Chordata; class Amphibia; order Anura; family Bombinatoridae; genus Bombina; species Bombina bombina. The sequence goes on from NC_069500.1 coordinate 751,668,061, forward strand.
CAGAAAATAAAAAAATATTTACAAACATAAGAAAAATATTACAACAATTTTAAACTAATTACACCTACTCTAAGCCCCCTAATAAAATAACAAAGCCCCCCAAAATAAAAAAATCCCTACCCTATTCTAAATTAAAAAAGTTACAAGCTCTTTTACCTTACCAGCCCTGAACAGGGCCCTTTGCGGGGCATGCCCCAAGAATTTCAGCTCTTTTGCCTGTAAAAGAATAAATACAATACCCCCCCCCCAACATTACAACCCACCACCAACATACCCCTAATCTAACCCAAACCCCCCTTAAATAAACCTAACACTAAGCCCCTGAAGATCTTCCTACCTTGTCTTCACCATCCAGGTTCACCGATCCGTCCTGAAGAGCTCCTCCGATGTCCTGATCCAAGCCCAAGCGGGGGCTGAAGAGGTCCATCATCCGGTCAAAGTCTTCATCCAAGCGGGGCAGAAGAGGATCTTCCATCCGATTGAAGTCATCATCCAGGCGGCATCTTCTATGGTCTTCCATCCGGAGCGAAGCGGCAGGATCCTGAAGACCTACAGCGCGGAACATCCATCCGGACCGACGACTGAACGACGAATGACTTTTCCTTTAAGGGACGTCATCCAAGATGGCGTCCCTCGAATTCCGATTGGCTGATAGGATTCTATCAGCCAATCGGAATTAAGGTAGGAATTTTCTGATTGGCTGATGGAATCAGCCAATCAGAATCTAGTTCAATCCGATTGGCCGATCCAATCAGCCAATCAGATTGAGCTTGCATTCTATTGGCTGATCGGAACAGCCAATAGAATGCGAGCTAAATCTGATTGGCTGATTGGATCAGCCAATCGGATTGAACTTGATTCTGATTGGCTGATTCCATCAGCCAATCAGAAAATTCCTACCTTAATTCCGATTGGCTGATAGAATCCTATCAGCCAATCGGAATTCGAGGGACGCCATCTTGGATGACGTCCCTTAAAGGAACAGTCATTCGTCGTTCAGTCGTCGGTCCGGATGGATGTTCCGCGCTGGAGGTCTTCAGGATCCTGCCGCTTCGCTCCGGATGGAAGACCATAGAAGATGCCGCCTGGATGATGACTTCAATCGGATGGAAGATCCTCTTCTGCCCCGCTTGGATGAAGACTTTGACCGGATCATGGACCTCTTCAGCCCCCGCTTGGGCTTGGATCAGGACATCGGAGGAGCTCTTCAGGACGGATCGGTGAACCTGGATGGTGAAGACAAGGTAGAAAGATCTTCAGGGGCTTAGTGTTAGGTTTATTTAAGGGGGGTTTGGGTTAGATTAGGGGTATGTGGGTGGTGGGTTGTAATGTTGGGGGGGGGTATTGTATTTATTCTTTTACAGGCAAAAGAGCTGAAATTCTTGGGGCATGCCCCGCAAAGGGCCCTGTTCAGGGCTGGTAAGGTAAAAGAGCTTGTAACTTTTTAAATTTAGAATAGGGTAGGGAATTTTTTATTTTGGGGGGCTTTGTTATTTTATTAGGGGGCTTAGAGTAGGTGTAATTAGTTTAAAATTGTTGTAATATTTTTCTTATGTTTGTAAATATTTTTTTATTTTCTGTAACTTAGTTCTTTTTTATTTTTTGTACTTTAGCTAGTTTATTTAATTGTATTTATTTGTAGGTATTGTGTTTAATTAATTTATTGATAGTGTAGTGTTAGGTTAATTGTAGGTAATTGTAGGTAGTTTATTTAATTATTTTATTGATAGGGTAGTGTTAGGTTTAATTATATCTTAGGTTAGGATTTATTTTACAGGTAAATTTGTTATTATTTTAACTAGGTAACTATTAAATAGTTCTTAACTATTTAATAGCTATTGTACCTGGTTAAAATAATTACAAAGTTGCCTGTAAAATAAATATTAATCCTAAAATAGCTATAATATAATTATAATTTATATTGTAGCTATATTAGGATTTATTTTACAGGTAAGTATTTAGCTTTAAATAGGAATCATTTATTTAATAAGAGTTAATTTATTTCGTTAGATAAAAATTATATTTAACTTAGGGGGGTGTTAGTGTTAGGGTTAGACTTAGCTTTAGGGGTTAATCCATTTATTAGAATAGCGGTGAGCTCCGCTCGGAAGATTAGGGGTTAATAATTGAAGGTAGGTGTCGGCGATGTTAGGGAGGGCAGATTAGGGGTTAATACTATTTATGATAGGGTTAGTGAGGCGGATTAGGGGTTAATAACTTTATTATAGTAGCGCTCAGGTCCGCTCGGCAGATTAGGGGTTAATAAGTGTAGGCAGGTGTCGGCGACGTTGAGGGGGGCAGATTAGGGGTTAATAAATATAATATAGGGGTCGGCGATGTTAGGGCAGCAGATTAGGGGTACATAGGGATAACGTAGGTGGCGGCGGTTTACGGAGCGGCAGATTAGGGGTTAAAAAAAATATGCAGGGGTCAGCGATAGCGGGGGCGGCAGATTAGGGGTTAATAAGTGTAAGGTTAGGGGTGTTTAGACTTGGGGTACATGTTAGAGTGTTAGGTGCAGACGTAGGAAGTGTTTCCCCATAGGAAACAATGGGGCTGCGTTAGGAGCTGAACGCTGCTTTTTTGCAGGTGTTAGGTTTTTTTCCAGCTCAAACAGCCCCATTGTTTCCTATGGGAGAATCGTGCACGAGCACGTTTTTGAGGCCGGCCGCGTCCGTAAGCAACTCTGGTATCGAGAGTTGCATTTGCGGTAAAAATGCTCTACGCTCCTTTTTTGGAGCCTAACGCAGCATTTGATTAAACTCTCGATACCAGAGTTAAATTTATGGTGCGGCCAGAAAAAAGCCTGCGGAGCGTTAACAGCCCTTTTACCGCCGAACTCCAAATCTAGGCCTTAGACTCGGGGTTCCTGTTAGGGTGTTAGGTGTAGACTTAGAAAGTGTTTCCCCATAGGAAACAATGGGGCCTGCGTTAAGAGCTGAATGCTGCTTTTTTGCAGGTGTTAGTTTTTTTTTTAGCCAGCTCAGCCCCATTGTATCCTATGGGGAAATCGTGCACGAGCACGTTTTTCAAGCTTACCGCAACCATAAGCAACGCTGGTATTACAGGTGGAAGTGGAGCTAAATTTTGCTCAACGCTCACTTTTCTGAGGCTAACACAGCCATTCAGAAAACTTGTAATACCAGCCTTGTTTAAAGTGTGCGCTGGGAAAAAAAGGAGCGTTAGCTCCGCAAGTTTTTACCGACAAAACTTGTAATCTAGCCGTTAGTTTTGTAAAGAAACCCATATTTATATTTGTGTTTGTAAATAATACATTTCAAATATTTATGCATAAGTATTTAGATTTAACGAGAAACATTCTTTCAGTCAGGTGTCAAAATAGCTCACTGCAATACCACCCCAATTAACTCTATGGGGCCAATTTACCAAAGTGCGAGCAGGCATGATACGATGTAGCGTATCATGTCTGCTGCACATCGATAAATGCCGACAGCATGCACTGTCAGCATTTATCATTGCACAAGTAGTTCTTGTGAACTGCTTGTGCAATGCTGCCTCCTGCAGATTTGTGGCCAATCCGCCACTAGCAGGGGGTGTCAATCAGCCCGATCGTATAGGATCGGGCGAATTGATGTCCGTGGCCTCAGAGCATGCAGACAAGTTATGGAGCAGCGGTCTTTAGACCACTGCTTCATAACTACTGTTCTACTGTTTCCGGCGAGCCTGAAGGCTTGCGCGGAAACAGGGGCATCAAGTTCCATTCGGAGCTTGATAATTCGGCCCCTATATCTGTCAGAAATGTCATCAGAATCCCATGTTTAACTAATTAATTATATCTATATGTAAGAATAGCTAAAAGCATAATATACGCTAATCAGAAGAAACCCTAGGTCCTTTGGTGTGTGGGTCACAAATGGTGGCTATCCCTTGTGGGTTCTTTGGTTAAGTGAGACCTTCAGTAAAGGAGGTGACCATAGGGTTAGCCCCTCAAGTATGAGTATTATTGAGAGATCTCTTTGGTGGAGGGTACATTTAGCCAGCAATCAGCAAGAGCTACTCAGGCTCCTAAGCTTAGATTTCTGATTTTCAAATAAAGATAGCAAGAGAACAAAGAAAATTTGATAATAGGAGTAAATAAGAAAGTTGCTTAAAATTGCATGGTCTATCTGAATCTTGAAAGAAACATTAGGCTTTAGTATCCCTTTAATAGTTTTCAAATAGCTGCTTTTATCTCCAGAAACCGCCCCTATACTGAAAATATGAATAACAAATGTATTCTCTGTAGAAAAGTTATGTAAACAAGATACAATAATACTAATTAGTCCCACAGTAAGATAAAGGAGTAAGATATATTTCTGTATCTGAAATAGCTATTTGTGCTCTTTGAACACCCATAGTAAGCATTAACTATTAGGATGTGTCTTTAGACATAGATAACATTAACAAGTTTGTTTTACCTGCAGACTCAGACCCTTTTTATGGGCATGATCTTGAGGACAACATGTGATGGTTTTAATGAGAAAATGCAGCTATTTCAAATACAAAAATTAAAATGAAGGAACAATTTCCCATAAATGTAATACTCTACAGTAGGTATAACAAGTAATTTGGAACACATTAAGGATAAGCAAATATTATAGTACAGTATCCATTTAAAGTGGGGTATTGCATGAGGAGGAGGATACTTATGGAAATTACTTGTTGTGGGGGAGCAGCATTTGGATAGGGAGTCAGGGGTTAATGTGATAGAGTATTTGAATGTTCAGGGACTCTCACTGACAAAAGTTTATTTGTGTTGGGAATTATCAGTAGACAGCTGGTCCGTTAGGAGGGCTTTCTGGTGGGCTTTTCCAGAAGACAGACAGAGCAGACACTGACAGAGGGAGCGATTGCCATTGTTATTATGACACAGACATACAGTATATATTCAATGTGCAAAGTGCTTAATAGTGTCAGCAGAGGGTGCAATAATTATATTGTTGTGATGTTATTAAAAAATGTTATTAGCACTGAAAACAGAGATGTTGCAAGAAATATTAGTTTGATTCAATAACTTGAGTTGAGGTGGGATGGGAATAGTGATTTATTAGACAATTTTTGTGTAGTGGGCAAATTAGTTTTCAGATGGCATTATTGGTAAGACGGAAATCTACCCTTCAGAGACTGAAGCTATGCAGAGACTTAGCTTTATCCTCAATGTTCTCAAGAAGAGCGGGTTTATGGATTTACTGGTTTACAGAATGTGTCAAAATAATTTTACATGTCTCTTACCTCTACCTACAATTTTTTTTTTACCTTTAAACAGTTATTTTAACTGCTAATGTGTATTACTGCAGGGTGTATCACTGTTCTCTGTATGTAAAACTTCTTGTACATAACTGGTACCAGAATAAATACGATTCTCAAGCATCCTGCACCATTGCATTGTCCTATCTGCTGAGGAAATGTATTCTACACTCCAAAAAAATGCAGCAGACTAACAATAATGGCATAATTATTTTCAACATAGTGTTGTAAAAATGGTTTAATTTTATTTTAATACATTTTGATTATATTAGGCATATATATGTATACAACACAAATGTTTGATTTTTTTTATTAAGTTCTCAGTGTAATTTTAGTTGGAAAATTTATATATAAATAGATCTGTATAATAGATCAACAATTATGTCTAGACATTGTTAATAGCTTGTTTTTTAGGTCAAGTTTAGAGGGCATATCTTAATTTTTGTATCCAGTAGTGTTTAGTCAGGTAGAACAAATATAACATATACATTTATTGTATTACATGACATGTTTGCTGTAATTTATATTTACATATATTCTTATTTAAATCAAACATTAAAAAAAGCACTTTCTGCGATTTGCAGGCTATTTGTTGTTTATCTCTTTTTTTCTTTTCCAATACGGCAAAACGCATTTATGGTCACTGGTTGGTGGATCAGCGCCATCTACAAACCATCTTTGGTATTGCATTCTTTTGCCCAAGACACAATGGGATTGGAGTGGTAGTAGTTTGCGCTTGTGCTTGAGCGTTAAAACAGCTAGAAGTTGTTGTTTTTTGCGCTCAGAGATTCGCACTTGTATTACAAGCTGAAAGTAAAAAGCTTGCGCTCTAGCGCTCGTAACGCTGCAGTAACAAATAGACTTTGAGAAGTCGCAAACGTAAAATTGTAAAATTGCATTCCCCCATAGACTTCAATGGAGCTGAAAAAGTTGGGGGAAAAAAACACCCACAAGTCACGCAAACATGATCACGGTTATTTAAAAGTACAACATAAAAAGATAATATTTCATATTTCATAATGCAATGTTCTGCACATAGCAGAATATGTTCTATTTATTCTTAAAGAGATATTTAAATATGTATCTGATGAACGTTTGCACAAATATATATCAATAGCTACATATATAAATGATTATATTGGTATATATATATATATATATATATATATATATATATATATATATATATATATGGGACAGAAAGCGAAAAAAGTGGAAGGCGCTGGACTGAGGGGGTGGAGAAGAGATATGGGAGCACAGAGGAGTGAACCTATATCACTCTAGAAGGTGGTGATCCCCTGGGAGCAAAAAACCAACCCTATAGCAGCTATCCCTTAGAGAGGAGAGAGGCAACTGTGCTGGCTGAGAAAAGGGAATCCCCGGCTGGCACAGTGCTTGCCCCCTTTTTAAAAAAATGTGTGTGTTAAGAGCCCGTGATAAGGGATGTAGTAGCGCTGGTTGTAAAGAGAAAATGGTAAACACAATTATTATGTGTGATTGGATAACAAATGGAATACAGAACACACAGCAAATCAAACACAATATGAAAAAAACACTATAAAATTGAGTGGAAAGCTGAATTCTAAATGTCCCAGATGCTTGACCACTTATATGTTGTATATACACAATTGTAGAATTCGAGACTTGGGGTATGGGTGGAATGCAAACTTACAAAAAAGAACCTCAATCGTATGAGGTAAGGCAACAGCACATCAGGAAATCCCTCTCGGTAGATTAGGCTTGGCCCCTTAGGGTATAGGGGAAACTTCCAACAGCAAGCTTGTCTTTTTCCCTGCTGCTTTCCCGGGTATAGGTGAAACTTCAGGGGGTTGAAGCCCTTTTTCCTCGGCCTCTTTCAGTGTGGATCCTCTCAGGATAGTGTGGCAGTATAAACAATCTGCCAATGTCAAGGCAAACTATGCTCTCGATTGAGGTTCTTTTTTGTAAGTTTGCATTCCACCCATACCCCAAGTCTCGAATTCTACAATTGTGTATATACAACATATAAGTGGTCAAGCATCTGGGACATTTAGAATTCAGCTTTCCACTCAATTTTATAGTGTTTTTTTCATATTGTGTTTGATTTGCTGTGTGTTCTGTATTCCATTTGTTATCCAATCACACATAATAATTGTGTTTACCATTTTCTCTTTACAACCAGCGCTACTACATCCCTTATCACGGGCTCTTAACACACACACACATATATATATAGGATTATCTATTTAAAAATTCTGCTATGTACAGGGCATTGGAATGTATAATATTTACAGTAAATACATAGTTAAACACTTTATTAAAGGGACAGTCTAGTCACAATTAAACTTTCATGATTAAGACAGGGCATGCCATTTTAAACAACTTGCCAATTACTTTATCATCAAAGTTGCTTTCAACTAAGAATACCAAGAGAAGAAAGCTAAACCTAGGTAGGTTCATATGCTAATTTCTAAGTCCTTGAAGGCTGCCTCTTATCTGAATGCATTTGACATTTTTTGCATCTAAAGGGCGTTAGTTCATGTGTGCCATATTGATACCATTGTACCATGACCGTGGAGTTACTTATATGAGGGCACTGAGTAGACTGTCTCTTTAAATATGAATATTGCATAAATATGATTATTCAAGTTTTCATCTACTTGACTGCAAAGAGCTCCAATACACACATATATATATTCTTATTTTTGTATGTGAAGAACATTGGAATGTGAAATATTAATATTTTCATGTTAGCGCACTTGAGAATATGCGATCGGGTTTGCGCGCAAGTAGGGTGTTTTTTTTTCCTCCAGCTTTTTTTGCTCTATTGACTTCTATATAGATTTGTCTTTTCAGCTTTTTTTTGCTTCATTGCCCTCTATGGGGGAAAAGGTTATCAAGCACGGTGTTCTAAATTTAGCTTTTTACACACGTCGGGTTACCGAGCAAGCGAAAACAGTTTACTTTCAACTCAAAAACGAGCAAAATCCAACATGCACAAAAAGCATACTTCTAGCGTAGTTAATGCTCGAGCAGGAGCATTAAATAGCGCACCACTTGTAATCTAGCCCATAGTTAAATTTCAGCAATGTAAAAATTACAAGCTCTAACTAATTATAATGTCTTTTTAAGTGACCATAAGATTTTTACACATACTTTAATGGACAGACAATTTAAATACCTAACTGTCCATTTATTTATTTTTATTAGTGAAAGTTCCCATATAAATACGAGTCCTGCTCAAAAGTCCAGTACGATCTTTGATTTGAGGAGATAACTTGTTTTTTAATATAGGGAGAATAGTGAATATATCACAGTATATTAGTATATTCATTTAGCAATGGAGAAATTCATTGCATGTAGCTCTTGATGTAATTCTGTAAAGCAGAGAACATGAATTATGCTAGACTCATCTTACAGTCTCTAGTGAAGTTAATGAGTATAATTTAAAAAAAAATAATAATACTAAAATAGAATAACCTACCAAGGTAACAGTAATTTGACATTAAACACACATTTACTTGGGCAGCATTCATTCGTTGGCTCATTTTATATTCTGTTAGTGACTCAGTCACCAAGCAGAGCTGAATTAGAAAGGGGGGGGGGCATTCATTCACAGATTACACAGGAGACGGGAATGGAGAAGTTAACCCCTTAATTAAATAAACAGCCAAAGGAAAATGATGGCACACTTTTGTCACAAAGTGCCATCAACAGGGATGGAAATTTCCACTAGTCCACTAACCTAGGTCTAGAAAAAAAACAAAAAAACAAATTGCAACTGAAGAGTAAGACATTTGCCTCTCCTGTGTTTATTAATAAGTGGACTAAGTTTAGTAAGTTGGGTTTTTTTTTTTCTTTGGTTGGTAAACTGTAGTATATTTTTCCACTGCTACTTATAAATTATTATTTTGGCTAAAGTCTTTTATTCCGGTGTATGCATTAGATTACATAAGGGTTGATATTTTAGTTTGATAAGCTATTAATTAGAATATTTTATTTCTAAGGTATTGCCATATTTGAAATACTGAAGATATGAACAAGGGGTAGACATGATGTGACATTTATATAGATATAAACATAGATTTAGAAAAGAAACATAGATTTTTATGGCAGAGCAGAACCAATTCTGTTCATGTTTCATATAAAGTGTAAACTTGATTAGTCTGTAGGATACTGAGAAATAAAAAATGTGCACCAGCAGATATCTACTCGCAAGTGTAGTGCACTATTGAAGGCCTGTACAGGCAGTCTAGGGAAACTTTTGGCCTTCCAACTAGATATCACCGGTATAACCAAACATATCTCTTTTATTGATTTGGATCTCTATATAACCTATTTTTAATATTTGTTTGAAAAATAGAAGTATGGGCTGCTGTCAAATAGAGTACTCCATAAACCTCCACAAAGTCAAAAAGAGATTATCACGGGTCAGTTAAAAGTCCCCCAACACTTTCAGAGATTTATTTATTAAAAGCAGTAAAAAAGGGTATCTGCAATGTGTTTCTTTGTGTTTCAAACACCATTTTTATCAGGCAGCATAACGTTAGTAGTAAACTAACCCGTAAAAATAACATAACAAATCATGTGTTATCATCTATCCAATAAAAATGCTTGTATTCTGGAATGGTCTTACAAAATCTACACATCACTGGAATAGTTGAGTAGTACAAACAGATGGTAACTTTTAGGGAAAGAGAGTGAGTATCTCTACATAGAAGAGTTTTGAGAGAGTGCTTGGATCTTTGAAAGGTTAGAGACAGTCTGACTCAGCAATCAATTGTAGAACATCAGAATAGCTGAAGCACAAGAGAAGTCATAGAATTAGAACACACAGAAGGTAATTTGAATTTAAATGGTAGTACAAATGTTCCACTTGACATTTCATCCATTTTGGTCTAAACTAGTATTAACTTTTGAATACCAGGAATTATTCCAATCCATTATAAAAGTAGCATGAAGTGTTTCAAATGTCTTTTTGCCAGGTTTTGGAATCAGAGACCATTCATTAATATAATTAACCAATCAAGATTGCTAACAAAAATCTATAAATAGATATTTTGAAATAAATAGGTAACATTAGGGATCAATTGGAAACATTCCTTGCCTCGGAATACCAGAAGACATCCCTGAAACTAAAACAAAAATTCTATCATGAAAGCAATAAAGCAGGGAAAATGCTAGCCAGATCTCTTAAAAGAGTAAGATTAAAATAATTTATTCATGAGCTTAAAACCCCTCAGAACACCTCAGTATGTACAACCCCTAAAATCCTAGACCAATTTTATAAATATTGTTCCACCCTCTATAATTTACATGATAAGGCTTCTGGACAGGACCCTTAACCTAGAGAGTCGCTTCAAGCATATCTTGACTCATGTGATCTCCCTACACTCTATTCTGAGCAGTGCACAGCTTTGGAATCTCCAATGACTACAGATGAAATCTTAGCGGCCATTAAAGAGCTATCACCAGGTAAAAACCCAGGCCCAGACGGATTTTCTGCCAAATACTATCAAGTATTTGCTCCAATCCTCATTCCTGCCTTACACACCCTATATAACAATACCTCCTCTACTAACCACTTCCCGTCCTCAATGTTGGAAGCACATATTGTAGTATTGCCAAATCCGGGCAAGCCCTCAGACTCTCCGTCAAATTTTCGCCCTATCTCATTGCTGAATATAGATGCTAAAATCTTTGCAAAGATAATAGCAAGCCGAATGAATAAACTTCTTCCGCAATTAGTACACTATAACCAGGTAGGCTTTACCCCTTACAGAGAGGCAAGGGACAACACTATTAAAATACAAACCTTGATTGATTACGCCGTACAAACAAAAACCCCTACAATCTTCGCGTCCATGGACGCGGAGAAAGCTTTTGATTGTCTAAACTGGAACTTTCTTAAACAGATCCTAATCAAATTTTGCTTCCCGGATACATTTATATCAAAGATAATGTCCCTGTATAGTACCCCAAATGCGAGAATCAAATTAAATGACTCGATATCTCCTGCTTTTGCCATTCACAATGGAACGAGGCAGGGATGTCCGCTGTCCCCACTTCTATTTGCCTTGGCCATGGAAGTCTTGGCAGCCAAAATTAGAAAAAATAAAAAAAATAACAGGCATAACAGTGCACAAGAGGGATTATAAAATTTCCTTATATGTAGACTACGTCTTTTTGACTATTACCAATCCGCTCACCTCTTTACCTGAACTACATGATGAATTCCAAATTTATGGTAGATTTTCTCATTTTAAAATCAATGCCTCAAAATCAGAGTTTATGGGAGTGGAGGTCCCTGACTCTACACTTAAACACATACAGTCGACATACTCCTATAGGTTTCAAAAGGGCTCTCTAAAATATCTAGGTAAACAAGTTACTAATGACCCTCAACAACTGTTCACTACAAACTACATCCCCGTACTGAAAAATATACAACAGGAGCTGCAATTCTGGCATAACAAAACTATCATGGATAGGCAGATTACATGCTATTGAAATGACTATCCTACCAAAAATTTTGTACATATTTTCAAGTTTTTACTAAAGGATCAACAGGCTCCAGATATGGAACTAGACAGGGCACATAGGGCGTTAAGACCCCTCCCTCCACCCAATGCTCCCCCCAGGGACATAATATTAAGATACCTGCGCTACACTGATAAGGAGAAGGTGTGGCAGGCGGCCCGTTCGACACCTACTATCCAGTATCTGGATCATAATTTACAGATCTATATGGACTTAAGTCCTGCTACAGTCCAGAGAAGAAAGGAGGTACGATACATTACTAAAGTCCTGCAAGACAAACACATCAGATACAGATGGGGATTCCCGTTTAGCTTGAATGTGACTCACGAAGGACGCTCCATCACCTACAGAAACGAACAGGACTTACCACTCCTCTCTAAGGCACTGGGCCTTTCTTTCCAACCACCCCGCCCATCGGATGTCCGACTGGAGGGCTCAGAATCATATAAACAACACCAACTTGCCAAAGGTCCATCTCAGAGTTGGACAAAAGTTCCCCCGAAATGAAAGCAACATAACTCCCCAGCTAGTCCAAACTTAAATGGAGACAAAGCCAATGTATGACATTTAATTCAAGCTTTTGGACAACTGGGAGATGACACAGCAATGACATTGTAGGGGATGCTACCGGGGATACCCCATCCTCCCTAGTGGTAATATATTAGGGGCAAAAGTAAATATGAGGATCTTAAGGTTGAGCCCCTTAAAACTTAGTTTTTCAAGACTTGTTTAGTATAAACTGAAGCCTTTTTTGATGATAGGAGAGGCTGGCGGGAGGGGAAGTTAAGTTAAGTTAGTTTGGAATACTTAATTTAGTCCAAGCTTAGCCTTGCTCTTATGAGCTGATCACAATTGCCTTGTTTTGCTATTTGTTATACTCTCTGTTTCACAACAAAGATAATGTTACTATGACAATGGAATAGGTATTGAGCAAACTCCTCAGTACGATGCTTACCTCACTTGGCGGGTTTGACCAAGAGGTTAAATGTATTGTTATGTTTTTATATGTTTTTTGTTATTTTTGTTTTTTGTTTTGTTTTCTCACTAGTTTATACGTACTGTCAGAATACGAGCAAATCCATGCTTCCATACCAATGCAGGTGCGGTCTTCTCTACACATATGTTATCATGATCCACAGAGTCCTCTATACACAAAGAATGGTTGTCAGCTGTGTCACTTACATCGCCTTTCAGGTAATAATGCTCCTTATCATATATTATACATGTTTCACAATAAGGTAGAATGCAAGCACAAAAGACAAGTAATTTGAATTTTATCACGGCCAACACAAAGGGACTCAATAATCAATATAAACGAAATTTAGCATTGAGGGATTTCAAACAAAAGAAGGGAGATGTAGTTTTCATACAGGAGACTCACTTCAAGAAGGGGAGGGAACCCAAAACATTCGAATACAAATTTGGCCCTACATATTATGCATCCAATGTTACTAAGACAAACGGGGTGGGCATCCTCATTAATAGAAAGTTACCGTTCACTTTAATTAAGAAAATCACTGGCAAGGATGGGCGATATCTCATCTTGATAGGCAAACTCTACAACTCCATGGTCACACTAATAAATGTATATGCTCCAAACACAAAACAAGATACATTTTTTAAACATCTATCCAATTTGGCCTTAGAAATGTCAAAAGGGGCAATAATAATGGGAGGGGACTTTAATTTAACACTGAACCCTACACTGGACAATTTCACCCAAACCTCCTCTGTCCCACACAGGATTATCAATTCTGTCAAGACACACATGAGAGACCTGACTCTACACGACGCCTGGAGAATACTTTATCCAGACAGTAGGGAGTTTACTTTTTACTCAAACCCACATAATAGACTCTCCCGCATTGATTATTTCATGGTAGATGTCACAAGCTTAGCTTGGGTCACACGCATGAAGATCCTCCCTAACTCCTGGTCTGACCACTCTGTGGTTAGGTGCGAATTTAATTGGCCACATATTCCTAATCGACAATATATATGGAGACTGGAGGATAGCATTATGGAAGAACCTATACACTTTCAACGGATTGAAAAATCCATCAAAGAATACTTTTCTATCAATGCCTCTCCTCAACTCGCTATAGACAGTAGGACATTATGGGACGCCCACAAAACAGTTATTAGAGGAGAGATCATCAGTATTCACTCCTATCAAACCAAGCAGGCTAACAAATTACTAAATGATACTCTTAACTCACTAGCTCTTCTAGAAGGTCAACTGAAGGAACATCCCTCATCAGTAGACACCCTTCAAAAAAATCGCGGAGTGTAGAACACGGGTTAACCTGTTGTTAGGCAAAGAGTGTAAACAACGGGCATTAAAGTTAAGTCAAAAATACTACGAGGGAGATAATAAGAGTGGCCCTATATTAGCTAGGAAACTGAAAAGGAGGATTAATAAAAATTATATCTTAACACTTTATAATAAACAAAACAAGGAAGTGCATACATCTGAACAAATAGCAGAATCCTTTAGGACATACTATGAACAGCTTTATAATTTAAACAGAAAAGAAACACAACCATCAAACAAAGACAAAAATATTCGAGATTACTTAAAAAATATAGTTCTCCCGCAGCTATCCACAGAGCAAAACCAAACACTTCTAGAACCATTCACATTCAACAAAATTAAAAGTGTTATAACCCAACTCCCATCCAATAAAGCCCCAGGACCTGACGGATTCACTGCTCAATATTTTAAAAAATTCAAAGACCTTCTAATCCCCTATATGTTACCCCTTTTTAATGACATAACAGAAGATTCACCCTTTACACCGGTGGGATTAGAGGCTCACATAACAGTCCTCCCAAAACAAGGAAAACCCCCTAATAAACCTGAAAATTTTCGTCCTATATCCCTACTGAATGTAGACATAAAGATCTATGCAAAAATGCTAGCAAACCGACTCAAATTAATACTACCCCATATAATATCCAACGACCAAGTTGGCTTCATATACTCGCGAGAAGCGAAAGATTACACGGTCCGGGCCTCCCAATTAATTAGCTACATACAAACACACAAGATACCGACAGTGGTGGTCTCAACCGACGCGGAGAAAGCTTTCGACCGCGTCGGTTGGGCTTTCCTATGCCAGACTCTCCAAAAATTCGGGATAGATGACTCCTTTATATCCAGGATCTTTGCTCTGTACTCTGCCCCTGCGGCAAGGGTGAGAGTGAATGGTATCCTATCAAATAAATTCCACATTTCTAATGGGACCAGACAGGGGTGCCCCCTGTCACCCCTGCTGTTTGCCTGCGTGGTGGAAGTCCTAGCTTCAAAAATAAGGTCTAACACAGACATTACAGGGATCCAAATAAAAGATACAGTACATAAGACACTGCTATATGCAGACGACATCCTATTTTTTCTCTCAAATCCACTAGTGTCAATTCCCCACCTATTACAAGAATTAGATCACTTTCACCTAGCCTCCAATTTCTTAGTGAACAAAAGCAAATCGGAAATGTTAGTATTACAAAGCAATGACGACCTTAAGGCGCAAATACAGGGTGTATGTTCCTTCAGGATACAGAAATCTAGCCTAAACTACTTGGGAATTATGTTGGCCCCCTCCATACGGGAAATGTTTCTACTTAATTATAAATCCTTACAGAGGACCATTGTTAATGATTTGTCCTCATGGCGCTCCCAGAACATTACCTGGCTGGGAAGAGTTCACGTGATAAAAATTAACATTCTGCCGCGGTTGTTATACCTATTACAATCATTACCCATTCCTTTGCCAGTAAGCTACCTGACGACTCTACAGAACAACATATTTGAATACATTTGGGACAAACGTAAAGCCAGAATTAACAAAAAACATATGTTCCTACATATTAAAAATGGTTCCTAATCTCAAAAAATACAGACAGGCGGTTTTTATGCAAAGGGTGGTAGACTGGTTCACAAACTACGACAACAAGGCCTGGGTAAAATTAGAACATGATATGTCTGAGCAGAGACACTTGGGGACACTATGCTGGCAGCGGCGAGTTGGGTTGCCAGCGTACATTTCCCAAAATGCAATAATCTCAGAGACCATTAAGATATGGGACAAACTCATTATAGAATACCCACATGTGTCATCTAGATTTTCTCCACTGACGCCACTTACTGACAACACAGACTTCACACCAGGGGCAAAAATTCTAAGAGATCCCCAAGCCACAAATAACCAGAGAGCTATAATGATGTTACACCTGGGAAATGAACAGAGATTGAAACCCCCAAGCGAACTGATAGAGGAGGGATACACTGTTTTTGGTGATTGGTTCCTACTGAGACAGTGTCACTCCTACATATACAAGCATAATGATAAAAGAAATCTGCTACGTACACTCACACCATTTGAGACCTTGTGCGCAACATCTTCTCCAACTAGGAGAACTCTTTCACTCACATACTCCATTCTACAAGCAACCTCCAATACACCACACTACATTGATAGCTGGGAGAGATAGCTTAACATTGAATTCTCACACAAAGACAAGACATACATGTTCGCATCTATAAATAAAACTTCAGGGTCTAGCAGGCTGGTAGAATTAAATCTTAAAATTATTCAGAGATGGTATCTCACACCCTCTAAAATACACAAGATTTTTCCAGCCAGCAATGATAGATGTTGGAGATGTGGGGCCACACCAGGAAACATGACACACATATGGTGGACATGCCCTCCCTTACAGGAAATGTGGGGGAGAATAGCTCATGAAACCTCAGCTTTGTTAGAAATGGAGGTATCAGTAGAACCAACTATATGGTTATTTAACATCGTATATGGGAGATTTCAGGGTTACAAGAGGAGCCTACTATATATTGAAAGCAACAGTTTCAAATCTTTAGTGGCTAGGAATTGGAAGAGTAGGGAAGTCCCCACACTATCTCAGTGGCATCATAAGATGCACCATGTATTAGAACCGGAAGAATATGCCTACATGAAAAGCAAAAGAGCAGATAAATACATTCAGATGAAGATACTATGGGAGTCATACACTAACAACATAGCACAAACCCAAACCCCGGCCCCCTCAACTCAATAGGATTTTGTGAGTCCCATGGGTCCTAAGATACATTTGAAGTACTTCCACCTTCTGTGTGACTGTGTGGAGAAGCCGCAACCTGAAAAATTCTGTAAAATTCTGACGCAACGTTATATGATGTTATGCTTATAAATGTAAAATCCAACAGCATTAGGAGATATAGACACTGGGAATTTGCTATGTATATGGAATTTTCTGTAATCTTCTTTCAATCATTTTCATTTTCTATTTACTGTAACACCCAAGTTGTAAATCGATTTTTTTTGTTCAATAAAGTTGTTTTAAAAACAAAACAAAAAAAAAATATATATTAAACACCTACTTAGGGAACAACAAATGCCCTAGACTTGCCAAGACAATTATTTATAGACCTAAAGGGGGATTGGGAATGCCAAACCTTCATTATTATCGTATAGCAAGCACTGTAATACAGGTCATAGACTGGTGTAAACATAGTGTCCATAAAGAATGGATAAGCTTGGATCACGACCTGGCACAAAACACACAGCTAGGAGCGAGCTGCTGGATCCCACACATAAACAGGACCATGCACCCCTTTACATCAGAGATTACTAAACTAACACTTAAAGTATGGGACAAATGTCTTACTAATTTTCCGGTGATTTCCACTATACCGTCCCCTGTGACACCCCTAAAACATAACCCACAATGCCTAATATCCTTCCCTAACCATTATGTCAAAGACTTAAAGGGTCACTATACCCAAACATTTTCTTTCATGATTAAGGTAGAGAATATAATTTTAAACAACATTCCAATTTACTTCTGTTACCTAATTTGCTTTATCCTTTAGATATACTTTAATGAACAAATAGCAATGCACACAGTGAACCAATCACAGGAGGCATCTATGTGCAGCTACCAATCAGCAGCTACTAAGCATATCTAGATATGCTTTTCAGTAAAGAATATCAAGAGAATGAAGCAAAATAGAAGTAAATTAGAAAGTTGTTTATAATTGTATGCTCTTTCTAAATCATGAAAGAAAAAATGTGGGTTTCATGTCCCTTTAACCCTGCTGGAGGTTATACCGTGTTGCTCGGCCATGGATAATAAAGTCCTCAAGCCTAAAGCTGCTCTGCAAGAAAATTATGGAAGTTATTTTATGCCATGGTTTAAATATTTTCAAATAATTCATTATCTCACCACACACAATAAATGCACCCAACTCTATAGACCCCTAACCCTTTTGAGCCCATATGCAACTCCACTACGTATTCAAAAGGCCCACTTTCCCTGATATATAAATTACTAATCGACTACCATTCCAGAATCCTTCCGACTTACGCAAGTAAATGGTCTGATGAAATTCAAACCCATATATCCCCTGAAAAATGAATTTTTAATAATATGAACGGGCACACTTCATCTATAGCACAACTAGAATATAACTTAAAACTATTGTGCAGGTGGTATTATACCCCAGCTAGATTAGCTGCCATCTTTAGAATTAGAGATAATAAATGTTGGAGGTCATGCAGGAGTGAGGGAGATTATCATCATATATGGTGGAAATGCCCTTATATTACTCAATATTGTCTAGAAATACAATTGGCAATTGAACAGGCTACCCACATTAAACTACAGCTAGACCCCACAATATTTCTACTAAATAACCTACCTAAAATCAAATGTAAACTAAGACACAGGTTAATAATTCTACTGCTTAACTGTGCTAGGAGATTAATTCCTAGGAAATGGAAATCAACCGAGGTACCCTCAGTTTTAGAATGGCGATCTCTGGTCGCTCATACATTATTGATGGAGAAATACCACTATGCTAGTACGAAGGGAATAGATGATTTCTTAGCCATAAATTTCATCTGGGAAGAGTACTGTAATTTTATAAAATACAATAGGCAGAGCACCTCAGGGGAATAATGGGGAACATAAAACCTATCCATTGTAGTGGGATATGTGTAATGGGTTTTGTGACCATAGATAAAAATGCTATATAACACGTCATAAACTAACGCAATATGGTGAACAGTGAGTCAAGGTGTTGTACTCTTAACCATAAAGATATTCTACATGTACAGATATGATTATTGCTATTGTATGCTCCTCTGTTTTACGATGTAACATGCGGGAATGTAACTTGTATTGTTTGTTTATTTTTATTCTTTTTCTAATAAAGAAAACTTTAAAAAAATAATAATCTATAAATAGATAAAGAAGACAATTTCTTTCTTCATATTGTGGTATGAAAGATGAACAAAAGCACTCTGTTGGTGTTATCTAGATAGAAGAAGCTGAATACCTTCAAAGAGTGATAAGTTAACATTATTTTGCCTTACCTCAACAAATAACATTACGCAACATTAAAGGGACATGAAACCCAAAATGTTTCTTTCATGATTCAGATAGAGAATACAATTTTAAACAACTTTCCAATTTACTTAAATTATTTAATTTGCTTCCTTCTCTTGTTATACTTTGATGAAAGGTTTATCTAGGCAAGCTCAGGAGAAGCAGAGAACCTAGGTTCTAGCTGTTGATTGGTGGCTGCATATATATATATATATATATATCGATTGTGATTGGCTCACCCATGTGTTCAGGTAGAAACTATGGGGCCGATTTATCAAGCCCTGTTTTACGCATGAGCCTTCAGTCTCGCCGGAAACAGAAGTTATGAAGCAGCGGTTTAAAGACCACTGCTCCATAACTTGTCCGTCTGCTCTGAGGCAGCGGACAGAAATCAACCCAATTGAATACGATCAGGCTGATTGACACCCGTGCTAGCGGCCGATAGCCGCAAATCTGCAGGGGGCAGCATTGCACCAGCAGTTCACAAGAACTGCTGGTGCAATGATAAATGCTGACAGCGTATGTTGTCGGCATTTATCGTTGTGCAGAGAATATGATATGCTACATCGTATAATGTCCGCTCGCCCTTACATAAATAGGCCCCATAAGTGCATTGCTGCTCCTTCAACAAATGATACCAAGAGAATGAAACAAATTAGATAATGGAAGTAAATTAGAAAGTTGTTTAAAATTGCTTTCTCTATCTGAATCATGAAAGAAAAAAATTGGGTTTCATGTCCCAGAGACGTAATAAAAATGTAGGTACCTGCTCACTCTCCCATCCTCCTCAAAGAAGATGATGTCCACAGCACTCCAAATAACAAAATCTTTATTCAAGGACTTAAAAAATCACTTTAAAAAAGTGCTGATTTATTAAGTCCTTAAATAAAGATTTTGTTATTTGGAGTGCTGTGGACATCATCTTCTTTGTGGACAGTTTTGAGGTGAATTGGCAGGTCACCTGTCTTCAGGAGCACCCACCATTCAAAAGGTGCTGTTCCTTTCCACTGTTTGTTTTGCCTCCCATCCTCCTATGTGGACTATTTTAGCCAGCTATGGGGAGTCAGACACATTAAAAAATTTAAAGTAAGCACCGGTCCTGGCTATTACTAAAGGGGGTTTATCAACAGGGGAGTTGAACAGGAGTTCAATTTAGTGGTGGGGGTATGTGACAGAGGATTGTAAAGTGAGTGTTTATAATTTTGGGTAGTTATTATGTGGGTAGCAATTAGGGTGAAAATGTGCTGGAACTGCAGCTTGCTTTAACAGCCTGTAATACTCCAAACTATGCCTTACAGGTCATAGTTTCTAGAGCTAGAAATATCTTGACGTCTGACCACAACTCTGTTACTAAACAGCAGTTTGAGGTTGGTCCAATCACTAAGCTGCTATGAAAAATCTAGTGCTGTTAAAAAAAAAAAAATCAGAGTCTCTGTTTCAATGATTTGCATAGGACTTAGCCCTGGGTTCAGCAAACTACTGGAGCCACCCACACTGCTGCAACAAACACTTAGGGTGACAAGTTTGGGACATTTTTGAATTGGCTGTCAGGCAGTGCGGCATTTAGGAAAAACAACAATAACAAGTGGATCCAGCACACACCATATAATAAGTGCACATGGGAGATAGTGTTACTGCAAACACCCTCAACATACACAGTTCAATAATCTCACTAGCACTTAAACAATAAAAATACCTTTATTAAGTTTCATGGATCGATACAGGTCTATATTGACCCATTTCACTTGATAAAAGTCTTTTTTATTGTTTAAGCGCTGAGGAGTTTATTGGACAGTGCAGCAGCAATCAGGCCCAGCGATATTCTATTCTTCAGCCCCTCTGCACAAACCTCGGCACATTGTGTTTTAGAGACAGTACATCACAGTCACGGGAACCCAATAGAGGAAAGCAGACGGGGCATACTAAGGTAACGGACTGCCTGAGGCACTTCAGGGTCAGGGGTCCAATCTTTAACACAATATTTATTGTTTGTTATTATCAGTATATTATTACTTAGGGCTAGATTACAATTGGAAAGCAAAATTTCGCTTTTGCAAAAGCAATATTTGCACTCCACTGAGTAATACCAGCGCAAGCAAATGTGCGCTGGTATTACAGGTTAGCAACAATTTGAGCGCAACCTTGCATTCGCATTGCTGGGAAGCGTTGTGCTCATGAGAGCGCGCGTACATAAGCTCCAATGGGAGCCTCGTTCTCATGCCGTGAGACACGGCATGAGAACTAGCGCAGCAAAGAGGGTAAGTCGTGCAGTGATGGCAGAAAATTTGTAAATTGTAAATATATGTGTATATGCTTATAAATTGTAAATATATGTGTATATGCTTATACATTGTAAATATATGTGTATATGCTTATACATTGTAAATATATGTGTATATGCTTATAAATTGTAAATATATGTGTATATGCTTATACATTGTAAATATATGTGTATATGCTTATAAATTGTAAATATATGTGTATATGCTTATACATTGTAAATATATGTGTATATGCTTATAAATTGTAAATATATGTGTATATGCTTATAAATTGTAAATATATGTGTATATGCTTATAAATTGTAAATATATGTGTATATGGTTATACATTGTAAATATATGTGTATATGCTTATACATTGTAAATATATGTGTATATGCTTATACATTGTAAATATATGTGTATATGCTTATAAATTGTAAATATATGTGTATATGCTTATAAATTGTAAAATATGTGTATATGCTTATACATTGTAAATATATGTGTATATGCTTATAAATTGTAAATATATGTGTATATGCTTATACATTGTAAATATATGTGTATATGCTTATACATTGTAAATATATGTGTATATGCTTATACATTGTAAATATATGTGTATATGCTTATACATTGTAAATATATGTGTATATGCTTATAAATTGTAAATATATGTGTATATGCTTATAAATTGTAAATATATGTGTATATGCTTATACATTGTAAATATATGTGTATATGCTTATAAATTGTAAATATATGTGTATATGCTTATAAATTGTAAATATATGTGTATATGGTTATACATTGTAAATATATGTGTATATGCTTATACATTGTAAATATATGTGTATATGCTTATACATTGTAAATATATGTGTATGTGCTTATAAATTGTAAATATATGTGTATATGCTTATACATTGTAAATATATGTGTATATGCTTATAAATTGTAAATATATGTGTATATGCTTATACATTGTAAATATATGTGTATATGCTTATACATTGTAAATATATGTGTATATGCTTATAAATTGTAAATATATGTGTATATGCTTATAAATTGTAAATATATGTGTATATGCTTATACATTGTAAATATATGTGTATATGCTTATAAATTGTAAATATATGTGTATATGCTTATACATTGTAAATATATGTGTATATGCTTATAAATTGTAAATATATGTGTATATTCTTATAAATTGTAAATATATGTGTATATGCTTATACATTGTAAATATATATGTATATGCTTATACATTGTAAATATATGTGTATATGCTTATACATTGTAAATATATGTGTATATGCTTATAAATTGTAAATATATGTGTATATGCTTATACATTGTAAATATATGTGTATATGCTTATAAATTGTAAATATATGTGTATATGCTTATACATTGTAAATATATGTGTATATGCTTATAAATTGTAAATATATGTGTATATGCTTATAAATTGTAAATATATGTGTATATGCTTATAAATTGTAAATATATGTTTATATGCTTATAAATTGTAAATATATGTGTATATGCTTATAAATTGTAAAAATATGTGTATATGCTTATAAATTGTAAATATATGTGTATATGCTTATAAATTGTAAATATATGTATATATGCTTATACATTGTAAATATATGTGTATATGCTTATAAATTGTAAATATATGTGTATATGCTTATACATTGTAAATATATGTGTATATGCTTATAAATTGTAAATATATGTGTATATGCTTATACATTGTAAATATATGTGTATATGCTTATAAATTGTAAAATATGTGTATATGCTTATACATTGTAAATATATGTGTATATGCTTATAAATTGTAAATATATGTGTATATGCTTATACATTGTAAATATATGTGTATATGCTTATAAATTGTAAATATATGTGTATATGCTTATACATTGTAAATATATGTGTATATGCTTATAAATTGTAAATATATGTGTATATGCTTATACATTGTAAATATATGTGTATATGCTTATAAATTGTAAATATATGTGTATATGCTTATACATTGTAAATATATGTGTATATGCTTATAAATTGTAAATATATGTGTATATGCTTATACATTGTAAATATATGTGTATATGCTTATGCATTGTAAATATATGTGTATATGCTTATAAATTGTAAATATATGTGTATATGCTTATACATTGTAAATATATGTGTATATGCTTATACATTGTAAATATATGTGTATATGCTTATAAATTGTAAATATATATGTGTATATGCTTATAAATTGTAAATATATGTTTATATGCTTATAAATTGTAAATATATGTGTATATGCTTATAAATTGTAAAAATATGTGTATATGCTTATAAATTGTAAATATATGTGTATATGCTTATAAATTGTAAATATATGTGTATATGCTTATACATTGTAAATATATGTGTATATGCTTATACATTGTAAATATATGTGTATATGCTTATAAATTGTAAATATATGTGTATATGCTTATAAATTGTAAATATATGTGTATATGCTTATACATTGTAAATATATGTGTATATGCTTATAAATTGTAAATATATGTGTATATGCTTATAAATTGTAAATATATGTGTATATGTTTATACATTGTAAATATATATGTATATGCTTATACATTGTAAATATATGTGTATATGCTTATACATTGTAAATATATGTGTATATGCTTATATATTGTAAATATATGTGTATATGCTTATACATTGTAAATATATGTGTATATGCTTATAAATTGTAAATATATGTGTATATGCTTATAAATTGTAAATATATGTGTATATGCTTATACATTGTAAATATATGTGTATATGCTTATACATTGTAAATATATGTGTATATGCTTATACATTGTAAATATATGTGTATATGCTTATAAATTGTAAAATATGTGTATATGCTTATACATTGTAAATATATGTGTATATGCTTATAAATTGTAAATATATGTGTATATGCTTATACATTGTAAATATATGTGTATATGCTTATACATTGTAAATATATGTGTATATGCTTATACATTGTAAATATATGTGTATATGCTTATAAATTGTAAATATATGTGTATTTGCTTATACATTGTAAATATATGTGTATATGCTTATAAATTGTAAATATATGTGTATATGCTTATACATTGTATATATATGTGTATATGCTTATAAATTGTAAATATATGTGTATATACTTATACATTGTAAATATATGTGTATATGCTTATAAATTGTAAATATATGTGTATATGCTTATACATTGTAAATATATGTGTATATGCTTATGCATTGTAAATATATGTGTATATGCTTATAAATTGTAAATATATGTGTATATGCTTATACATTGTAAATATATGTGTATATGCTTATACATTGTAAATATATGTGTATATGCTTATACATTGTAAATATATGTGTATATGCTTATAAATTGTAAAATATGTGTATATGCTTATACATTGTAAATATATGTGTATATGCTTATAAATTGTAAATATATGTGTATATGCTTATACATTGTAAATATATGTGTATATGCTTATACATTGTAAATATATGTGTATATGCTTATACATTGTAAATATATGTGTATATGCTTATAAATTGTAAATATATGTGTATTTGCTTATACATTGTAAATATATGTGTATATGCTTATAAATTGTAAATATATGTGTATATGCTTATACATTGTATATATATGTGTATATGCTTATAAATTGTAAATATATGTGTATATACTTATACATTGTAAATATATGTGTATATGCTTATAAATTGTAAATATATGTGTATATGCTTATACATTGTAAATATATGTGTATATGCTTATGCATTGTAAATATATGTGTATATGCTTATAAATTGTAAATATATGTGTATATGCTTATACATTGTAAATATATGTGTATATGCTTATACATTGTAAATATATGTGTATATGCTTATAAATTGTAAATATATGTTTATATGCTTATAAATTGTAAATATATGTGTATATGCTTATAAATTGTAAAAATATGTGTATATGCTTATAAATTGTAAATATATGTGTATATGCTTATACATTGTAAATATATGTGTATATGCTTATAAATTGTAAATATATGTGTATATGCTTATACATTGTAAATATATGTGTATATGCTTATAAATTGTAAATATATGTGTATATGCTTATACATTGTAAATATATGTGTATATGCTTATAAATTGTAAATATATGTGTATATGCTTATAAATTGTAAATATATGTTTATATGCTTATAAATTGTAAATATATGTGTATATGCTTATAAATTGTAAATATATGTGTATATGCTTATAAATTGTAAATATATGTGTATATGCTTATACATTGTAAATATATGTGTATATGCTTATAAATTGTAAATATATGTGTATATGCTTATACATTGTAAATATATGTGTATATGCTTATACATTGTAAATATATGTGTATATGCTTATAAATTGTAAATAGATGTGTATATGCTTATACATTGTAAATATATGTGTATATGCTTATAAATTGTAAATATATGTGTATATGCTTATACATTGTAAATATATGTGTATATGCTTATACATTGTAAATATATGTGTATATGCTTATAAATTGTAAATATATGTGTATATGCTTATACATTGTAAATATATGTGTATATGGTTATAAATTGTAAATATATGTGTATATGCTTATACATTGTAAATATATGTGTATATGCTTATAAATTGTAAATATATGTGTATATACTTATACATTGTAAATATATGTGTATATGGTTATAAATTGTAAATATATGTGTATATGCTTATACATTGTAAATATATGTGTATATGCCTATAAATTGTAAATATATGTGTATATGCTTGTATACATATATATTTATATGTTAATATGTGTATATACACATAACACATAAATATATATGTTTACAAGCATAAACATATATATTTACAATTTATAAGCATATACATATATATTTACAGGTAACACAGTTCCCATAGATCACAATGTAAATGCACTTTTCAGTGCCTTTTTTTAACACCCCACACTCGCCAAATTTAGCCCCGAAAGCTGCTAAGTGCAGATACTTTATTAAGAAATAAAGATGCCACTGTCTTTATTTTTTAATAAAGTATATTATACTTTATTTTGGGGGCATTGGGTGGACATTTATAAAATTAACCAGAGATCTGATCTCTGGTTAATTTTATCAGCGCTAATTGCTACCGCAAGCTCCGATATTGGCTGATTATTTATCTTGCATCCACAAATTAGCGATAAATTAGCGCTCCACTTGTAATTCAGGCTTTAAAGGGACACTACACAATATAGGGAATGGTGTACACAAAAGCACACCACACCCTTTAGGGTGTGCCTCCCAATTACAGGTATAGCATATGTAATAAATATAGTATCAAATCAAATCCAACTGTGATTGAACTATTAGATGATTGCAGTATAATCCAACAGTAACAAAAGATGAAACAACAATCACAATATACTTTACAGTTTATAATAATACGTGAATGTCCATCAAACAGAAAAGTCCCAAACAGAAGGCGGCAGCACTCTGTCAAAGGATGGTCATCCTGATGGTTAGAATCTAAGAAGAGAAGAAAACAGAGGCGCCACCATGGCCCAGTACCACCAAAACAGATAGATGTATGGACAAATGGCAATATATATACTCACAAACATGCAGTACTCAAATGGTGCTATTGAGGCAGGCTGGAGCTTCACAGTAGTCCAGCTCACTGGTGATTCTCAACAGAGATCCGGTAAAAATTCCTTGGGAGGCCTAAGGTGAGATGCCTAAAGGAAAAAAAAAGCAAACCAACATGGCCCAGTAACGTTTGAGCAAAGGGAAGATGTGACCAAATGAGTATACTCACAGGATGCAAAGCACCACCAGGTGCAATACCAGCAAGCTGGAACCACAAAGTCGCCCAGTAGACAGTCCACAACAGGTAATCCCCAGCTTCCAGCAGATAGATTGTACAAAAAGAGAATAGTGCAATAATGCACCACAACTAGATATTAGGTAAAATACCACACAAGCAAGTGTATATAAAAGTTAAAAAATCTTTAATAACACAGTGACACATTTCTCAGCCTCCTATGGGCTGTTTCATCAGGCTATAATAAAACATTAAAAAGTACACTTGCAATATGTATATATATGGATATATGGATATAGCAAGTGTACTTTTTAATTTTTTATTATAGCCTGATGAAACAGCCTATAGGAGGCTGAAAAACGCGTTGCTGTGTTATTAAAGATTTTTTGAACTTTTATATACACTTGCTTGTGTGGTATTTTGCCTAATATCTAGTTGTGGTGCATTATTGCACTATTCTCTTTTTGTACGATCTATCTGCTGGAAGCTGGGGATTACCTGTTGTGGACTGTCTACTGGGTGACTTTGTGGTTCCAGCTTGCTGGTATTGCACCTGGTGGTGCTTTGCATCCTGTGAGTATACTCATTTGTTCACATCTTCCCTTTGCTCAAACGTTACTGGGACATGTTGGTTTGCTTTTTTTTTCCTTTAGGCATCTCACCTTAGGCCTCCCAAGGAATTTTTACCGGATCTCTGTTGAGAATCACCAGTGAGCTGGACTACTGTGAAGCTCCAGCCTACCTCAATAGCACCATTTGGGTACTGCATGTTTGTGAGTATATATATTGCCATTTGTCCATACATCTATCTGTTTTGGTGGTATTGGGCCATGGTGGCGCCTCTGTTTTCTTCTTTTCTCAGTTTAAAGGGACACTAAACTCAATTTTTTTCTTTAATGATTCTGATTGAACATGCAATTTTCTAATTTACTCCTATTATCAATATTTCTTCCTTCTCTTGCTATCTTTATTTAAAAAGCAAGAATGAAAAAATGAAAGGGTCACTGAACCCAAAAAATTTATTTTGTGATTCAGATAGAGCATGCAATTTTAAGCAACTTTTTAATTTACTCCTATTATCAATCGGCCAGATTACGAGTTTTGCGTTATGAGCTGTGCGGTACTAACGTGCAGTTTTTTCTCACCGCTCACTTACCTACAGCGCTGGTATTAAGGGTTTTTACAAACCCAGCGTTAAAAGGCAAGAAGTGAGCATAGAGCAAACTTGTGCTCCATACCGCACTCCAATACCAGCGCTGCTTAAGTCAGCGGGGAGCTGGTTGTACGTGTTCGTGCACGATTTCCCCATAGACATCAATGGGGAGAGCCGGCTGAGAAAAAGTCTAACACCTGCCAAAAAGCAGCGTAAAGCTAAGTAATGCAGCCCCATTGATTCCTTTTGAGGAAACTAAAGTTATGTTTACACCTAACACCCTAACATGAACCCCCGAGTCTAAACACCCTTAATCTTACACTTATTAACCCCTAATCTGCCACCTCCGACATCGCCGACACCTGCATTATACTTATTAACCCCTAATCTGCCGCTCCGGTCATCGACACCACCTACATTATATTTATTAACCCCTAATCTGCTGCCCCCAACATCGCCGACACATACATTATATTTATTAACCCATAATCTGCCGCCCCCAATGTCTCAGCAACCTACAGACACTTATTAACCCCTAATCTGCCGCCCCTAACGTCGCCGCCACTATTCTAAACTTATTAACCCCTAAACCTAAGTCTAACCCTAACCCTAACACCCCCTAACTTAAATATAATTAAAATAAATCTAAATAAAAATTACTATCATTAACTAAATTATTCCTATTTAAAACTAAATACTTACCTATAAAATAAACCCTAAGCTAGCTACAATATAACTAATAGTTACATTGTATTTAGCTTAGGGTTTATTTTTATTTTACAGGCAAGTTTGTATTTATTTTAACTAGGTAGAATAGTTACTAAATAGTTATTAACTATTTAATAACTACTTAGCTAAAATAAATACAAATGTACCTGTAAAATAAAACCTAACCTCTGTTAAAATAACACCTAACACTACACTACAATTTAATTATTTCCCTACATTAAATACAATTAAATAAATTAAATTAAATTATCTAAATCACAAAAAAACAAAACCCACTAAATTACAGAAAATAAAAAACAAATTACAAGATATTTAAACTAATTACACCTAATCTAATAGCCCTATCAAAATAAAAAAAGCCCCACCACCAAAATAAAAAAAACCTAGCCTAAACTAATCTATCAATAGCCCTTAAAAGGGCCTTTTGCAGGGCATTGCCCCAAAGAAATAAGCTCTTTTACCTGTAAAAAAAAATACAAACAACCCCCCCAACAGTAAAACCCACCACCTACACAACCAACCCCCCAAATAAAAGCCTAACTAAAAAAACCTAAGCTCCCCATTGCCCTTTAAAGGGCATTTGGATGGGCATTGCCCTTAAAAGGGCATTTAGCTATATTGCTGCCCAAAGTCAATCGGATGGAAGTTCGGATTGTAATTTTTTTTTACAGGTAAAAGAGCTAATTACTTTGGGGCAATGCCCCGCAAAAGGCCCTTTTAAGGGCTACTTGTAATTTAGTATAGGGTAGGGCATTTTATTATTTTGGGGGCTTTTTTATTTTATTAGGGGGCTTAGATTAGGTGTAATTAGTTTAAACTTATTGTAATTTTTTTTATTTTCTGTAATTTAGTGTTTTTTTTGTACTATAGTTTATGTTATTTAATTGTATTTAATGATAGGTAATTGTAGTTAATTTATTTATTTAATTAATTTAATGATAGTGTAGTGTTAGGTGTAATTGTAACTTAGGTTAGGTTTTATTTTACAAGTAATTTTGTAATTATTTTAACTAGCTAGCTATTAAATAGTTATTGACTATTGAATAGCTATTGTACCTAGTTAAAATAAATACAAAGTTGCCTGTAAAATAAAAATAAATCCTAAAATAGCTACAATGTAATTATTAATTATATTGTAGCTATCTTAGGGTTTATTTTATAGGTAAGTATTTAGTTTTAAATAGGAATACTTTAGTTAATAATAGTAATATTATTTAGATTTATTTAAATAATAATTAAGTTGGGGGGTGTTAGGGTTAGACTTAGGTTTAGGGGTTAATAACTTTATTATAGTGGCGGTGAAATTGGCGGTGGCAGATTAGGGGTTAATAGATTTAATAGGCTATGTGGGCTATGGCGGTTTAGGGGTTAATAATAGAATAGGTTTATTGCGGTGTGGGCTATGGCGGTTTAGGGGTTAATACACTTTATTAGTTATTGCGGTGGGGGATTGCGGTTGACAAGTAGATAGACATTGCGCATGCGTTAGGTGTTATTATTTTTTTTGCAGGCATTTTAGGGAGTAACGGTGCTCCCATACTCAGCGCAAGGCCTGCTACGGCTGCTTTTTATGGCGAGGTGAAAATGGAGTAAGATTTCTCCATTTTCGCCACGTAAGGCCTTGCGCTGGATATTGGATAGCGATTTACGACGCTGTCCCATGTTAGCTTATGGGAGTAAAAATTGCGAGCGACGGGTGAAATATACTGGCGTAACTTGTATGCTACGCCTGCTGCATATCGGATTGGGCCCAAGATGCTAATTAGATCTCAAATCTTAAGAGAACTAGCAGATATTTTATTGTCATCTGAGAATAATGACAAATAAAGATACAGATGCTTCAAATCTGAAATAGCAAAATTTGCAGATACATACTGTATATAGCAGGAATAACAAAGCAGAAGGTAGTTGTGTGTACTCAAAGAACTCATCAGGTTTACTGATGGAAAAAGCACTCTACTTAGCCACACCCCCATAAAGTTCATAAATGGCCTTCTGTTACAAGGGGGTTTTGGAGCATTTCCTTACTTTGCTGCAGAAGCAGCACCATTTGTTTTCTTAGCTGCTTTTACAAGGAAACATTTCTTCTTGACAGCAGATTGTTATGTAGAAAAGAAGTTTCACACATTCTTCTTAGCTGTTCTTAGAAACACACAGATATGGGATTCGTAAAAAAAAAGCTGTTGGGACCAGTATCTCACAAACATATGTAAAATCAATTATTTTATTTCTGAAAAAAATAAAAATGCACGCATATGCACAAAAAATACAGTATAACATTAGCTACCAGAGAAGATAAAACATCTAAGCTAATCAGAATCTAATTTGCACTTCCCTACTATCCAGGCATATTCAGGTGAAATTATTCAGATAGCACCAATAGATTGGGATATGTTCTATCTCTTCTCAGCAATGCAGTTCTGACTCATTATAATAGCATATTTGCATCTTATCTTTATTAAGAACATGTGAGAAACTGAGCCAGATTGTATTCATTTTCATTATATTTATTAACTTATGTAGACTTTCTTCACTACATCTCCAAATAACCAGGATATCATCAATATACATTTTATATATTGCTCCAATGTACTCATGGATGTCCCTTTAAAGGGACACTATACACCAACATTTTTGTGGGGCTAAAGTGTTTAATGTTTTATGCTATGCATGTAAGTCATGCTGTAAAATTATTGCAAATGCGTGTATATATTTTTTTATTATAAAGATGCCGTGTTTCACATACCTTCCAAACCCAATCTGCTTGTTTGCAAATGATCGTCTACCCTAGCTTGCCCCTCCCTTCTCCCCCTTTCTCTAAGATACTCACTCCTGTGTCTCTCTACATGCTTCTTGCACTGCACTGTGCACAGTACCATTTGTAATTAGTAGCAAATATTGCAAAATGAACAAGTAAATTTGTATTACATGTTTTGCGGGCTTGTGGCCCTCTCCAAAATGGGTATATATATATATATATATATATATATATATATATATATATATATATATATATATATATATATATATATATATATATATACTGTATACATCCAAAGTGAGTCAGGTGCACTCTCACAAACATTTCTTCAAATGCCAGGGTGCTAGAATAAGAGTAAGATATGGCAAGCAGGACACAGCACTCTCTGGTCTTAATAATCAAGTAAATTTATTTAGTGACGTTTCGAGGAATGCTCCCCTTCATCAGACCAATGTAACATACAGTGAAACAAACATTTATACCCTCACATAGGACCCTCCCCCTGTGTAAAAACTGCCAAAAACTGTTGCCTAGGCAACCAGTTAATGGTAAACAACCCAGTGCAATTCTATACTAGAATAACATCAAAGTGAAATTATACAATAAAAGCAACGTATAACATACATATGTAGAGTGGCACATATTCATCTAGTACAGCTTAGACCCTAGGCATGATCTACATGTTCATCTTAATATCATAAAGAGAGGTGTAAGGATGGAAATTGCAGCAGAGAATTGTAATACATTTTAAATTTTTAAACACTGCAACAAAGAAACCAGATATAAGGAAGTGCTGCAACATTATTTCCCCAGTCTGACAGCAACCATGCTAAACACAGAATAGCAAGTTTAGGATTGACAGAAAAGCACAATTTAGACCAACTGCTCATATACAAATATAAATATAAACTTATACGTACTGTAGGTAATCGGTGGATCGCATGCAACAGAAGCATGGAGCCCAAAGAATACATAAAGTGACATATGCAAACCAAAGTCCGCACTGGTCGATAAATCAGCACATTACTGTCACCCAAATTGACACTGTGTTACAATAACATAGTCATCAGGGGAGATCGTACAGGAAATGTTGTATGCGCTTCCAATGTGGCTGGAAGTTGCTGCATCAAAACTAGATCACCACGGGCCCTCTATGCTGCCATCCATACCACAGAAATTACCTTTAGTAAATTAGGCAGGGAACCTGCACACAGCAGCAGCAAACGGCCCCTGGTTAATAGGGTTACCGACCAGGGAGTGCAAGAGCCAATAAGTGGTATCACACGGACATAGCTCAATCCGCATGAGTATCGCATGTGAAGCATCGCCCCCAGCTTGACAATATAAGCATAGGATAGGTTGTGAGGGGCAAGCCCCTATACAGATAATGATAGCAATAGCATGTAGGACAGTGGTCGAATTTAGGGCATATGCCACATCCTAACAGATAATCATGCCAGTGGGTACGTCTGTAACTGTGATAGCCCTCATACTGTGAATGCACAACAAAGAGTCTACGGGGCATACATGACTAACAATACACTGCCTAATGGGGATCTAGCAAGGACTGTGTGCCAGAGTAGAGGAAGGGAGTAGAGCGATCCTAGACAGGGGACTCAAGTAATAAAATTTAATGGACTTAAAAATGATATAGCCTACACAAAATGTATATATACAAATCTATATTTAGGACCAGAAAGATATATACAACAGTATTAAAGGCATTGTGTTTCGGATGTGTTATTTCGCATCACTAAACATGGGAATTGACTGGCATTGCTTCTTGTGAGAACATATTATGATACCCTGCCATTGCTTCAGTCCGGATTATTGTATCCCTCCTTACCCGCAATGAGCTATTTGTGATCTTGATGTATATGGTTAAACTCTATAAACTCTATATAATATGATACCCTTGGTGTCTGGCTGATCCAATCAGTCAATAGGATTGAGCTTGCATTCTGTTGGCTGATTGGAAGAGCCAATAGGATTGATCTTCAATCCTATTGGCTGATTGCATCAGCTAATAGGATTTTTTCTACCTTAATTCCGATTGGCTGATAGAATTCTATCAGCCAATCGGAATCTAAGGGACGCCATCTTGGATGACGTCACTTAAAGGTACTTTCATTCAGTAAGAAGACTCCGGACGAAGAGGATGCTCCGCGTCAGATGTCTTGAAGATAGAACCGCTCCGCGTCGGATGGATGAAGATAGAAGATGCCGTCTGGATGAAGACTTCTGCCCGTCTGGAGGACCACTTCGCCTGGCTTGGATGAAGACTTCTCCTGACTTCATTGAAGACTTTGGCCTGCTTGGATGAAGACTTCTGCCGCTTCCTTGAGGATGCAAGTTAGTGTTAGGATTTTTTAAGGGTGTATTGGATAGGTTTTATTTTTAGGTTAGGGTTTGGGCCTGCAATAGAGCTAACTGCCCTTTTAAGGGTAATGCCCATCCAAATGCCCTTTTCAGGGCAATGGGGAGCTTAGGTTTTTTTAGTTAGTATTTTATTTGGGGGGTTGGTTGTGTGGGTGGTGGGTTTTACTGTTGGGGGGGTTGTTTGTATTTTTTTTACAGGTAAAAGAGCTGATTTCTTTGGGGCAATGCCCCGCTAAGGCCCTTTTAAGGGCTATTGATAGTTTAGTTTAGGCTAGGGTTTTTTTATTTGGGGGGGGGGCTTTTTTTTATTTTGATAGGGCTATTAGATTAGGTGTAATTAGTTTAAATATCTTGTAATTTGTTTATTATTTTCTGTAATTTAGTGGGGGGGTTTTGTACTTTAATTTAATTTATTTAATTGTTTTTAATTTAGTAAATTTATTTTAATTGTAGTGTAGTGTTAGGTGTTATTGTAACTTAGGTTAGGTTTTATTTTATAGGTACTTTTGTATTTATTTTAGCTAGGTAGTTATTGAATAGTTAATAACTATTTAATAACTATTCTACCTAATTAAAATAAATACAAACTTGCCTGTAAAATAAAAATAAACCCTAAGCTAGCTACAATGTATTTATTAGTTATATTGTAGCTAGCTTAGGGTTTATTTTATAGGTATTTAGTTTTAAATAGGAATAATTTAGTTAATGATAGGAATTTTATTTATATTTATTTAAATTATATTTAAGTTAGGGGTTGTTAGGGTTAGGGTTAGACTTAGGTTTAGGGGTTAACAAATTTAGAATAGTGGCAGCGGCTTTGGGGGCATCAGATTAGGAGTTTATAAAAATAATGTGGGTGTCGGCGATGTTGGGGGCAGCAGATTAGGGGTTAATAAGTATAATGTAGGTGGCGGCGATGTCCGGAGCAGCAGATTAGGGGTTAATAAGTATAATGTAGGTGGCGGCGATGTTAGGGGAGGCAGATTAGGGGTTAATAATATTTAACTAGTGGCGGTTTAGGGGTTAATATGTTTATTCTAGTGGCGGCGATGTCCGGAGTGGCAGATCAGGGGTTAAAAAAATTATTTTAGTGTTTGAGATGCGGGAGGGCCTCGTTTTAGGGGTCAATAGGTAGTTTATGGGTGTTAGTGTACTTTTTAGCACTTTAGTTATGAGTTTTATGCTACAGTGTTGTACCCTAAAACTCTTAACTACTGACTTTAGAATGCTTTAGGGATCTTGGAGGTAGAGGTTGTACCGCTCACTTTTTGGCCTCCCAGGACAGACTCATAATACCGGCGTTATGGAAGTCCCATAGAAAAAAGACAAAGTTTACGTAAGCTGTTTTGCGGTAAGGCCAAAGAAATGTGCGGTGCCCGTAAACCTGCAAGACTCATAATAGCAGCGGTAGGGAAAAAGCAGCGTTAGGACCTGTTAACGCTGCTTTTTCAGCCTAACGCACAACTCGTAATCTAGCCGAATATATGTAAATTCAAGTAGCAATAACAATAATCAAAAGAAAAAATAAAATAAAATAATTTATTGAGTGCATCGTAAAGACAAATACAAAATATACATAATACTGTGAACAACACTATACTAGCCCAGGATAGGTGGCCAGACATGCTTTTTCCTATTTGTAGGACTAAATTATTGACTCGAGTATTGATCTTTCCCCCAGCTATTTAAAGCATCAGCAGCACTTTTATGATTAGACATACCTGTCTATACACATCAACATTGACCCTGCCAAGTTCAGGTTGGCTAATAATAGTCAAATACATTATCTCATATGCAGTATACAAATACATTATCTCATATGCAGTATACAAATACATTATCTCATATACAGTATACATATACATTATCTCATATACAGTATACAAATACATTATCTCATATACAGTATACAAATACATTATCACATATACAGTATACATATACATTATCTCATATACAGTATACAAATACATTATCACATATACAGTATACATATACATTATCTCATATACAGTATACAAATACATTATCACATATACAGTATACATATACATTATCTCATATACAGTATACAAATACATTATCTCATATACAGTATACAAATACATTATCACATATACAGTATACATATACATTATCTCATATACAGTATACAAATACATTATCACATATACAGTATACATATACATTATCTCATATACAGTATACAAATACATTATCTCATATACAGTATACAAATACATTATCACATATACAGTATACATATACATTATCTCATATACAGTATACAAATACATTATCACATATACAGTATACATATACATTATCTCATATACAGTATACAAATACATTATCACATATACAGTATACATATACATTATCTCATATACAGTATACAAATACATTATCTCATATACAGTATACAAATACATTATCACATATACAGTATACATATACATTATCTCATATACAGTATACAAATACATTATCACATATACAGTATACATATACATTATCTCATATACAGTATACAAATACATTATCACATATACAGTATACATATACATTATCTCATATACAGTATACACATACATTATCTCATATACAGTATACAAATACATTATCACATATACAGTATACATATACATTATCTCATATACAGTATACATATACATTATCTCATATGCAGTATACAAATACATTATCTCATATACAGTATATATATATATATATATATATATATACATATACATTATCTCATATACAGTATACTAATACATTATCACATATACAGTATACATATACATTATCTCATATACAGTATACGAATACATTATCACATATACAGTATACATATACATTATCTCATATACAGTATACATATACATTATCTCATATACAGTATACATACTGTACGTATAAATTATCTCATATACTGTATAAGTAAAATCTGTCAAACTCCTTTATTTTGTAAAAACAGATTTTACTAACATATGTGGTAGATTTCCAACTTAAAAATCATATGATTAATATAAGAGCTGTCATGTCTGTGTAAATGCAATTGTGATTCAAGTTATTTTTAATACAGATAAACATAATATCAAAGCTAACAATTTGTTCAGATAAAACCATGCTGAATTACTACCAGGAGGGAAAACACAAAGGGTGTGGTATAAAGACATTTAGCCTTAGGATGAAACTCTTTAAAACAGAATTCAGAATCTTAAAAGGATATAGCAATCCATACTAAAATGGTTATGTACAGGAGTGCAAATAGATTTGCAAAAAGGAGAAGACTGCCAGGCTCTGTGATATATTTGTACACAGAGATAAATAAAGAGAAATAATTGTCTCTCAATGTTTATATATTCATACTAAATAACTTTTTGATACTAAATAACTTTTTCATACTAAATAACTTTCAGCTAGATTACGAGTTTGGTGTTATGAGTGAAAAAGCAGAGTTATGGCCCTTAACGCTTCATTTTCCCTAATGCTGCTATTACAAGTCTTGTCGGTATAGCTGTACCGCACACCTTTTAGCCTGTCACGCAACGTCAGTACCGCACTTTAAAATGGGACTCCCATAGCGCCGGTATTACGAGTTTGCCTAGTAGGCCAAAAAGTGAGCGGTACACTCTATAATCACAAGATCCGTACCGCCAGCTAAAGTCAGTAGTTATGAGTTTTACGTTACAAAGCTGTACCATAAAACTCATAACTAAATAAACACCCATAAACTACCTATTAACCCCTAAACCAAGGCCCCCAGCATTGCAAACACTATAATAAATTTATTTACCCCTAATCTGCCGCTCCGGACATCGCTGCCACTATTAAAATGTATTAACCCCTATTCCGCCGCTTCCCGACATTGTCACCACTATAATAAACCTATTAACCCCTAAACCAGCGCCCTCCCGCATCACAAACACTATTTAAATATAATTAACCCCTAATCTGCCGTCCGCCCACACCACCGCTATAATAGACCTATTAACCTCTAAACCGCAAGCCCCCCCACAACGAAATATACTTAAATAAACTATTAACGCCTAAACCGAAAGCCCCCCACAACGAAATATACTAAAATAAACTATTAACTCCTAAACCTAACGCCCCTCTAACTTTATATTAAAATTACAATTTCGCTATCTTAAATTACATTAAAACTATCTTAAATTACATTAAAACTTACCTGTCAAATTAAATAAATTAATTTTAAACTAACAATTAAACTAAGATAATGTTTAAACTAACAATTAAACTAAGATAATTATTAAACTACAATTAAACTATCTGCCATTTAAATTAAACTAAACTACACATTAATAAAATCCTAACACTACTCTAAAAATTACAAAAAGTATCTAATTACAAAAAAATAACTAAATTACAAATAAAAAACCACTAAATTGGGGGGCGGAGCCGGTAGCGGTTTAGATGGCCGCATGAATCCTTAGCTCTGAGTAAGCACGCAATATAAAGGGGCATTAATGCTTTTAAAATCAACTTGGTGAAAATTTAACTATCACCCCAAGGAGCAGAACATCAGCTGCACACAACAGTACCTGCACCCTTAAAATCGGTTAGCTCAAACAGACGTCATAGAACAGAGGTGTAGCAGCTCTCGGGTCTAAGTTTATTGACAGCAATAACTGCACGGACTCAACGCGGCCTTCCCTGACCGCCACGGACATATAAGAGAAGTCGGTATCTTGGCACTGTTTCTGCAAGGGTTCGTATGAGCTTAGGAACATTACCTACAATACCACATATTGACTAACACTAAATATGGTATCACGCCATCCACGTGCTAAAACTCCTTATCATAGAACATACAAAGGATAGAGAATAGGGCTCCAAACTGACCAGATAAGACCTAAGCCCTCAGATTTAACACAGATCATATTGACTAACTGGTTATACCCTGTCTACGGAGCCCCTACAGTGTCTGCATGTGGAGCTACAAATAAGCCTCTTGCTGAATACTGCATGGTGCCATATTGCACTGAAAAGAACAGGCTCATATATACAATCCCAGAGACAGTATACCTAATCTATAAACTGCAGCATGGCCTCCAAAAGAGCCACCAAGAGAGATACAATGCCGAAAGTAACACCAAGCACTGGCCCTTCTGTGGCATCCTTTTTCAGTACCACAGGCACATCCACTACACCTAACTCTCAGACCTCTCCTGCCACATCACCACCCTCTCTGCTACAAAATCCACCTGCAACCATACCTCCACAAGATCTAGTACAGATATCATCTACTGTGCTCTCTACCTTGCCTTCCATGCAAGATGTGGCGGACATAGTCTGTGGATGCATCCACGAAGAGCTGGTCGACCTAAAACAGTATATCAACACACTAGGTTTTAGGGTGGAAGCATTAGAGGATGGCAATGACACTATGAGAGAGGAGTTTGATAAATGGCAATCACAAGCGGAATACTATCACCATGCTATAGACTCTTTACATACTAAAATAGAAGACCTGGAGAACAGTAGCAGATCTGCCTGAGATGCCCACATCAGATCTGCCTAGAAGCTCCCAACAGAACAACATCAACACATGGTCTACTGCTCCCACGAAGCAACAACGAAGACCCTCATTACTTCAGGATAGAGAACCTACGCCTATATGATCAGTAGATCCCAACACACCTCGTCAAAGACCTTAGAAACCCAGCCTAGGGATACCCTACTAACATTACGCATAACAAAAAAAAGTCCCAAAATGTCTGAGGACGTTGAAAGCTTAGTCCGGCACCTGGAGTGCAGAGGTAACTCATACCCCTGATCACCTAATAGTGAGTACAACACCGCTTTTCTAAACCTTCTGCCTCAAAACATTAGGTCAGAAAAACTTGGGGGAACATGATTGTTGCAACAAACTCCATACATCAGACTCCCTTTGTAGGACCTGAGTATTCCGAAGCATAATTAATGTACCAGCAAGAGGTAAAATACTTTTGTGTCTGCTTAAAAGGTTGTATACAGTAACATATACATTGTTAATATCATGTTCCTGCTTCATTCGTTGTTGAATGTTTTACCTAGTTACAGTATCATACGAAAAGGTGCCCCCTTGTTTTATTTTCCTTAACCTTAAAGATAATTATAGTGCTTACCCCAACACCCCCTGTTTTTCATTTTTCTACTTGTTTAGTCATTCAGTAAAGGTGATAAACAAGTGCCCCCCAGTATAGAACGCATATCACACTTGTCTCGCCTTTCTGGCTATATATGCCAGGCTGAATATTACAATAAGATCTGTTTATTCTTTCTAATTAAGTTATTGTTCTACTTGTTCTGTTAACATTATTTAGGTTTATATTACATTTTTGACACGACATCTGATTGTATATCTAATTTTTTAGAAAAATGTGCAAGACAACTCCTAAAACT
Organism: Bombina bombina; assembly: GCF_027579735.1. Classification (NCBI taxonomy): domain Eukaryota; kingdom Metazoa; phylum Chordata; class Amphibia; order Anura; family Bombinatoridae; genus Bombina; species Bombina bombina. The sequence goes on from NC_069500.1 coordinate 751,708,889, forward strand.
CATCCTATACGCATTGTAACTCAAAATGTTAAAGGGTTTAATTCTCCATGCAAAAGGTCCAAAGCCCTATCAGATTTACTTAAGAAAGAGGCGGATATTCTCCTCCTTCAGGAAACACACTTAAAAAAAAAAACAAATACCCAAATACTTTAGCAGCCACTACACTTAACATTACCACAGCACAGCTCCTACTAAACACTGTGGGGTAAGTGTTTTATTTCGTAAGAATGTTTCCTTTGTGCTAACACAAATTGTTAAAGACAACGATGGTAGATTCTTAGGAATTCCTGGCCTACTATAAGGGAGACCGGTTACTCTGGTCAGTATTTACGCCCCCAACTCTAAGCATATCCCCTTTTTCAGATCTATGTTTCGCAAACTATTGAACATATCCAAAGGCCCAGTATACATAGGGGGGGACTTTAACTTTCCCCTAAGCCAATCCTTGATAACACGAATCCAAACTCTAGAATCTCAAAATGTACAACAGCTTACTTGTGAAAGGGCCTGAGAGACAACAATCTATACGATGTATGGAGATTTATACATCCCTCTAGTAGGGACTATACTTTATATTCTCATCCCTCCCACACGTACAGCAGAATAGATTATATATTGGCCGATCAGTCTGCTCTTTCTCTTGTATCCCGTGCCACCATTGTGTCCATATCATGGTCAGATCACTCGGCAGTAGTAATAGAAATTAAATAGCCTAATGCACCCTCAGTCCCATTCCAATGGCGCCTAGATGACTCCCTGTTGTCACACCAGCCATTTGTTGATAAATTAAATGCCATTTTATCTGAATACTTTCATAACAACATTAACTCCGTCACAGACCCTTTCACAGTATGGGAAGCTCATAAGTGCACCCTTAGGGGAGAACTTATCAAATATAAATCACATCTCCAAAAAATTTCTAGACAAACATAGTCTACTTTGTGTTTCAAATTAGCCCAGCTGGACTACACCCACAAAAATGACCCAACCAATGCAAATATTTCCAGAGAAATCCGTGAAACCAGAGAACAATTGAACACTTATCTTGCCGTAGAATACCAAAAAGTCTCCTTAAAATTGAAACAGAAATATTATTACAAAGGTAATAAAGCAGGGAAAATGCTAGCTCGGGCCATAAAACGGTCTAAATTGAAATAATTTATACACGAAATCAAAACCTCCTAAAACACCGTTGTCCAAACAACCCCTAAAATTCTGACAGAGTTTCATAGATATTATTCAAAACTATACAATATTCCCAAGGTACCCATAAACTCTGATGCAGATGCTACTACTTCTTTACAGGCGTTTTTTAACTCTTGTAATTTACCAAAAATGACAGCACAGCAGAAGGAGATTATAGATACCCCTATCTTGATTCCCGAAATCACATCAGCAGTAAAGGATCTCAAAAAGGGAAAAAGTCCAGGTCCTGATGGCTTTACCGCCAAATACTATTAAGTATTCACCCCCATCCTTATACCACAGATGCATATGATATTTAATGAGGTCTCCACACTGCACCCTTTTCCTGCCACCATGTTAGAAGCAAACATAGTGGTCTTGCCCAAACCGGGCAAAACACCTGATACCCCTCAAAACTTTCATCCCATCTCATTGTTGAATATAGACACTAAAATTTACGCAAAAATACTGGCCACTAGACTAAACCAAATACTCCCCCATTTAATTCACCCAAACCAAGTTGGATTCACCCCCCTACAGAGAAGTCCGTGACAACACCCAAAAAATCACTAATCTTATAGAGCACACCATAAAACAAAAGACACCAGCGGTCTTTGCGTCAATGGACGCAAAGAAGGCTTTTGATCGGGTGGAATGGAGCTTTTCTCGAGCACACGTTAGCCAACTTTGGCTTCCCAGAGTCCTCTATATAGCTCCCCAAATGCTAAAATTAAACTAAATGATTCCTTTTCCAATCCCTTCCTGATACACAATGGAACGAGACAGGGGTGTCCCCTGTCCCCTCTGCTATTTGCGCTAGCCATGGAAACCCTAGCAGCCAGAATTAGAAATAATAGAAGGATCTCAGGTATCACAATAAACAAGAAGGAATATAAGGTCTCCCTATATGCCGACGACATCTTCCTATCAATCACCAACCCATTAGACTCTATAAAAGAACTCAATAAGGAGTTTCATACGTATGGCCAATTTTCCACTTCAAAATAAACTATTCCAAATCAGAATTTATAAGTGTAGCAATGCCAGAAGCCACTAACACCCTGATAAATCAGACTTACTCCTACGAATACCGAAAAACCTCTCTAAAATATTTGGGGATCCAAATCACTATTGACCCACAAAAACTATTTGAGAGTAACTACTTACCCCTATTGAAAAATGTACAACAAGAATTAAACAGCTGGTACCACAAATCTCTGTCCTGGTTGGGTAGACTACAGGCGATAAAAATGACTGTGTTACCTAAAATCTTGTATTATTTTCAGACAGTACCCATTGACTTACCCGGTGCTTATCTTAACCCCTTAATGACCGGACCATTTTTCAGTTTTCTTACCCTTAATGACAATGGCTATTTTTACATTTCTGCAGTGTTTGTGTTTAGCTGTAATTTTCCTCTTACTCATTTACTGTACCCACACATATTATATACCGTTTTTCTCGCCATTAAATGGACTTTCTAAAGATACCATTTTTTTCATCACATCTTATAATTTAATATAAAAAATATATAAAATATGAGGAAAAAATGGAAAAAAACACACTTTTTCTAACTTTGACCTCCAAAATCTGTTACACATCTACAACCACCAAAAAACACCCATGCTAAATAGTTTCTAAATTTTGTCCTGAGTTTAGAAATACCCAATGGTTACATGTTGTTTGCTTTTTTTGCAAGTTATAGGGCAATAAGTACAAGTAGAACTTTGCTATTTCCAAACCACTTTTTTTCAAAATTAGCGCTAGTTACATTGGAACACTGATATCTGTCCGGAATCCCTGAATATCCCTTGACATGTATATATTTTTTTTTAGAAGACAACCCAAAGTATTGATTTATGCCCATTTTGGTATATTTCATGCCACCATTTCACTGCCAAATGCGAGCAAATAAAAAAAATTGTTCACTTTTTCACAAATGTTGTCACAAACTTTAGGTTTCTCACTGAAATTATTTACAAACAGTTTGTGCAATTATGGCACAAATGGTTGTAAATGCTTCTCTGGGATCCCCTTTGTTCAGAAATAGCAGACATATATGGCTTTGGCGTTGCTTTTTGGTAATTAGAAGGCCGCTAAATGCAGCTGCGCACCACACGTGTATTATGCCCAGCAGTGAAGGGGTTAATTAGGGAGCTTGTAGGGAGCTTGTAGTGTTAATTTTAGCTTTAGTGTAGTGTAGTAGACAACCCAAAGTATTGATATAGGCCCATTTTGGTATATTTCATGCCACCATTTCACCGCCAAATGCGAGCAAATAAAAAAAAAAGTGACATTTTTCACAATTTTAGGTTTTTCACTTAAATTATTTACAAACAGCTTGTGCAATTATGGCACAAATGGTTGTAAATGCTTCTCTGGGATCTCCTTTGTTCATAAATAGCAGACATATATGGCTTTGGCGTTGCTTTTTGGCAATTAGGAGGCCGCTAAATGCTGCTGCGCACCACACTTGTATTAAGCCCAGCAGTGAAGGGGTTAATTAGGTAGCTTGTAGAGAGCTTGCAGGGTTAATTTTAGCTTTAGTGTAGAGATTAGCCTCCCACCTGACACATCCCACCCCCTGATCCCTCCCAGACAGCTCTCTTCCCTCCCCCACCCCACAATTGTCCCCGCCATCTTAAGTACTGGCAGAAAGTCTGCCAGTACTAAAATAAAAGGTGTTTTTTTTTGTTTTTTTTTTTAATTATTCAGCTGTGATGGACCCTTGCCTTAACCCCCAACCTCCCTGATCCCCCCCAAACACCTCTCTAACCCTCCCCACCTACCTAATTGCCACCATCTTGGGTACTGGTAGCTGTCTGCCAGTACCCAGTTTTCCCCAAAAAGTAAAGTGTTTTTGCATTTTTTATTTTTTCTGTAGTGTAGCTGCCCCAACACCCCCCCCCCACCAGATCCAGATCCTGATCCTTTGATCTAAAAAATTCTGCCCCCCTCCCTCTTACCAAAATTCATTGGTGGCAGTGCCAGTGATTGCTGCGCGCGCGCGCACACACACGCACGCGCGCTGCGTGCACGCAGCCCCCCCGCACGCTCCCACCCCACGATGGGCCGCCCACCCTCCTCCCTGTAAGCTCCCACCCACCAACGAACGGCCGCATCGCTACCGGTGCAGAGAGGGCCACAGAGTGGCTCTCTCTGCATCGGATGCTTTCTAAAGGGTATTGCAGGATGCCTCAATATCGAGGCATCACTGCAATACCCTGAGAGCTGCTGGAAGCGATTGCGATCGCTTCCAGCACTCTCTAAGACAACTGACGTACCAGGTACGTCCATTGTCACTAACTGCAAGTTTTTGCAGGACGTACCTGGTACGTCAGTTGTCATTAAGGGGTTAATAAACTTCAGGGCATACTAAACAATTTTCTTTGGCACAACAAACACTCAAGAATTGCTAAACCCATAACATATAGACCTAAGGCTAGAGGGGGTTTGGGTATGCCAAACCTTCACTTTTATCACACGGCATGCATCCTCTCATGTATTATTGATTGGTACAAACATGCCCCACATAAAGAATGGATAAGCATTGAACATGATCTAGCTCAGAACAAGCAATTGGGCTCTAGCTGCTGGACCCCACACTTGCATAGATCATTAGGCCCCCACACCTCTCAGCTCACTAAATTTACTTTCTCTACCTAGGATAAATACATTGCTAAGTCACCTAATATTTCTTCTATACCTTCCCCGCTGCCACCTCTGCGAAATAATCCAGAACTTAGGATATCACCAAACTGAACATGCACCGACATGGTCTCCTTTAAGGACACAATTCCATGCCATGCCGTTTTACTAAATGGCAAACTCAAACCCAAAACAGAACTACAAGAAACCTATGGAGAATGCTGGGCTCTGTGGTTTAAGTATTTCCAAATTAATCATTATATTTCCACTCATACCAAAACAGCTTGCTTTAGTAGACCACTAACACTGTTTGAAGCACTGTGCAACACCAACACATATTCTAGCAGCTCACTCTCATTTATATATAAAATACTCCTTGCCCATCACTCCAGAAATCTTCTGCCATACACAGATAAATGAATGGAGGACTTTCAGGTACAGATCACACCGAAAGAGTGGAGCACAATCTTTCTCAATATGAGTAGTTTCACTTCATCAAGCACCCATCTAGAAACCAACCTGAAATTATTATATCGATGGTACTATACACCTGCTAGATTATCATATATGTTCAAACACACGAATCCTAAATGGTGGAGAAATTGTAACGAATTAGAGGATTAGGGGATACATTTCCCAATACTGGTTGCATGTTAAAACAGCTATTGAGCGAGATGTGGGTGTCTCTATCCCATTAAACCCTACTGTATTTTTGTTAAATAATCTCCCTAAAATCAAAGCAAAATCAGATTCAAGCTATTACTTATTCTGTTAAATTGTGCCGAAGGTTAATCCCGAGACACTGAAAGTCTACCGAAACCTCGACTGTCTCTGAATGGTCTTCCTTAGTTACTCACACCCTAGTACTGGAAAAAGCCAGGTATGTTAATACAGCAAGATTAGAGGATTTCCTAGCCATGGCCTTTCTGTGGGAGGAGTATTGTAACACGATTGTGTAGGATGATACATATATACAGTATATATATAAGTAAATATGTCAACCCCGGTTAATTTTACACTACTTGTATGATTCTGTATGATTTTCCTATTTTTGCACTACAGATTGATATAATGTGTCAAAGGTTTGTAATGTCATGTTTTATTTTCTTAATAAAAACCTTTAAAAAAAAAACAAATACAAAAAAACACTAAATTACAAAAAATAAGAAACAAACTATCAAATATAAAAAAGAATTACACCTAATCTAATAGCCCTATCAAAATAAAAAAGTCCAATTAAATAAAAAAAACCTAGCCTACAATAATCTACCAATGGCCCTTAAAACAATAACAGCTATTTTACCTGTAAAAAAAATACAAACACCCCCCCCAACAGTAAAACCCACCACCCCCACAACCAACCCCCACAAATAAAATAACTATCTTAAAAAAACCTAAGCTCCCCATTGCCTTGAAAAGGGCATTTGTATAGGCATTGCCCTTAAAAGGGCATTTAGCTCTTTTACATGCCCAGACCCTTATCTAAAAATAAAACCCACCCAAAAAACCCTTATAAAAACCTAACACTAACCCCCGACGATCCACTTACAGTTCTTGAAGTCCCGCTTGAAGGATCCATCCAGCCAGAGAAGTCCTCATCCAGGCGGCAAGAAGTCTTCATCCAGATGGCATCTTCTATCTTCATCCATCCGGCGCGGAGCATCCTCTTCATATGGTCACCGCCGTAAACTGGAACTTCAATGCAAGTGACGCCATCCAAGATGGCGTCCCTTGCATTCCTATTGGCTAAAAGATTTCAATCAGTCAATAGGATTGAGCTCTCATAATCTAGCTAAATATTAGAAACAAAATAAAAATCCAACACTTGTACACGCTGAGTTGAAGCTACTTTTAACAGTGTCCGGTTGGATTTTTATTTTGTTTCTAATAAACGGCTAGATTACGAGTTGTGCATTAAGGTAAAAAAGCAGCGTTAACAGGTCCTAACACTGCTTTTTTACGCCCACTGTGCAGATATAGGTGTACCGCACACTTTTTTGGCCTTAATGCAAAGCAACTTACGTAAATTTAGTAAAGGCTTTTTTCTATGGGACTTCCGTAGCGCCGGTATTACGAGTCTGTCTGGGAGTCCAAAAAATGAGCAGTACACCCTCTCCCGCCAAGATTTCTAACGCATTCTAAAGTCAGTAGTTATGATTTTTACGCTACAAAGCTGTAGCATAAAACTCATAACTAAAGTGCTAAAAAGTACACTAACACCCATAAGCTACGTATTAACCCCTAAACCTAGGCCCTGCCGCATCCCAAACACTATAATAACATTTTTAACCCCTAATCTGCTGCTCCGGACATCGCCACCACTAGAATAATCATATATTAACCCCTAAACCGCCACACTCCCGCCTCGCAAACACTAGTTAAATATTATTAACCCCTAATCCCTAATATCACCGCCACCTACCTACATTTATTAACCCCTGATCTGCCGCACCCAACGTCGCCACCACTATATTATATTTATTAACCCCTAAATCTAAGTCTAACCCTAACCCTAACACCCCCTAACTTAAATATAATTTAAATAAATGTAAAGAAAAATTCCTATCATTAACTAAATAATTCCTATTTAAAACTAAATACTTACTTATAAAATAAACCCTAAGCTAGCTACAATATAACTAATAGTTACATTGTAGCTAGCTTAGGGTTTATTTTTATTTTACAGACCAGTTTGTATTTATTTTAACTAGGTAGAATAGTTACTAAATAGTTCTTAATTATTTACTAACTACCTAGTTAAAATAAATACAAATTTACCTGTAAAATAAAACCTAACCTATGTTACACTAACGCCTAACAATACACTACAATTAAATAAATTCCCTACAATAAATAAAATTAAATAAATTAAATAAAATTAGCTAAATTACAAAAATAAAATAAAATACTAAATTACAGAAAATAAAAAACAAATTACAATATCTTTAAACTAATTATACCTAATCTAATAGCCCTATCAAAATAAAAAAGCCCCCCAAAATAAAAAAAACCCTAGCCTAAACTAAACTACCAATAGCCCTTAAAATGGCCTTTTGCGGGGCATTGCCCCAAAGAAATTAGCTCTTTTACCTGTAAAAAAAAATACAAACAACCCCCCAACAGTAAAACCCACCACCCACACAACAAACCCCCTAAATAAAAGCCTAACTAAAAAAAAACCTAAGCTCCCCATTGCCCTGAAAAGGGCATTTGGATGGGCATTGCCCTTAAAAGGGCATTTAGCTCTACTGCTGCCCAAAGCCCTAACCTAAAAATAAAACCCACCCAATACACCCTTAAAAAATCACTACCCCCGAAGATTCACTTACCGGGAGAAGGCTTCATCCAAGTGGCAAGATGTCCTCAATGAATCCGGCAGAAGTGGTCCTCCAGATGGGCAGAAGTGGTCCTCCAGACGGGCAGAAGTCTTCATCCAGACGGCATCTTCTATCTTCATCCGGCGTGGAGTGGCTCCATCTTCAAGACATCCAGCGCAGAGCATCCTCTTCTTCCGACGTCTTCTTCAGGAATGACGGTACTTTTAAGTGATGTCATCCAAGATGGCGTCCCTTAGATTCCGATTGGCTGACAGAATTCTATCAGCCATTCAGAATTAAGGTTGAAAAAATCCTATTGGCTGATGCAATCAGTCAATCGGAATCTAAGGGACGCCATCTAAGGATGACGTCACTTAAAGGTACCGTCATTCCAGAAGAAGACGTCGGAAGAAGAGGATGCTCTGCGTCGGATGTCTTGAAGATGGAGCCACTCCGCGCCGGATGGATGAAGATAGAAGATGCCATCTGGATGAAGACTCTGCCCGTCTGGAGGGCCACTTCTGCCCGTCTGGAGGACAAATTCTGCCGGCTTCGCTGAGGACATCTTGCCGCTTGGATGAAGCCTTCTCCCGGTAAGTGAATCTTTTGGGGGTTTATTTTGATAGGGCTATTAGATTAAGTGTAATAAGTTTAAAGATCTTGTAATTTGTTTTTTATTTTCTGTAATTTAGTGGGGGGGGGTTGTAATTTAGCTAATTTTATTTAATTTATTTAATTGTATTTAATGTAGGGAATTTATTTAATTGTAGTGTAGTGTTAGGTGTTAGTGTAACTTAGTTTAGGTTTTATTTTACAGGTAAATTTGTATTTATTTTAGCTAGGTAGTTAGTAAATAATTAATAACTATTTAGTAACTTTTCTACCTAGTTAAAATAAATACAAACTTGCCTGTAAAATAAAAATAAACCCTAAGCTAGCTACAATGTAACTATTATTTATATTGTAGCTAGCTTAGGGTTTATTTTATAGGTAAGTATTAGATTAAATAGGAATAATTTAGGTAGTGATAGGAATTTTATTTAGATTTATTTAAATTATATTTAAGTTAGGCGGTGTTAAGGTTAGGGTTAGACTTAGATTTAGGGGTTAATACATTTAATATAGTGGTGGCGGCGACGTTGGGACGGCAGATTAGGGGTTAATAAATTTAATGTAGGTGGCGACGATATCCGGAGTGGCAGATTAGGGGTTAATAAGTATAATGTAGGTGTCGGCGATGTTGGGGACAGCAGATTAGGGGTTAATAAGTGTAAGATTAGGGGTGTTTAGACTTGGGGTTCATGTTAGGGTGTTAGGTGTAAACATAAATTTAATTTCCCCATAGGAATCAATGGGGCTGCGTTAGTGAGTTTTACGCTACTTTTTTGCAGGTTAGACTTTTTCTCAGCCGGCTCTCCCCATTGATGTCTATGGGGAAATCGTGCACGAGCACGTATAACCAGTTCACCGATTACTTAAGCAGCGCTGGTATTGGAGTGCAATGTGAAGCGCAATTTTGCACTACGCTCACTTCTTGCCTGTTCACTCCGGGTTGATAAAAAATGGTAATACCAGCGCTGCAGGTAAGTGAGCGGTGACAATAAACTGCAAGTTAGCACCGCACCCCTCGTAACACACAACTCGTAATCTAGCCAAAAGTTATTTAGTATGCATATCTAAACATTGAGAGACAATTATTTCTCTTTCTTTATTTATCTTTGTGTACAAATATATCACAGAGCCTGGTAGTCTTCTCTTTTTTGCAAATCTATTTGCACTCCTGTACATAAACATGTATACCACTGCCTAAGACTCTAAAATTATTGGGACAGCTAATATAAGCACTAATACATAAGTCCTTGAATTTTGATTTGATCTAAATTAGACATGTGCGTTTCGATTCGTACCAAATCGAAATTCGGCCGAATTTGTTAAATTCGGAGATTCGGATCGATTTGAATTTCTGAATTATGGTAGTTTGGATTTATTCGTTACATTCGGATGGCCATGGATTAAACTAGTATTGTACAGTATATTAGGTTATATCACTCTGCTATGGGTTACACCTAATATACAGTACATCATACTAGTCTAATACACAGCACATCCCACCTAACACATACCGAAATTCCGAATTTCCAAATCGAACCGAATCTAGCTGAATTTATTTGAATCCAAATGAATCTGAAACGAATCCGAAACTAATTCATTCAAATTTTTCCGAATTTGAATCGATCCGAACCGAAATTCTAAAACATCCGAATCGATCCGAACCAAAACAAATTTTTCGGCCGTGCACAATTCTTATCTATATGTAATTATCCCTTGCTTTTTCCTTCTCTCTTCCATACTAAAATGGACATGAGGGCAATTTGATTTTGAATAGAAGCAAATTTGCATTAAACATTTAGGGGCCTATTTATCAAAGCATCAACTTAAAATACGCGTTGTAATTGTCACGAGATTGATCCGCTGTAGTTATCAAAGCATCAAGATTGGCAAAAAATTGTGTTGAAAATTGTGACGTAAAATTACGATCCCGCAATCTCAATCCGACGCAGATCGATGCAAGTTGAAAACTGTGGTATTCGAGAGGAATTGTGTTCATTCAACACTATTTGAAGCACTCACAAAGTTATAAAAAATTCTACATTTACGCTTGCGTCTTTTCCGACTCAGCATACCTAATTTTCAATCCGCCACCCTTGAGGTCGCAGATGCCATAGAACTCAATGGGAGTCTGAAAACACAGAAAGCGTATGTTTGATGCTGCAAGACAATGAAGTTTATTACATAACAAAAGTAAATTAGAAGCTTTATTACATTTGTATACCCTTTCTAAATCAAACAATATTATTGCTCCACATTTGGTGCACTAGTAGATATAGGGATACAAATGAAAAATACATTACTACTTATGGATTATAATAGATATAGAGATAAAAATGAAAATAAATACACAACATAATATAGCTAACTTCCTTTTTATTTTTTTGGGAAAAATCTATGTGCACATTGTTTAAGACATGTAATACAAGTCCCACTGTTCACTTCGTACCATATTTGACAAGACTTTTCACAACAATTATGATGCAAACTCCTAAATAACCCAAACACTAGTGAATTTTTCCACCACTTTTGATTGGAATATGCATAATCACATGATTTATGACATCAGCCAATCTGGTTCAAATACACATTATAAACTATCACTAACGAATCAAATTGCTCGATACTTGTGTCATTGATCACTCATCAGAACTTGTAAGTGCCATTTGTTACATTGTGTATTATACTTTGAAATTATGTATATGTGAAATTAATATTAAAGATAAACATTGATGCTGACATTAGGACACACAGTGTAATATTTTAGTCAAGGATTTTAATATTCAAATTGATGTTTGATTCAATATAATTTTAAGCTGGTAGCTCAAAGGGATAGTCCACCTAATTTTAAACTGTCATGATTCAGATACAGCAGAAATTAAAATCACCTCTTTACTGTCATGCTATTTTCAGTGTATTTCTTCCTTCTCTTGAATTTATTTTTCAGTAAGAAATGTCATCTTATATGTCAGCCCATTTTATAGCACCTGTTTAGGGGTGGATTTTAAAAATAGATTGCAATCAGGAGGGGTTACACAGGTGCAGAGAGAAAACTGGCCCAGCTCTTATAGGGACAGGAAACCCTAAAATGTGATTTGGATAGAACATACAATTTAAAGCAACTTTCCAATTTACTTATATTATCAAATTTGCTTCATTCTCTTGTTATCCTTTGCTGAAGGAACAACATTGCACTACTGGCAGCTAGCTGAACATATCTATTTAGTCAATCAAAAGAGACAAATGTGTGCAGGCACCAATTAGCTGCTAGCTCCCACTAGTGCAACTTAAATTTTTACTTTCCTATCCCTTTAAAATATCCATTGATTGCAAATAAATACATATGATACTCTGATTACATGTTATATTCACAATTATTCCTGCTCAGAATAATAATACATTTACAATATATACATATAGCGGTATAATTAAACACAGAGATATAACAGACAACGTTGTTTAGAACAATAAAAAGGAACTTAGGGACATGTAAATATTTTTGCAAAAGATTTCTGACATAACACACACACACACAAACATATATATATATATATATATATATACATATATATATATATATATATATATATAGAGAGAGAGAGAGAGAGAGAGAGAGAGAGAGAGAGAGAGAGAGAGAGAGGCAAACGCAATGGAAAGCACTCACCGGGTCTTGACAAGTATTTGACTTTATTCAATCATAATAGTGTGACGTTTCGGGGGTCCTCAGACTACATAAAGGAAAAAGTACAAGTACCTGACTCCATAAACACCCTCCACCACAAAATCCACGCCGCTGTACCGGAAACTGCCCGGTGTCCTGACCGCTCCACTGCACAGGCTCAGTCCGTCGCCATGGTTACCAGACACGGCACAGCTAAAAAACAAGCAAGTAATAGAGACATATTGAAATATATGCAATACATGCTGTATCTAGCAAAATATCAGTTGCTATCTTATTCTATTAGCACAAACTGAACTGTATGTCATGATTAGCATATACCTATTAAAGAAACAGCAATTCCCCAAAATCAGAGATCATATTATGACACAATCTACACAATATTATACAGTGGAATATGGTGCTGTTTTGATTAACGTTCATTAGAGTTCCCAGATATATCTAATACATGTTGAATCTAGTTGCTATCTTACTCTATTAGCACAAACTGAACTTTATGTCATCATTAACATATATCTGTTAAAGGAACAGCTATTCCCCAAAATCAAGGGATCATGTTATAACACACTCTACACAATTATATACAGTGGAATACAGTGATATTTTGTTCTGACACTCAATGGAGAACCTAAAATTTGTCTATATAAAGAGGGTTAATAAATAATGGATCTAAGTTAAAGAAAACAGTGCCAGTCCAGATGTGTATTCAACCCCCCAGGCACCAAGGTACCATGGTTGAATATCCACCTGGACTCACACCGAAGCAGCATTCTACCTCTTTCTCCTCCTCTTACTAGAGGTGGGATGTGATCAATGATCACGTATTTTAGATATGGCCAGTCAAGGCAAAATGGCGAGCTACAGTTTGTTCAAACCCCTTTTTTTCTATAGCAGCTCGAATAGCAGCACGGTGGTTGGCCATACGTGTCCGGAGGTCATCTATAGTTTTACCAACATACAACAACCCACATGGACATTGTAACAAATATACAATAAATGTTGTTGTGCAGGTTACTCTATGTTGGATGGTATATTTGCGGTTGGTACCTGGATAGGTAAAAAACTTCGTACACCCAGCACATCTGTAGCAGCCGGGTTTCACAGTCTGTAGCCAGGTGGTAGTCCTATAACTTTGAACAGGATCAACCTTAACCAAGATATCTCTGATTGATCTTAATCTCCTAAAGCCCCCTTTCGGGTGCTGTGTCCCTCTAAATGGCAAGTTCTTATCAGTTTCCAAGATGTTCCAGTTTTTCTTACAAGTTGCGGTATGCCTCTTTTGTCTGATGTAAAGGCTGTGGTGAAGATCAATTTTCTATCATTGGCTTGTGTTGTTGAAGACTGTAAAGCTTTTTCCTGATCCATATTTTTGAATGCCCGAAAATGTTGGTCAATATGTTTGCCACAATAGCCTCATTTTCCACAGTTGTTCTTGAGCTTGTCCCATTTTGCTGTTATTTCTTATAACCCTTTTAAACTGGGAAATGGGAAGGGCATTTTTCAATGAAGGTGGGTGGCAGCTTGTCACCTCCAAGAGGGAATTTCTGTCCGTTTCCTTTCTAAATAAGGTGGTGTGTAACTGACCTTCCTCCAAAAATATTCTTAAATCCAGAAAATCGACCATCCGAAGGTGGTAAGTCATCTTGAATTGGAGGGAAGGAATGGTTGCATTGAGATCTTGGAACCAATTTTCTAACTCCAATTCAGTACCGGTCCACAGTAGAAACAAATCGTCAATGTACCTCTTAAAGTACTTAATGTGACGATGTTTAAAGGGATCAGTGTCCCATTCTTCAAATTGAGCCATGTATAAATTGGCATACAATGGATCCATATTAGACCCCCATCTCAGTCCCCATCAATGGTAGATAAAATGACTTCTCAAATTTGAAGTAATTTCTGGTAAGACAAAGTTCCAGCAATTCTAGCATAAGCTCCACTGGAGGTCCCACATAGGGATAACGGCTGAGATGTTTCTGAATAGCAATTTGCATGAGGAATTATTGTGTACAGGCTCACAATTTTCGGGAACATTTTCATCTCTTTGATCAAGCTGATTGAGTCTAAAAGAAATGAGGGCACATTTTGCACTAGTAGAAATAGAAATATTGCAATAGGCTGTAAAAGGGACCCATTATGTTTGCCTGCATTATTGCTTGAAGCACCCTGGTTGTTTGTGAGAAGTGAGTGCAGAGCCCTGAAGAGGAGTTTGTATTGAATTGGCTCTTTTTGCACCCTAATATTGGAACTTTCTTCTCCAGACTACCCACAGTTAGCATACAGTTAACTTTTGATTTTACTCACATTATGGAGACATTTGATGTTGTAACTGATACTACAGGGGGCCTTCTGTATAAGGTGGTGTAGCATTTTAAATAAATGCTCGCTAGACCATATGCTCTTGGTAATCGAGGAGGTCAGAGCGTTGATGTCCAGAGCTGAGGCTGAAATTAAGCAGTTTGAGGAGATACACAAACCCTCTTTGGAAGCAGACCAGGAGACTAACTGGATTGAAAAACTCAATAAACAAGTACAGGAATTTGAGGCTGAATTAATCAATTTTAAGAACCGCAAGTGGGACACTGTTACTTTGGACAATAAAGAAAAAAGGGTCTACAGATGGTTACTCTCTGCTGATGAATGACAGACATTGATTGACAACAGACCAAGAAGACCCCGCTACTATAGGCCATGTAATATTAACACAGTGGACTCATCTGGCAATAGTTCAGACTCTGATACAATCTTGAGCTCAGGTATACAACACAGGGCCAACAGTGGTGGAGTGGTAACTAGGTTAAAAAACCTGGGCAGTACAGGACACATATCAGGAGAGGGGGTGGTACGCGGAAGACCACTGAGAGCAAGACGCAGAATGTAATACCTGATATTGTGATTAATTTGAGTTCCTACCAGTTGTCATCTTTGGAATCGAATATATTAAATAAGGGACTTTCTTTTATTCCCACAACATTTTTTAAACCATTTGATATGTTCATTGATGTGCAAAAATTTGAAAGGAATTTGAGACTCAAGGAACACTTTGTCAGGGATTCAAGTGATCTAACTACCAGAGATAAGAACAGAGCTACACAGTTGAAACAAAAGAGCACATATGATCGAACAAACCTGAACCCTAGCATAAAAACCTATACTAGGCTGCTATCAGAACAAACGAATGAGATGTGTGCATATGTTAAACCGGAGTGCAGAAATAATTTGTCAAGAGAAGAAAGGCTAGCGTTGGAGACATTAAGTAACAATAAGGACCTATTATTCAGGGAAGCTGATAAAGGGGGTGCATTGGTGATACTGGATTATGCTTATTACCAGCAAGAAATACTGTCACATTTGGAGGATGGCACAACGTACCAACTATTGCCTTGTGACCCTACAAAATTATTCAAGTCCCAGATTGATCAGGTCAGATGGCTTGATAAAGGTGGGCTTTATGAAAGTGCAACACCCTCATATCCCTGCTTTCTACACCTTGCCAAAGGTTCACAATCATCCCACCCGGCCACCGGGTAGACCTATAGTGTCTTCTATTGGGTCCCTTTTACAGTATATTGCAAGATTTCTTGACAATATTCTGCAACCACTAGTGCATAATATGCCCTCATTTCTTTTAGACTCAATCAGGTTGATCAAAGAGATGAAAATGTTCCCGAAATTTGAAGAACCTATAATACTGGTGACATTTGATGTGGTGAGCCTGTACACAATAATTCCTCATGCACAGGGCCTCATTGCTATTCAGAAACATCTCAGCCGTTATCCCTATGTGGGACCTCCAGTGAAGCTTATGCTAGAATTGCTGGAACTTTGCCTCACCAGAAATTACTTCAAATTTGAGAAGTCATTTTATCTACAATTGATGGGGATGGCGATGGGGTCTAATATGGCCCCATCGTATGCCAATTTATACATGGTTCAATTTGAAGAATGGGACACTGATCTCTTTAAACATCATCACATTAAGTACTTTAAGAGGTACATTGACGATTTGTTTCTACCATGGACCGGTACTGAATTGAAGTTAGGAAATTGGTTCCAAGATCTCAATGCAACCATTCCTTCCCTCCAATTCAAGAAGACTTACCACCTTCGGATGGTCGATTTTCTGGATTTAAGAATATTTTTGGAGAAAGGTCAGTTACACACCACCTTATTCAGAGAGGAAATGGACAGAAATTCCCTCTTGGAGGTGACGAGCTGCCACCCACCTTCATTGAAGAATGTCCTTCATATTTCCAAGTTTAAAAGGGTTATACAAAATAACAGCAAAATGGGACAAGCTCAAGAACAACTAGGTGAAATGAGGACTAGATTCCTCCAAAGGGGCTATTGTGGAAAACATATCGACCAACATTTTCGGACATTCGAAAATATGGATCAGGAAACAGCTTTACAGTCTTCAACAACCCAAGTCAATGATGGAAGATTGATCTTCACCACAGCCTTTACATCAGACAAAAGAGGCTTACCGCAACTTGTGAAGAAAAACTGGAACATCTTGGAAACTGATAAAAACTTGCCATTTAGAAAGACACAGCACCCGAAAGGGGGCTTTAGGAGACATAAAATTCAGTTTGTGCTAATAGAGTAAGGTAGCAACTAGATACAACATGTATTAGATATATCTGGGAACTGTAGTGAACATTAATCAAAACAGCACCGTATTCCACTGTATAATATTGTGTAGATTGTGTCATAATATGATCCCTGATTTTGGGTAATTGCTTTTCTTTTAATAGGTATATGCTAATCATGACATAAAGTTCAGTTTGTGCTAATAGAATAAGATAGCAACTGATATTTTGCTAGATACAGCATGTATCGCATATATTTCAATATGTCTCTATTACTTGCTTGTTTTTTTAGCTGCGTCGCATCCGGTAACCATGGCGATGGACTGAGTCTGCGCAGTGGAGCGGTCAGGATGCTGGGCAGTTTTCGGTGCAGCGGCGTGGATTTCGTGGTGGAGGGTATTTATGGAGTCAGGTATGTGCACTTTTTCCTTTATGTGATCTGAGAACGGGGTTAAATCCCCCGAAACGCCACACTAATATGATTGAATAAAGAATTGTTTATACTCAAGACCCGGTGAGTGCTTTCCATTACGTTTGCCTGCATTATTGCTTGAAGCACCCTTGGCAGTTGTTTGTGAGAAGTGAGTGAAGAGCCCTGAAGTTTTATATATATATATATATATATATATATATATACACACAAGTATGTGCAAGGATATATGTACAAATTCTAGCATTAATAATAATTTAAAAAATAAATAAAAAATATGACTCCTGGAAATACAAATACACATTAATTTCTGGGAAAGTATATAACAAATCAATATAAAAATAACTTTCTATGAGATATTGTTTGTTGAGGTATAAATCAATCTAACATATGAAAAATTAAAGATTAGCTTTAGAGAAATGTGATTGTTCATGGACAGTAATGAAATGGTATAAATAAAGTTGGGAAAAACCCGAATAACTGTGACATCAATGACTGTTAGTTAACACCAGTTTGATGCTCTTCGCACTGTACTTGACGCGCGTGGTTTTGACAGTTTTTTTTATAAATAAGCAGATTATATTCAGATCCGTAGCAGCGATGTCTGGCGAGTGTATTGAAGCCGGCGAATGTAACATAGTTGACGCTTTGATAAATAGGCCCCTTAGTTTTCATTGCCTCTATGATTTCTTTTTTTATTCTGCCACAGCTGCACATTAAGTATAAGTATAAATAAATATATATATACACACACACACGCACAGAATGTGTTTTTTATGTACATGCATTGAAACACACAAATTTAGCAGGTGTGGGTGCACTAGGCATAAGAACATATGCTCTGTGTACTTCTATACAAGGTAAAGAGTATCACTGACAGCTTATATTACAAGCTGTTTTGTTAATACAAATGCTTCTATTGGAAACTGAAATGCATCATGAGCTATATGACAGATTCATAACCTGCCTTTATTCCCTCTTGCAGAATATGAGGAAAGAGAAATGAGCTTAGAAAAAAGAATAATTCTTTTCTAGACAAGCTGGAGTGTGAAATTACAAATCGGGTCCTTTATATAACTGGCATACAGTTTTTATTGATGTCTGTTAAAGAACCACTAAATACAATAGAATTTCATAATCAGCATATGCATAATAAAAATACATTGCAATACCACATATGGGCAGATTTATCAAAGTCTGGTGGACATGATACGCTGTAGTCTGAAGGCTCATGCGGAAACAAGGGCATCAGAGGTCATTCGGCCCTTGATAAATCGGCCCCTTAGCATGAATGTCAAATAAGCAGCAGATTTTAGCCAATCACAGATTCATATATGTATACAGTGTGAGCTCTTGCACAGAGCTAGTGTCTCAGAAATTGTGTGTTTTAAAAGACTGCGTACAATTTACTAATAGAAGTAAATTGGATTTTTTTTTAAACAGAATTATGAAATTTAAATTTTGACTCTAGTATCCATTTAAAGCACATATAACATCATTTTAAGATTTTGCACCATTATATATTAGAAGATTATGATATTTTGAAATAGAACCATAAGTTTAAAAAAAAATAGGCAAATACATTTTTTTAACATACAATGGGCTAGATTACAAGTGGTGCTAACTGTTGCGCGCAAGCAATATCATCTTTTTGCGCGCCAGAAATAACAAGTGTATTACAAGTTGAAAGTAAACACGATCTCCGGAGAGCAATTACACTCATTGGGATCAATTTATTAAGGTGCGGACAGACATGATACGCTGTATTGTATCATGTCCGCTGCACATCGATAACTGTCGGCATTTATTATTGCACCAGCAGTTCTGGTATATATATGTGTGTGTGTTTGTGTGTGTACATATGTATTTGTTTTTTACTAAATATATATACTGTACATATTTAACATTCCAATGTTCTTCACATACAGGATAATGTAATTTGTATTGTAAATATATATATATAACTATTTATATCTGTATATACCAATACCTTTATATCTATTTCTATAGATATAGGTATAGATATCTATTTTACATTAACATTATCAGATCTATATTTAATAATAAAAATTAAATTTTCTATGTGAAGAACATAAGAATGTAAAATATGGTTAACGTGATTCGCAATTTGCACTTTAGGTCTAACGCAGTATTGGGTTAGTGCACATGAAAAATTGCTAACCTCAATGCGCGTTCCTAAAATATTAAATAAAAAATATTAAAAATATTAATAATTTTTAAAAAATTATTATATATACTGTAAAAAATTGCAATTAATACATAGACTTTATATATTTTTAACAGTATGGATAATCATTATTCATATTTTTCATATTTTTTATTTAAAATTTCAATAACGCACATTAAAGGGCCATGATACCCAAATGTTAAAACACTTGAAAATGATGCAGCATAGCTGTAAAAAGCTGACTAGAAAATATCACCTGAACATTTCTATGTAAAAATGAAAGCTATTTTACCTTAAAGGGACAGTCTAGGCCAAAATAAACTCCTGATAAATTCATGATTCAGATAGGGCATGTCATTTTTAGCAATTTTTCAATTTACTTTTATCACCAATTTTGCTTTGTTCTCTTGGTATTCTTAGTTAAAAGCTTTTCCTAGGAGGTTCATATGCTAATTTCTAAGACCTTGAAGGCCACCTCTTTTCAGAATGCATTTTAACAGTTTTTCACCACTAGAGGGTGTTAGTTCACGTATTTCATATAGATAACACTGTGCTCATGCACGTGAAGTTATCTGGGAGCAGGCACTGATTGGCTTAACTGCAAGTCTGTCAAAAGAACTGAAATAAAGGGGCAGTTTGCAGAGGCTTAGATACAAGATAATTACAGAGGTTAAAAGTATATTAATATAACTGCGTTGGTTATGCAAAAGTAGGGAATGGGTAATAAAGGGATTGTCTATCTTTTAAAGCAATAAAAATTCTGGTGTAGACTGTCCCTTTAAAAGTTCCTCAGTAGCCACATCCCATTGTAAAGGACTTCTAAGCAGCAAATCAGTATGTCTGTCCCGGGACAGCTAAGGGAGTGATCTTTTGTGCACACTCATCTCATTTCCCTATTCAGTTTAAGGAAGTTTACTATGAAATCTCATGAGAGTTAAGTCAAATATCATGAGATCACAGTAAAAGAGTTCATGACCTCAGCACTGTTGATGCTGATTGGCTGCTGTTCATTTCTTCTTCTTTTTTTTTTTTACCTGCAGCTGAGCAGCAGTTGAGTATAACTTTTTACACAGAACTTACTCTAGTGAGCTGAGGAGATTGTGAGGTAAACTATCTTCCTTTTTTACATAGAGATGCTCAGGTGATATATTCCTGTCAGCTTTTTACAGTTATACTGCATCAGTTTCAAGTGATTTAGCATAAGAGTATTATGTCCCTTTAAGGTTAGCAGTTCTTCATGTGCGCTAACCCGACACAACGCGTTAGACCTAAAGCGCAAATCGGTAATCGCGTTACGCATAGTTTACACTCCTATGTTCTTCACATAGAAAATATAATTTTTATTAATAAAGATATATTTCTATATACTGTATATATCTGATAATGTTAATGTAAAATACATATCTATACCTTTATATCTATAGGAAATTTTATACAGGTATATATATATATATATATATATATATATATATATTTAATATGAATTTACAAGAAGAATAACATATTCCTAAATGTGAAGAAAATTGGAATGTGAAGTATAGATAACTCCTGTTGGGTTATTGTGCGAGCAATAGGTGTTAATTTTTTTCTTCTGCGCTCTCTTGCACGCAAACTTTTTACTTTCAACTTGTAATATGCAAGCAACCCAATATGCACAAAAAGATCATTTTTAGCAAAGTTTATGCTCGAGCGAAAAGTGCTTAATTGTGCGTCACTAGTAATCTGGCCCAAAATGTTGTTGACTGGCAAAGACACGTTTTTATGTAGATAAATAAAGGCATTTCAACAAATTTCCTATTTAGAAAAGTAGCACATAGTACTTCCTCTTGGTTTTGCTGTTGATCAATAGAATGTGGGTCTGTTCAAAGATATGTGTTTTTGGGTAGAGCACAGTGCTATAATTAACTTCTGTATTAATATTATTTAATCCTATGGGGTCAATTTATTAATGTGCGAGGGGACATGATACAATGCCGCCCCCTGCAGATCAGGGGGTGTTTTATCCGCCGCCTCAGAGCAAAGTTATGGAGCAGCGGTCTTTAAACACGGGGCATCAAGCTCCGTACTGAGCTGGATAAATTGACCCCTTTATGTCTTTTGTTGGGTACATAAATACAGCTACAGCTGAAACCAGACTCATTTGTAAACACAACAGACACATATCCCATTCTGCTTGTATGATATCAGTTTCTATGGACTGAAACCCTATGCAAATTGCCATAGAGCCAATCCGGTTCTTTATTTTTATACTTCTCACACTATTGCTATATCATATTAATTCCTGTTTCCACTATTCTTATATTATTCACAGCATTCAGTTCATTTATATTATTTGAATTTCTTTAATTTTCATTTATCTTACACATTTTTCATTATTTTTATTTTTTTCATATTCTGGTAATTTCTTACACACTTCACACATAATTGTTGTATTTATTTCTTACATAATTTATATATTTCATGCTATTATATTTAATTATGTATATATATATATATATATATATATATATATATATATATATATATATATATATATATATATATATATTTAATAATAAAAAAGGACATTATTTTCTATGTTGAGAGCATAGAAATGTAAAATATGTGTTTTGTGTTTCGTGTGTTTCGTGATTTAGATATAAACACAGTCAGGATAGCCTAATGAAAACTTTGTATTCTTTAGGCATGTTATTGAAATATTACATATAAAATAATAAAAGAAATTAATAAAAAATATAAAAATGTATTAAAAATATTCTAAAATATATAGATACATTCTATGGATTATTTAGAATATTTTACAGTATGTTTAATAATTTTAATATTTTTTATTAATTTCTTTTAATATATTATATTTAATATGAAAACATAGTATTCTTAAGGCACGTTACTGAAACTTAAGACTACTAAGTTTTATTTCTCTTAACCCGAAATCGTTAAGATCTAAATAACGAAACACAATGCACAAAACGCATATTTTACATTCCTATGCTATTTATGTAGACATTAATGTCCTTTTACTTTTTTTTTTTTTTTTTTTTGAAACCAGCTTTATTGAATGATCAGATATCACATTACAGCCATCATCACGCAGGAGCATTTCAAAATACATAGTGCTCAATATAAGACAAAATAACATTGTGTTGTGAGTATCTTAATACAGTATGAGCATTATTCAATAACAGGACATCCGATCATTTTTTTTTTAAATCAGTATAACGCTTAACACAGGAATCGGTTTAATCATCCTTAGCCGAGTGTGTCGGCATAACTCTTTTAAATAAATCAAAACTGTTCATAGTCTGAGGACTTGAATTCTCCTTATATCATCAGCTAGCTGATTATTCGACACACTCAGCTTGGTCAGGTCTTTGTAAGGAGGTTGAGGGAGTGTCAAGTAAAGGTATATAGGGGGAGAAGTATGTAGGAGGGGTATCAGTAGAGGGACAAAGGTATCAGCAACGGGACAAAGAAGTTCAGGTCGGGGAGGGGCAGGCGAAGGTCAGGGTGGGGGAGAGAAAAAAAAAAAAAAAAAAAAGGGGAGGGGGAGAGGGGAGTAGTTTCCACTCATCACGGTCTCGCCTCATTAACTCAGGCAAATTAGGTCTTGCATATCCTGTCAAATCAGCAGTGGCTTATATGTCTCTACCTTCCCAAATTAAAGTCATGTATTCATGTAGTTCTAATTTTCCAGTTCACAGGTAGTGATACCTCTCTAGATTCAGGAGGTCCCTTACTTCCCGTCTCCATTCATCTAGGCTTGGTGTCTGAGGTGACTTCCAATGTCTCGGAATGAGACTCTTAGCCCCATTCAAAATGAGGATGAGTAAGTGGCGTTTGGCTTCCATAGCCATCTTTGGGAGTTCGTAATAAATCAGGTAATTGGGGTTTAATGGGAGAATTACCCGGAGCAGTCTGCTGCTTTCTCCAAGCACTTCCGTCCAATAATGCTGTATCAGTGGACACTGCCACCATACATGCAGTATAGAACCCTCTTCTCCACAGCCCCTCCAGCATTCCCCACCAGCGTGGGGGTATATTTTCTTCAGTCTCTGAGGGGTGAGGTACCATCTGCTCAAGAACTTAAAGTGCATTTCCTGCAACCTTGCCGACACAGAGGCTCGTCTAGCTCTGTTAAAGATCGTCAACCATGTTTTGGGATCGATCTCCACTCCCAGGTCTCTCTGCCAAGCCACCGCATAAGAAGGCAATGCTACCTCTCCACCTTCTATCAGGAGTTTGTACAGGGTCGAGATCAAATGACGGGGGTGAGTTTCCGACGTACAAAGTGTTTCAAACAACGTTCTCTGTTATTTAAAGAGTCTCTGCTCCCCAAGGTGCTGAGGTAATGTTTAAGTTGGGCGACTCGAAACCAAGAGGTGAAGAGCTCTTGATCCCAATCAGCAAGATCCTTCTGTGTTTTCAATTTCCCATTTATTAAAGCGTTAGAGACCATTGTTTCCGACAATGGATAACATGAGCCCATAGAGTAAGCTCTGTTGGTAATGCCATTATCTGGGTTTTCTTGAACGGGTATTGTGGGGAAACTGTGGAGGAGATATGACTCCCCGCTCTGAGTGTTCTATCCCAGTTCTGCAAAACATCTCTAATCAGAGGGTAGTGCACTATTCGGTCCGGGCGGGAGCTAGAGCTAATCCAAGCTAGTGCTCCCACGTTCCCCCTTTGCAGGATCTCCCTGTCAAGGGCCAACCACGCCTTATCCGCCGATCCCCGGCACCATTCAACTATGCGCTGCAGTGAGATTGCTGTAAAATAATCACTCAGGCGGGGAACGCCTGCCCCCCCTCTGTTCCTGGGGAGGTAAATTGTCCTCTTTTGTATTCTCGGTCTCCGTCCCTTCCAGACATATGTCTCCATTGCCACCTGTATTTGGTGAATTAGATGACCTGCGGAGGCTAAGGGGACCGCCTGCATTACATATAGGACTCTGGGCAGGATATTCATTTTAACAACGTGAATCCTGCCCATCCAGGAGATGGTTTTATTCTCCAACATCTTAACATCCCTCTGGATATCGTCTCTGATAGCTTTATAGTTCACATTGACTATGTCTGAGATCGATGGTGCTAAGGTGATGCCCAAATATTTCAAATGTTTGGATGCAACTTTTAAGGGGCAGCAGAAGCCCTGTGTTAGGAAAACTTCTTGGGGCATTGATATATTCAAAATTTCAGACTTAGAAAGGTTGAGCGAGAAATCCGAAGCCCGGCTGAACTCCTCAAATTCCTCCAGTGCAGACTGCAGGGACCAGGAGCTGTCTGCCAATGTCAACAGAACATCATCGGCAAACATTGCCAGCTTATGCTCCAGCCCTCCCGTTTGTATGCCTCTGATATTAGGGTTGGCTCGAATGTGACTTGCCAGAACTTCCATAACGAGTGCAAAGAGCAGGGGTGAAAGTGGGCACCCCTGTCTCGTGCCGTTGGTGATGTGATGTGGAAGGGCTCTGAGAACAAGCCGTTCACCCGGACTCTAGCGTTAGGTTTGGAGTACAAGGAGAGGACTAAATTTATAAAACTTGCTCCCATGCCCATTTTTCTCATGGTTTGCTGCATAAAGGTCCAATTTACCCGATCAAAGGCTTTTTCCGCATCCGTCGATACAAGTACCAACGGTGCGGAATCAGCCCGTGCATAGGAAATTAGTTGGATAACTCTTAGAATATTGTCACGTGCCTCACGGGCTGGGATAAATCCCGCCTGATCAGTACTAACCAGCTGGGGGAGGAGTTTTTTTAGACGATTCGCTAATACTTTAGCCAAGATTTTAATGTTGCAGTTAAGCAGGGAGATGGGCCTGTAACTGCTAGGCTGGTTCTCTGGTTTACCCGGTTTCAGGATCACTGAAATAAATGCTTCAAGCATTGAGTGTGGCAGCTCTGGTGTTTCAGATAACTGGTTGAATAAGCGGAGCATGCAGGGAATTAAAAGACCAGCGAATTTCTTATAGTAACGTGTCCCAAATCCATCAGGGCCAGGACTTTTGCCTACTGGGAGATCTCTAATGGCCGACATGAGCTCCTCGCAGGTAAGGGGAGAATCTAAATTCTCTGCTTCTTCCCCAAACAAGCATGGGAGATCTGCCTTCGAGATGTAATCTAGGATTTCCCGTGTAGGGGTCTGCTCATCCCCCAGAACACCTTGTCCGGCGACACGATCACGTATATTATATAAGGACTTGTAATATTGTCCAAATATATTGGCAATAGATTGCCCGTCATTGTGTTTCTCGCCCCGTTTGTCCACCACCTCAAAAACATAGGAGCGTAGTCTCTTCCTAGCCAGTGCACGGGCCAGTAGTTTACCCGCTTTATTACTATGCTCGAAGAACTGTTGGCGCAAAATAAGTGCCTTCCTGTGTTGTTCTTCCTGTAGATGTTTCAGTAGAGCGGATCTGGCTTCAGACAAGCTCTCTTGTCTTTCCTGGTTGCTTGGTTGTTCCTTGTGAGCCAACTCCTTTTGGCTCACTTGGACTAGCAGGGTATTATAGGTGTCTCTCTTTGCTCTGTGCAACATTGTGCTGTGCCTCATCAGTATACCTCTGACTACGCACTTGTGTGCCTCCCATACCACAGAGTCTGCCAGAGTCTCATCTACATTGAGACGAAAGTATTCGTTAATCCCATCTTGTAGTTTTTGTGTTAAGGATTTGTCATCCAATAGGTTTTCGTCCAATCTCCAAAGATATGGTATTATTGGGGTATTGGGCCAGTCTATCGTACATCTGACTGGAGCATGGTCTCACCACGTTATTGGATTGATAAAGCAATCCGTAGTGATCGTAAGTCCCGCAGAGTCAGTGAGGAGATAGTCTATCCTCGTGTATTTTTTGTGAGGGAACGAGTAAAAAGTATAATTCCTATCTATCGGATGCAGGGTCCGCCAGATGTCATGCAGGACCAGGTCCCTTAAAGATCGTGTCAGGTGTTTAACTACTCTGCTTGGGGCACTAGAGAGACCATCCGAGGTGTCCATGGCCGGATCTAGGGAGACATTAAAATCTCCTCCCACATAAAGTATCCCTTTCTGTATTTCAAGGATCTTGAGCGCAACTTTCTTAAAGAATAAGTCTTGGGCTGTGTTTGGGAAGTAGAGGTTGACCAAAGTCATATGTCTACCATATAACGTGCCTACTAATATTAAGTACCTTCCATTGGGGTCTTTTAATTTCTGTTCAGTTTGAAATGGTGTGGAGTGGCGAAACAAGATCCCCACTCCATTCTTTTTGGAATGTATAGATGCGAAATGAGCCGTCGGGTAGTGTCTATTGAACCATTTAGGTTCTCTGACCTTAGAGAAGTGCGTTTCTTGAATGAAAATCACATCCCCTCCCTGCCTATTCAGGTCTCTGGTGACGACCGACCGTTTCTCTGGGCTATTTAAGCCCTTAACATTGATGGTGACAAGGTCTAGAGTATGTACCCTGGCCTGCGGGTGCATGCTGATCTAAGGGGCGGATAGAAGAAAGGGAAAAAAAAGGGGGGGAGGGTATGGAGGTAGTAAGGGAAAAGGGTGAGGGTTGTTAAGATAAATGAACAATTGAGGTTGTCAAGGAAGAAGAAAGAGGTGACAATGAAAGAGGGAAGGGGTCTTAAAAAGGAGTATAGTAGGGGGTTAGAGGGGAGGTTGTCTGGTAGTCAAAGAAGCAATAATCAAAGGTCTCTGCTACCAGCTTCGTCAGAACTTGGGGTAGAGAGTGGTAGGGAAGAAGGGGGAACAATCTGTAAAACAAGAGTAGTTAATCAGTAGGAGGTATTAGCCTCAGAACACCTATGCAAATTATAATTATGGTGATAAACTTTGTAGATAAAGTAACCCTAAATCATCTAAAAGGTAATTGTCAGAACATGTGCATGAACCAATTGCGGATAACTTATTATTAACTGAAAACGAGGTGAAGGGACCCTAAATTATAATCCCCACTGTCTGTCCTTTGATCAAAGCTAAGTTCCAGACCCCTGCCCCTGCAGCAAGCCCAATATTATAACTGAAAAAGGATCGTTCCGATCCCAACTCTTCTTCGCAGAGTCTTGGAGATACAACTGAGCGTTCAGATGTGTTTTCTATGTATATATATATTTTTTTTTTCCTCCCCCCCCCCTCCCCTCCCTTTTTCTTTTTATATATTTAAATGTATTATTGTGAGTTTAAACTATCAATAGAACATGGCATCTCATAAACTCAATTCCCTTTAGTGTAAGTAGTTAATTAATCTGTTGCTGTTTCTAGGGTAATAGAGAATAAATGCATTATGGTTTTGTTACTATAAATATGTTGGTTATGACAATTTAGTTACAATATAGACAAATTTCAGAAACAAAAATATCCAAACTGTCACAATGTTCAAGAAAAAGTGCAAGAACAGCTCCAGGACTGGGCTCTTTGTACAGTCCAATCATCAGTCCGTCCCGCCTGCAGCTGCCTCGTCTTATTAGAGAAAGTCACATAATTCCCTGTGTTTAAATTATGTGAGCCAAGGGTCAGTAAGCTAAAGGGAGAGCATGAATATATTCAGATATTACTTTTATGTATATATATATTTTCTTTTTTTTTTTTTTATTGTATTATTGTGATTTAAACTATTGATATAGCATGGCATCTCATAAACCCAATTTCCTTTAGTATAGATAACTAATTAACCCGTTGTTGTTTCAAGGATAACAGAAAATAATTGCATTATGACACTGTTACTGTAAACGTGTTGGCTATGGCAAGTTAGTGACAATATAAACAAGCATCAGAAACCAAAACATCCAGTCTGTCTCAATGTCCAAGAAAGTGCGAGTACAGCTCCAGGACTGGGTTCTTTTTACAGTCCAAACATCAGTCCGTCCCGCCTGCAGCTGCCTCATTATATTAGAGAAAATAACATAATACCCTCTATGTTTAAATGAGCTAAGGGTAAGTAAGCTAAAGGAAAAGTATTAACACTACAATGATGCTATAAGGGGGTGGAAGGCATTTTACTTATCTGTCTAGAAGTTTAGCTAGGTTGCAGTTTCAAGTGAAGAAAACTTCCCATTCCTGGGGTCTTTCAGATGGTGAAAAGTATGACAGTGGGTCAGGTCCCTTTGCAATATGAGTCCAGATTGTGATCAGTGGCCATCTGCACCTCGAGCCATCTCTAATCCAGGATGTGCACGTGCAGCTGCCCCCCCTGGTGGCCTAATCTGCAGGCCAAATGCCTGATTGAAGGCGCCAAGATCATCCAGCGACCTGAAGATAGCGGAAGTGCCTTCTTTGGACGCAATTATGCATGTGGGAAAGCCCCACCTGTACTGAATTTGCTGCTCTTTAAGGATGGAAGTAATATAGCGTAGATCCCGCCTCTTCTGGAGTGTAGCAGGACATAAGTCTGTATAAATTTGAATCTCTGTGCCCTCAAATATTAGGGGTGTTTGTTCCTGGAGTGTCTCAGAATGTCTTCCTTATCCTTGTAGGATAGTAATTTAATAATGATATCCCTAGGTGGGGCTCTGGCTGGTGGCTTGGGTCTGAGCGCCCTGTGCGCTCTTTCAACTGGAACCTCAGCTGCGAGTGTTTTTCAGATATTTAAACAGTTCTTGTATATATTGGCTTAAGTCAGGCGGATTAACTGTCTCAGGTACCCCACGGAGCCTCAGGTTATTACGCCTGCTCCTGTTTTCTAAATCCTCTATTCTGTCTGTGAGGCTTTGTACCATTGTATCTTGAGACTGTATACTGTTGGCTTGTTGTTGCAGGTCAGATCTAAACTCTTCCTGCACTTCCTCCATCTGTGTGACTCTGTGATCTACTGCAGCTATATCTTTTTTCAATTCTCCAAATAGCATTTTCACATCCATCATTGCCTCTTTAATGTAATTTTTGGAAGATAGGTGCCTAATATCTTCTTTGGTAACATAGCTAGAAAAAATGTGGTCTACACTGGAAGTTTGTACAGCTGCAGTCTGTTTACTGGATTCAGAGGTCTCCCTGTTGGCACTGGATTGGGTTTCAGCTGCTATGAGATAGTTCTCCAGACTAGAGGACTGAGAGCTCTTAGTGGATTTAGCAAGTCATTTCTGGGCCATATTGATAGCAAAAAGATAGTCACACTCTGCTCCTCACTGCCTGATAAGCCTCCTATGTGAGAGAGGTAGGCTTTGCGAGTAATCTATTGCTGTTTAATATCCTCCTTCCCCACTCTAGGAGCCTATTCTCTCAATAAGTTAATAAAGCAGCCTTGCAGTCAAGAATCCAGTCTCCCTTAGGCCTAATGCTGATTGCAGAGGGTACTCACTTAAGCCGCCCCACTCCTCCTAGGCCCCGTTACTGTTTTGGTGTTCTCACCTGCTCTGCTAAAGTGCGACTCCACCGGGATATGGCGGCTCCTCGAGATTCACCTCCAGGGCTCTAAACCCCTCCGCCACGCTTGGTTTATGCTCAGGCTGATCGTCAAAGCCTATCTATGGCCAGCTATGTCTCCACCGGCGTCCGGGTTAATATGCGTGTGGACAGGGAGGACCGCCGCACCACGTGGTAAGCCGCAGCACAAAAGGCCTGTGTTTCATATGCAAGTGTGAGGTTCCCAGCACTAAACGGTCTCCGGTAGGAAGCGGAGCAATCCAGGGATCCGGGTGGTATGCGCACCACAGGTAGGCAGCAGTGATGTTACGTCGCGGTAAAACACCGCGCACCAGGCCTCACAGCTTGTCTTCACCCTGGGGGAGTTTTTCGGATAGTGAGCGGTCTTCCTTCTCAAATATTAGTATCCGCTTGGTATCTTGGGTTGTTGTGTAGCTGAATTGAAGCTCTGACAGGCTTTGGGTTACTCTAGCTTCTTACATAGGTGCACTGTGGCTTCAGAGCTAACTCAGCAAGCGGCCATCAGCAAGTGCGGCCAAGCTCCACCCCCGATTTATGTCCTTTTACTTTTTAAATATACATTTCTATATATATCTGATACTGTCCTTGTAAAATACCTATCTATACCTATATATCTATAGGAATAGATAGGCTGGTAAAGGCATATACAGGGAGTGCAGAATTATTAGGCAAGTTGTATTTTTGAGGATTAATTTTATTATTTAACAACAACCATGTTCTCAATGAACCCAAAAAACTCATTAATATCAAAGCTGAATAGTTTTGGAAGTAGTTTTTAGTTTGTTTTTAATTATATCTATTTTAGGGGGATATCTGTGTGTGCAGGTGACTATTACTGTGCATAATTATTAGGCAACTTAACAAAAAACAAATATATACCCATTTCAATTATTTATTTTTACCAGTGAAACCAATATAACATCTCAACATTCACAAATATACATTTCTGACATTCAAAAACAAAACAAAAACAAATCAGTGACCAATATAGCCACCTTTCTTTGCAAGGACACTCAAAAGCCTGCCATCCATGGATTCTGTCAGTGTTTTGATCTGTTCACCATCAACATTGCGTGCAGCAGCAACCACAGCCTCCCAGACACTGTTCAGAGAGGTGTACTGTTTTCCCTCCTTGTAAATCTTACATTTGATGATGGACCACAGGTTCTCAATGGGGTTCAGATCAGGTGAACAAGGAGGCCATGTCATTAGATTTTCTTCTTTTATACCCTTTCTTGCCAGCCACGCTGTGGAGTACTTGGACGCGTATGATGGAGCATTGTCCTGCATGAAAATCATGTTTTTCTTGAAGGATGCAGACTTCTTCCTGTACCACTGCTTGAAGAAGGTGTCTTCCAGAAACTGGCAGTAGGACTGGGAGTTGAGCTTGACTCCATCCTCAACCCGAAAAGGCCCCACAAGCTCATCTTTGATGATACCAGCCCAAACCAGTACTCCACCTCCACCTTGCTGGCGTCTGAGTCGGACTGGAGCTCTCTGCCCTTTACCAATCCAGCCACGGGCCCATCCATCTGGCCCATCAAGACTCACTCTCATTTCATCAGTCCATAAAACCTTAGAAAAATCAGTCTTGAGATATTTCTTGGCCCAGTCTTGACGTTTCAGCTTGTGTGTCTTGTTCAGTGGTGATCGTCTTTCAGCCTTTCTTACCTTGGCCATGTCTCTGAGTATTGCACACCTTGTGCTTTTGGGCACTCCAGTGATGTTGCAGCTCTGAAATATGGCCAAACTGGTGGCAAGTGGCATCTTGGCAGCTGCACGCTTGACTTTTCTTAGTTCATGGGCAGTTATTTTGCGCCTTGGTTTTTCCACACGCTTCTTGCGACCCTGTTGACTATTTTGAATGAAACGCTTGATTGTTCGATGATCACGCTTCAGAAGCTTTGCAATTTTAAGAGTGCTGCATCCCTCTGCAAGATATCTCACTATTTTTTACTTTTCTGAGCCTGTCAAGTCCTTCTTTTGACCCATTTTGCCAAAGGAAAGGAAGTTGCCTAATAATTATGCACACCTGAAATAGGGTGTTGATGTCATTAGACCACACCCCTTCTCATTACAGAGATGCACATCACCTAATATGCTTAATTGGTAGTAGGCTTTCAAGCCTATACAGCTTGGAGTAAGACAACATGCAAAAAGAGGATGATGTGGTCAAAATACTAATTTGCCTAATAATTCTGCACTCCCTGTATATATATATATAAATATGTATTTAAGAATATAAATAAAATTATCCTGTAAGTGAAGAGCATTGGAATGTGAAATATTCACATTTTCATGTCTGGTTAGTGCACTTGAGAAAATACGATCGGTTTTGCGCGTGAGTAGGGTGTTAGATTTTTTTCCCACTTTTCACGCTCCATTGACCTCTATGGGGGAATGTCTTAACGTGGTTGTCAAATTGTAACTTCAGATTTTTGCATGCGTCGAGTTAGCACATGAGTAAAAACATTTTACTTTCAACTTGTAGTACTCAGGGTATCCAACGCACACATAAAGCTTACTTCTAGTGGAGTTAATGATCGAGCGGGAATGATAAATAGCACTCCACTCGTAATCTAGATCTATCGCTACTGCCCTATTTAAGACAGACTGGAATTATTAGATATTTATTCAGTATGTCTTGAAGAGATCTTTATAGATTCTGATTTCTCTCTTTTTTTTTTTTTTTTTTGCTTTTTATCTTTCTCGTAGACTTCCTACAAGAAAAAAAAAAGGATCTGAGAAATGAGAAATCAAGCAAATATGTACACCAATTCTGCTTTTATAAAAAATAATTGCACAGAAGCACACGTTCTGCACATTATAAGATTTTTTCAAAAATGTATTCTCCAGCCCTGATCTCATGATAATAATATACTGAGCGTTTAGTGTTTAACTGACAAGAATTATATTTCTAGAAAACATTCCTTTATTTTAAGACTGTTACAATTACTTAATGAGTGATTGAGATACAATGCCACTAATTTGGTAGATCAAATATAACAAAAGATGCTTCATTTGGGAAAAAAATTGTTTGCCATTTAATCATTTTAATTTGTAAGGTAGGCTTTATTTATGTAAGGCATAATTCTTATGTGATATACCTATTGTAATGAATAATACAGTTAATTATTTAGTAGGATTCAAACACATAAGATAATAAGATCTAATTAAAATTAGCGACATAATTAGTCTTACAGCCACACAATCAGACCATTGTAGTGTACCTATGATGTTACACTCTTCTTAACAAAAGCAGATAAATCTATACCGGTGTTATTAGATGTTATATGGGAATTCAGACACATTTTGCAGCCACCATATCAGATATTGCTTTGCTACCTATGATATTCTGGTACAGTATTGCTGTAATTGTTAATATGAAGTGAATGTTTTTGAGATTTTGCTATGGTTTGCGTTAACCCTTTGGATGCCAGGAACATTTAGGCATTAAAATCTTACATTTGCAATTTAAAACCACACCATACAATTGCATGTATCTCACAAAAGAAGCAAAACAATTGCTGCAAACAATAAAAAATACCCTATATACATTACCCACATTAGAAAATGTGTGACTATATGGACATGTTTTTCCTTATCTGGTTGGACTGCCCAATCTTTGTCATTTGTACATGCTGCTTGTTTTATTTATATATATACATACACACACACACACACATATATATATATATATATATATATATATATATATATATATATAAATAAATAAATAAATCATAAAACTTACTAAACACTCCCAGGGTTTGCAAACATTATTTTTAATTTGTGATGTTTTGGGCGTATGTGTTCCCCTTCTTTACAAAAGGAACACATATCCCTGAAACGTCACACATTAAAAATGATGTTTGGGAATCCTGAGAGTATTTAGTAAGGTTTATGATTTATAGAGGCACGCTACAGCACCCGGGTGATTGTCATGATGAGGCAGATTCACTAATTAAACATGTGCAAACAGCCTGGTCTTATTTATATCACAAAGCACCCAATATTGGCATATCACAGTCAGTTGTCATGCATAAAAATTAAAGGATCCAGATTCTAATTCCAATGGTGCCCATATGACAATAGTTAACCGAGTGTTAATCAGTTAAAGGATTTCCACCAAAGTTAGTGTATATACACAGCAAGTAGATTTGCTCAATTGAAAAAGTATAAGCCAGTACAGGTAGCCCTCAGTTTACGCCGGGGTTAGGTTCCAGAAGGAATGGTTGTAAATCGAAACCGTTGTAAATTGAAAGCCAGTTTATAATGTAAGTCAATGGGAAGTGAGGGAGATAGGTTCCGGGCCCCTCTCAAAATTGTCATAAGTAACACCTAATACATTATTTGTAGAGCATTGAAATGAAGACTTTAAATGCTAAACAGCATTATAAACCTAATAAAATAATCACACAACACAGACTTCATTTGCATTTTTCTGCAAACAGTTCTTTCTATGCATTCCAATCTGGACTGATTTATAGACAGGAAGATCTTGTTCCTTTAAAATCTGCTCGATAGCTCAGGTCTGGTTAAACTGATTAATTTCAGCTTGCTTGACTTTGCTGCAACACAAGCGGACAGCTCCGCCTACTGACTATTTTAATAAATGCACTGCTTCTCAATGCTTTTCAATAGCAGTCACATGACTGGAAAAAAAGGTTGTTATTCTGAAACGGTGTAAATTGAACCGTTGTAAAACGAGGGCCACCTGTATTTCTAAACCTCTTTGCTTAGATGAGATGATCTAAAATGATCCTCAAGTACTGTGAGATTCCTCACAAGATTCTAAAACGACAAATGTTACTTTACTTCTCTAAGGGGCGTTCCCTGCATTTCTGTATGTGAAGGAGAGACATGCCCAGTACAATGTAGCAACTCATAACATGAGAGTTCTGTTGCATCTACACTTTCTAGTTTGTATTTTCATTCAAATTAAGAGTTTAAATCAATGTCAGTTGATCCCCTGCTAACTTTACTCTCCCCTGTAAGTTTCTCTATTACAGAGAGCTTCATCACTTTCTATGGGCCTAATGATCTACATCTTTTCACTCAGATGAGATGATCTAAAATGGTCCTCCAGCACTGTGAGATCTCTCACAAGATTCTTCTCTAAGGGCCATTCTCTGCAGTTCTGGATGTTAAGGAGATTGTAGTTTGTAGTCAAAATAAATAGTTAATGCAGGGACACATCTCTCAAAAGTAAAATTAAATGAATTAAATGAATTATTTGCAACTACTGTATGATTCTTTGTAGTGGGACTGGTGACCACCTTCAGAATTCATTTGTGAAGTAAAATTACTTACGGGATATTAATACAGTGATGTATTCTAAGGGATTCTGTGCAAGTTTATCCCCATTCTTACATTAAAATAGAGTTTTATAGTCCACCAAGAGGTACCATACATTTCCTTATCATTCCAATAGACATCTATTAAGCTGGATATGGAGAGCGTATCAGGTGGTATAACATAGTGAGAAAATAAATAAAATATCCACAATTCTGAATACTTTGTAGTCAAACATTACATTTGGAGAAATAAAAAGTAAAATTTTACAAAAAGGTGCTGAGAGGTCGTTTAAACAGACTCCACCATCCAGATTGTGTACTACCCGTTACTTTAACCTACTCCGGTTTTCCTAGCAATCCGGAGGCAGAAAAATGAAAATGTACAGAAACAAGCAGCAACTTAGTCCAGCATCTCAAATGAATTGAAAAGCAGTACCTTGCTGAGTTGAATTAAACACCTGCTGCGTATGCCGGTGCCAATGACACTCCAAATGTCAACACAGGTTGATCCTACACTTTAAAACTGCAGACCACACGGTCAGTGAGGCTACTATCGTGCAGCACTCACACATATAATGCTGAACAAGTGCTCCAATGTTCAAAGACTGTACCTTTTAGGGCTAGATCTTTCAAGGGCTATGATAATTCTCCTTTATATTCTCCTCCACGGTGTCTGCAGCTCTGCAGGAGCACCGGAGTGCACAAATTTATCAAAAGCTTGTACGTATTAATTTGCACTGTTTGGAAGACGAGCTGGAACAAATTATGATTAATATCTTTACACAAAAAAAGAAAAACCTCCTGATTTATCATTTAAAACCCGTGGGGTTTTTTAGGTAGTATTTTTTGTCCTCTTCAAGTAATCTAATACACTTGCGTTTTACATGGGGAAAATATGTGCATTAATTTTGGTGTGATACCAATATTTTTTATTTAACGTTTAATTTATAATAATGACCCTTTGTAACCATAAAACATTCAAATTGTTAATTAAATTTTCGTTCTTTGTGGGGCAATATTGCATTCTATATTTGGCATATGTATCTAGCCAAAGATAGATCTGCTAGAATCAGAAAGTACTTAATCAGAAATATATGTGAACATGACACAAGCTCAAAGACATAATGATCTCTAATGCTGTTCTCCACAGTACCTATGGAGAACTATAATGCACATATTTGTAGGAAAACTTTGCATTCTCCAATGGTGCAAAAAAATTATATATTTATAATTGGGTGTAATGCTAAGGCGAACTCTAGAAAATGCAACCTAAACTAGCAAATGTAACCTTTTTTTAACGAAGTTAGAGGAAAGTATAGTTGGACTTGCCCAATTTTAGGCGCATTTTGCATTAATAAATCAGAGGAATCAGTTGTATGCGATTTTATAGGCGCAATTTTAGGAGAATTGCTGTGATAAATCCTGCTCTAAGGCATGTTCCATCACTCCTTTGCTCAAGTAGATAGGCAGGTCTCTTACTTTGATGATGCACCTGAAGGCTCCTCAAATCCAGACCACATGTCGAAGGCTGACAAGTTTTCTGGGCATAGCTTCACTACCCCTTCCATGACACCATTGTGCTTGGTCTGCTGCAGCATATTCTTTGCAATCTGGTTGTAATCTGCTATCGGCTCATAATTCATAGGCTGGACCATTTACTATCACTCCTTTCACCATTGGGAAGCTCTGAGGCCATAGGTTGTTGTAGTCCCGGGAGTTGAGGATTTCTTGTCTATAGCATTCCATATATATATATATATATATATATATATATATATATATATATATATATATATATATATATATATATATATATATATATATATATATATATATATATATATATATATATATATATATATATATATATTACCATAAAGCAAATGGTGGCAGATGGGCATAAATGACAAGCAAATAAAAGCTAAAAAATAATAATGTCGTTGTTTTATCAGTTGTTGAAGGGGCTCACAGAGAATTTCCAGATCAACACACATGTAATTATAAGATAGTATTGATATAATAAAGTGTAACATATGTGGCCGTCAATTCTGTGCTCCTGAAGTTTCACACCCGATAAATATAGGGTGTGAGGGAGAAAAAAGGAACTCAGCAATTATGTTTCTATACGAGCATCCAATAACCGGACCCAGTGGCGTCACTAGGGGGGGGCTAGGGGGGGCAAATGCCCCCCTAAGCAAATGGCTTGCCCCCCTGCCAGCCCCCCCACGAGCCCCGGCACTTTCATAATTCTTCAGGGACCAGGAGGAGTCAGGAGTATGTGTGAGAGAATATTTATAAATTGTGTTTAAAATGTTAAACTTTTATTGTGAATTTAATAGGGTATATTGCACAGCCGACCGGCGACCCCTGTTGACTGTGTTCTTCTAAACTCCTGATTTAATTTTGGAAGTCACACACCGGCCACAGACGCACCAGCAGCACAGCACTCAGCACATGCCTCAAGCCTGCTCTGCACGCAGCACCACGGGCAGCACTCCTCCAATTACCCCATCAATGTTTGCTGCTGGCGTAATTGCTCCTCCTTCTGAGTCCTCCAGTCAGATTAGTTCCAGTGCGAGTCACATTCCGTCACAGGGCCAGGCTCAGCACAAGGAACTCATGCCCGGAGAACCTGGGAAGAGGGAGGAGCAATCCAGCAGGTGATGCGTGCAGCGTGTGCACTGACTGTGCAGAAGATTCTGGAGAAGCGCGGGGGAAGGAGCTGCTCCTGGCAGTGGCACTGACTGGTTCTGGCTGTCTGGGTTGTGGACTGACTGCACAGCCGGTGGGCACTCACACTGTGTTGTGTGTGGATGTAGTGAGGTAGGTAGTGGCCTCATGCACTTCCATCTTCTCATTCTGCTGAACACTTTCCCTTATCGTTAGCCTTCTTTTTTAAGGCATTTCTGTCATACCTCAACTGGCTATATGTAGCAGTCTTTGATTAATCTCACAAATACAGGCACCATGGGGACCTGGCAAATTAAAGTGTGCACTTTGATTCTGTGCAGCGCCAAGTGCAAATGCAGAAATAAACACTTTTGGGACTCTGTGCTGCACAGAATCCATGTGCACATTTTAATTGCCAGATACCTGTTGTGCCTGTATATGTAAAAACAGAACGTTTATCATCTCATGGAGAATTGGTGTCCCTGACTTCCCCTGCCGAACGCTGTATGCTCTGACAGCCACACCAGAGATTTAGCACACAGCTCAGTGCTCACTAAATTGATAACACTTAGTTACTACTTCCCCCCACTATACTGGTCATACTCCTCATATTATGTGGTCCCTCCAGCCTGTTGAGTTCAAAGAGTGAGTTCAAAGGTCACTGTGAGTGAGCGGCTTAATTGACTGACTGCTATGTCTGTGATTCATGTTCAGAGCAGTCCACCCATGCGGCATGTTCCCAGTGAGTACTGTTCTGCTGTATAGTGTTAATTTGTACTCATTTATTTTATTTAGGTCAGCCCTCTTGTCAGTTTGAACATACTTCAGTTCACAGGGCAATGTAAAGATGGGGTCCTGTCAGTGTTATTTATAATGTTTGTGCATTCCAGAGTAGAGGCAGGGTTAAATAAACTGCATACCTAAGTGTTAGTGCAAGTTGACAGCATGTGTTTTTATTGTGCTCTAGATCTCTTTGCTGCATGAAATGTAATATATAGCAAAATGTACATGTATGTATGTATGTGTTTGTATGTATGTATACATGTTTTGTGTGTGCCTGCCTATATGTGTATGCCTTTGTGTCTATGTGTGAATGTTACTTTCTGTATGTATGTGTCTGTATATTTGTATGTGTCTGTGCCTTTATGTATGTGTAGTGTGTCTGTGTTTGTGTATTTGTATGTATATATCTTTGTGTATATATGTGTGTGTGTTTGTCTATGTGTGTATACCTGTGTGTGTGTATAAGTTTGTGTCTATGTGTAGTGTGTGTCTGTGTTTTTTTGTACAGTAGGTAGTGCAGTATGTGTGTGCAACCTGGATCTCTGTGAGGGAAGGCTGCCTGTATACCAGAGATGCATTCTGCATGACACTGCAGGGATCCAGAAAGAAAAAAAAATAGCAGCATGAAAGACATATTTCAGCTAAAGTGTGTTTTAATGATTATATATACAAATATATATATTTGTATGTAATATATGTATGTATATATTTTGTAATTTTCCCTTTGGGCCTTGTACCCAGACTTCTCTGGGGTTAACTGCCTGGGACTCTGGGGACAGCACCGCTTCCTGGGAGTGCTAATGAGCACCCAGGGATGAATGCATGTATACTGCGTGTGTATGTAACTGTGTATATTTATGTGTGTGTTAAACTATATATTTGTGTGTGTGTAACTGTATGTATGTAGTGTGTGTGTAACTATGTGTGTATGTATGTGTATGTAAGTATATATATGTGTGTGTATGTATGTAACTATGTGTGTATGTATGTATGTATGTGTAACTGTGTGTATGTCTAACTGTGCATGTGTGTATGTATGGGAGATTAATTACAGAACCCTGGTGTTTGTTGAAATTGATTTAAACTATAAAGAAAAGCTTTTGAGAGTTTTCCTATCTTTCTCAGGTCTGAAGCAATACCTGAGGAAGAAAGAAAAACTGTTTAAAGCTTCTATTTTAAGTATTAAGTTAGTACAATAAAAAGGTATCATTGCATACCGCATTACTCTGGTATTTTGGAATCTTATTTATGTATTTTTATTTAGTTTAGTTTCAGTGGTATGACTTAGTGGTGAAAATTATTATTGCCCCCCCAGTTTGACTATGGTATCTTATGTGCCCCCCCTATATATTTTTCCTAGAGTTGCCACTGACCGGACCGTGTGGAGAATTGTGAAACTAAAGTAACACATTTGTTGAAATAAATCCCACAAAACGAATCTTATGTGTGTATGCGTGAGAAACAATACAAAGCTGTGAGGGATGAAAGGAAAGTGATGCATGTGCATAAATGAGAAAACAGTATGTAACTATGCACGAATGGACATGCATTGAGTGTGAAGACATAAGAAATAAATACTTAAAATAGTGGTGAGTATTAAACTCTTTCCACCAGTAAACATGCTTAAAATGATGATGTATATTAAATGTTGAATATCTCAATATCTAGAAAGGACGAGTAGCAGTATAAACAAGTCCTATTCCTTAGTAATATAGGAAAGCTGAAATGTGAATTTACTAGAAAAGCCAATGTGCCAATCATATCGCCTTTAACTGATCTAGACATGGATTAATAAAGTGAGAACAAAAATGTGAGTGTTTGTGTTGAAAGAAACAAAAAACAAAATATAATTATGTTACAAGGCTAAAGTGACATAACCCATGATTGTGACCTTCCACTAAATGAATTAAATTAAAAAGGCCTCTACATTATAAAGCCTGTAATGGCAAGGATGTGTGTAAAGAAACACATATTGGGGCTCCATTAGATGTATATAGGGGTGAAGGGATCAAAACTAGGTCCAAAAAGTACCACATTTATAAAATATTCGGAATATTAAACTAAAACAAACTAAACAAACAAATAAAAAAATACATTTTTATTGAGGTAAGTAGTAACAGGTACAAACATAATAAATACAATCACAGAAAACAAATGGTGAGGTTACAAGACTCAGATGTATCATGTGGAAGTCCATGGAAACATTAATAAGAAAGGACCAAGGTCATTACTGTCTGTCCATGGGATAAAGTCTTATAGTTCATGAAAGAGTAGAAAAAACAGGATTTATGTAAGTAGCAGAACATTTGGTCATAATACAAGATTCCTGTGACTGATAAGAACAAACCTCATTTTCTATAATTAAATGTTATGGACATTAGTTGGGCAGTAAGTACATTAAACCTGTAAACATGAAGTGAACAAAACAATAAAGTTGTAGCTCGCAATATATTGAGATGAAAATAAACAAGACTAGATAAAAAAAGGAGGTGGGGAGGGTGGGGGAGGGGAGAGCAAGGGGATGAAGGGTCAAATGACTAAGGTTGTTGGGTTTCAACACTGACGTTCAGTCTGAAAATATTTCCATCCAGGGAGACCAAATCTCCATGTATATATCACTTTTTATCTAGAGCACTGTAATGGTAGGCACTCCATGTGCTTAATATATTGGACAGTGAAAATAACCTGAGATAAAGAAGGGGGGGGTCCTGATTCCTCCAAACTCTAGCGATAAACAACTTAGTAGCCCATAAAAGATAAATTAGTAGGGTTTTTCGGGCTGGGGTTACATTAATTAAACCTATATCTAGAAGGCTTGCTTCCAGTCTGTAGGGGGTTGCTATATGGTTCGATTAAGTATGCTAAAAAGTTTGGACCAAATGGGTTGTATTTTGGGGCATTCCCACCACATATGTGCCACTGTGCCTATTTGACCACAGTCTTGCCAACACAAAGGTTAGTGGCTATTAGAAATCTTATGGAGAGTGGCTGGAACTAAGTGTCATCTGACTGTTATTTTATAGAAGAGTTCCCAGAGAGTGGCACAGTGTAAGGATTGTTTGGTGTGTAGCCCGTTCCCAGGAATTATGCTGAGCTATCTTATGTGTGCTATGGGGAGTGAGGAACAGCCTATAGTGGTAGGCTAGTATTCCTTTCACAGGATGAGGCTGGATCCATCTCCTTTCCCAATTTGTGAATTCCCTAAGATTTGATTTTGGGTAACCCCAGGACCTCAGAAGACAACTCAAATGATAAACCTCAAAGTGGAGACAGACTGGTTTTTGGTACTTTTCACAAAATTGATTATAGTTCAGCCATTTATTATGTTCATAAAAATATGTGACCATGTTTCGATATGTGAGTCAGACAGACAATGCAGGGAGCTAGCAAGTGTTTGAGCTGGGGAAGGATGAGGGCTATCTCAGAATCATGCCTTACATGGACCCTGGAACTTGAGTATGTCCTGTATAATAGGGTAGTCTAGTCCTAGTTCTCTCCTGTAATGTGAGGGGATCCAAGGGAGATCAATTAGTCTTAAACCGGGTGAAATGAGAGTACTTTCGACCTCATGAAATCTGGGAACATTTTCTCTGATGTTCCATCCTAACAGATGAGATAGTCTGGCAGAATTATGATAGAAAATGATATTCGGAAGAGCTAGGCCCCCGGTTGCTGTGGTCCTTTTTAAAGTCTGTCTTGAGGTTCTAGCCTTTTTGCCTCTCCACACATACGCGGTGATCATGCTCTGCAGTTTGTTGAGGATCGGTCAGAGAATGTTAAGCGGAATGCATCTAAATAAATATGTTAATTTGGAGAGAAAGGACATCTTAATGGCAGCAATCCTCCCTGCCCAAGATATAGCTTGGAATTCACAGGAGTCTAGTCATTTTCTGAATTCTAAAAGTCTATCAGAGAAATTTTTAGAGACCACTAAGGAGGGGTCGGGACTGAGGTATTGTAGGTCCCAAGGAGTTTGATGGAACATGAGGACCATTTCAGTTTGAATATTTGTTTAAGCCGGGAGAGGTCATCTGGGGTTATGTTTATGGGAAGGGCTTCTGTTTTAGTAATATTAAGTTACTAATAGCAAAGTGAGCTAAACCGTGAGAGAAGATCAAAAACTGCTGGGGGAGAAGTTTCTGGGGAGGATAGAAGTAGAGTGACATCATCAGCAAATAAGGTGATTTTATGGTGTACAAATAAAGGAACAGAGCTGCTAAAAGTTTAATTTTAGTTAAAAAATCTTCAAAAATTGACATGGCTCACATGGAGTGAAAATATGATTATGGCTGTCAGGGCAAAAACGTGTAAGACGTACCTGACATGTCCATGCTTGTTTTTATTTCCATTTCATGTGAGCCATGTCAGTTTTTAAAGATTTTTGAAATAAAATTGAACTTTTAGCAGCTCTGTTCCTTTATTTGTACCTACAGCAATGGAGATTGCTATTGGGAGTAATAACTACCTATAATGGTCGCTGTGTGAGCTCCAGGATGAATCAGCTGTTCCCTCATTGGTGGTATAGAAGGTGTGTTCCTGTTTCCTGAAAGAGGATTGGCTATTGAGGCTGCTTTGCTAGAAGAGCATTGAGCCAGTAGTAGTTGGAAGGAGGATTCCCGGTAGACACCAGATAGTGAGTTATTGCTGGTGGAGCGTAGGATTTGGATGTCAGAGCCTCAACATACTCTACCATAGGGGATCGGCTGCCACAATGGCTCTAGAGCAAGAAGACTTTTTTCATTCACCTAAACGAAACGGCACAGTACAGACATCTATTGACCGGGTAAGCAAAAGCAGTGCTTTTCCAGCTGGCAACTATACCAGTCTGTGAATATGAATGCCTTAATGCCTATTTTATGTTTGAAGATCGTTAAGGTAACTATTGTACATGAAGTGAGGATTTTTGGGTAGAGACATGCCAGTCCAGGCTTACAAGCTGCATTGATTCTACACATTGGTTTATGGACCAGAATCTATTGCTACTAACCTGTTTAACTGAGGGAATGGGGTGATTGAGAGTCACAATCACCTTTTTGCTGTTGATTTTATGTTGTAGTCCGCCTAGTTGAAAACCAGTGATTTTTTATCCAATCTGACTGCCTATTCAATTGGCTCTATTGCTAGAGCAAACTGCGGGCTCAAGGAACACCCCTGTCTTGTTCCGTTGGTGACCGTAAATGAGTCAGATTGGAATCCCTCTCCCCTAACCTTTGCAGTCTGTGATGAATACAGGGCCTGGATTGCCATCAGGAACCCCTTTGGAATATTAAAAGCCTCCAAGGTATCCCAGAGATACTCCCATCTCATCCTGTCAAATGCTTTTTCAGCATCTAATGACAGGGCGAGAAGGGGCGTACCCCCTCTGTGAGCTGCCTAGAAAATGCTCAGTATACGTCTAGTGGCGTTGGGTCCCTCTCTATTTGGAATAAAGCCTACTTGGTCTGCTTGAATGAGGGAGGAAATAACCCTTGACAATCTGTTGGCAACAATTTTAGAATATTGCTTTGTGTCTAGATTTATAAGTGAGATAGGACGGTAGCTGCTACATTCCTGAGAGTCCTTCCCCAGTTTCAATATCATAATTATTGTGGCATCTAAAAATTATTTTCGGAAGGAGCCTGTGGACATAACTTCGTAGTATGGGGGCAATCAACGGTTGAAGTGATTTGTAAAAGCGGCCTGTAAAGAGGCACTAAGCACATCTTGAACTCTTTTGAGGAGACTGTCCTGATGTTTTCTGAAGTAATCTTCTTGTATATTATACCAGACTTCTGAGTTCTTCTTTAGATTTAAATTGTCTTTTATTTCTGTCTCTGTCCAGGTGCTCCCATACTAACTCTATAATATTCAGATCTCGACTCTGTAGAGGCCAGTACATGACTGTCAGTGTTTTATCAGCTATTTTTCTCTCCAAATATGATTTAGTATTAGCAGTGTGCTTGGGATTGTTATCATGCTAAAAAATATAACCATTCCAAATCAGGCGCTTTCCAGAAGAAATGGCATGATGAATTAAAACATGTCTGTACTTTTCAGCATTCATGATCCCATCAATTCGAACAATATCACCAACACCACTGGCAGAAATGTAGCCCCAAACCAGGACAGACCCCCCACCATTTTTTACTGAAGGCCACAAGCACTCATTCTTCCATCTCTCTCCAAC
Organism: Bombina bombina; assembly: GCF_027579735.1. Taxonomy (NCBI): domain Eukaryota; kingdom Metazoa; phylum Chordata; class Amphibia; order Anura; family Bombinatoridae; genus Bombina; species Bombina bombina. The sequence goes on from NC_069500.1 coordinate 751,753,820, forward strand.
TCTTCTTCTCACATATTGTCGATGATTGGACCCAAAAAAATTAAACTTGTATTCGTCACTCCATAATACTCTTTTCCACTGAACTTCATTCCAATCTTTGTGAGCTTTAGTATATCTTAGCCTTTTCACCCTGTTCCCCTTATAAAAAAATGCTTTCTTGGCTGATACCCTTCCACAAAGACCATTCCTGATCAAGCTTCTTCGGACTGTAGAAGGGTCAACTTGGCATCCCTATGAAGCTTACAACTCTAAGTGAGATGGCACTTAATGAACAGTTCTAAATATACTGCTAATAAGTTAAACTCCGAGCACTGACACAATGCTTAAAAGGAGAGAGCAGTCTCCCATCTCACCCTGTCATGTCAACCATAGTGCTTCACCACAGACGTCAGAAAACCCTAAGAGATCCCCGGGGAATCCCTGATGGCCACTGCTTGTATGCTCTGGTAACTGCAATTTATTATCTTAAAGAATCTTCAGGCCGTCGCGGGTCCCCTCTTCGATCTGTGCAATGTTGGTGTAGGTAATTATTTTCCTTTCTTCGGCCGAAGATATATTTATCACCTGACTTGCAAGACTGGTTACCAACTTACAAAGAGACAGGCACCTGGAGAGTCGCCAAATAATCCACACATACACAAAGAGGTATCTGACAACTCTGATTTATTATGCGCGTACACATTTCTGTTATACAAATCTGCGTTCATAAAAACGGGAAGTCATTTTTACAAATATAGGCATACGACAATTTCTTTATAAATTGTAACTATCAGCGATTTATAATGCCAAAAAATATCTCTTCAGTTGGTGGGTCATCATCCTGTGGCTTACTCCTGAGAAGGTGGGAGTGGTTCAAGCTGGGGGATCCTCAATGATGTGCTTCACTCGACTTCCAAGCACTACAGTCCAATATCCAAAAGAGGAGCACTCTCAAAGAGGTTAAATCTAGTCTTTATTGAAACATCTTTAAAACATCCACATACTGTTGTTGGGTATACAGAACGGCAGTGTGGTTGAAGAGAGGAGCTCACTCCTTGACTGGCTGCTGCTGCCGCATTTCGGCAATGAAAGCCGTAATCATAGCTTTCATTGCCGAAACACGTCAGCAGCAGCCAGTTGAGGAGTGAGCTCCTCTCTTCCCCCACTCTGCCATTCTATATAACCCACAACAGTATGTGGATGTTTTAAAGATGTTTCAATAAAGACTAGTTTTAACCTCTTTGAGAGTGCTCCTCTTTTGGATATCGGACTGTATTCCTATGAAGCTGGCAGAAGCTGAGCCAGGTTCTTGCTGGACTTCTTCCGGTCTCTCAAAGAAGAAACTCTGAGAAACTTCTCATAAGATTTTGAAAGTTTTCTTGACCTTCCAATCCTTTTTTTTGTCCTTGAACTCTCCTGATTCTTCAAATTTCTTTATAACAGCTTGAATACCAGATCTTTAGTATCCACTTGTTTGCTGATTTCCTTTGAGAGTGGCCTTTCTGATGCAAAATTATGATTTTATGTCTGTAAAATTCTGTGATCTTTGGCATTTTGAGTGGAATGATGTGATTAAAAATGTGGTCTTATTAGCAAGCTTCCATTTAATTAAACTCATACCACCTGTGTATGCAATACTCAAGCATATCTTGCACAAACCTGGTTTAATAGACCTTTCTCACAGCAGTCATTTTGACATGAAATAGTAGGACAAATACAGGTGTTAGCAATAACATTAATTAGGTTCCATTTAGGTCTACAAGAGCCAGGTTCCTGGTATTCCTCAAGTGTAAGCGGAGGTCACACTAAATACTTGCCACTTTAGCCTATAGAAGCTGATTCTTCTGATTTGTGTCTGTTTTTTTAATACTGCATACACATATCCTGTATTTTCTGGTTGTATCCTTTCCTAATTAAAAGACTGAGAAATAAACACATATGGTCATTATATCATTGCTAAAACAACAAATCTAATGGTGGCCTAAAACGTTTGCATAGTACTATATATATACACACACATATAAAATTTTTACTACAAAAGTCGAATGAAAAATCTTTTATATTCATCATAACCAGGTAATATTTTCCATTTTAGGATACGGTTTACTGATGATAAAAGGGAAGTTATCAGAGCAGAATTATCGCAAAGCAGCATTATCAGCTATGGGACAGGTACTTTGCATACGCCCTGATAACACCCAATATAATTGGCAATACATCAATGTAGGTGGCTGACTGCAAGCCAATTAACGTCTGTGAACCACAACTTATTCCAGACTATCTTATCTTTATTGGCAACGTAATGTTAGCACTATGTACTTAAACTGTATACATAGTGTCTCAACAACAAACATCCCAAAGTATATACACTTCATCTATTATATTGTAATTAATCTCTTGAATTTTATCAAGTAAAATAAACATTAGAAATATGTTCTGAGTGTTGTCTCTTCTTTAATAGTGTTTTACAAACTAAATCAAATATAGAACCTTTTAGGGCTTTAAAAACACGGAGGCAACTCCAGGAAATGTAAAAGAGGATGTTTTAAAATGTATTACTATTTGTTGTTTGTTTTTCCAAACACTTCAACACATTACAATCATAAATGAACATTTAGATGATCATATTTAATCTGTGTACAAATTGTATGGCTTAAATTTGTGATTTAAACTTTATTTTTAACTTTTAGTTTTTTTACTAAACAAGCAAAAATATATCTGGTTCACTAATGTGATCTGAGCATTTGTAAGAATTTTAACGCTGAAAAACAACGGTGCAAATAGCTAAAAAAAAATATGCCAGTCAAACTGAGGAAAATGTCCGTGTAAAATTTAAAAAGTAAAAAAAAAATCCTTTTCTCACCATTGCTCCTTGTTCTCCCTTAAGCAAGCTTACAAGTCCATGTATCCTGTACAACCTCTTTACACAACATGGGGCCCGATCACATATGCGGCGTCGGGCGCAAATGCCGGCGTCACCAATTTTTAGTCAGATCTAGCGATCCTATTGGCTGAAGATTTCAAATCAGCCAATAGGATGAGAGATGCTTAAATCCTATTGGCTGTTCAAATTTGAAATTTTCCGACAATACAAATGCAAAGTACCCCAATATAAAACAGGTACCTCACATTCAATCTTCAGTGTGTGCGGCGGACGATCGCATAAATAGGTCCCTCTACGTCAGATGACCACGCTGCCGATCGGCCGCCAATCAGACTCCGCTCCGTGCTGCCTCTGCTCTGCGACACCTGGATGAAGATTGAAGATGGCGCTGCCTGGAAGAAGACCTTCACCTCCGTACTTCAGGAATGGTGAGTACCTATTTCGGGGGTTTTGTTTTTTTTGGGGTGTTTTTTTTTTTGTTTAGATTAGGGCTTTTTATTTTTTTTAATGGCCAGTAAAAGAGCTGACTGCACTTTTAAGGGGTAGATTAGGTAGAACAAACTGAAATACTGTCTTCACCCTGTCCATCTTCCATGTCTCACTGTAATCTAATTTTAAAATCTATCTGTAAAGTGTATATGGAAAATAATTACAATGCAACATATATAACAATCTTTCTAAGAGACAATAATAACTTTAAGGTCTAGATACGTGCGCTAGCTAGTGTGTTAACTCCGCTAGAAGTCAGTTAGCGCACTTATTACAAGTTGAAAGTAAAATGTTTGCACGCGAACTAACCTCACACACGCAAAATGCCAAAGTTAGAATATCACGACCACATTAACTTATTCCCATATAGAAGTCAATGTAGCAAAAATAGGTGGGGGGAAAAATGACTCATGTGCAATCCTGATTGCATTTCTCAATATTAATATTTCACATTCCAATGTTCTTCACATAGCAAAATCTGTTCTTTTATTCATAAATACACATTTCTTTATGTATCGTGTTTTTTTGGTACAATATATATATATATATATAGATGATTATATAAAGGTATAGATATATACAGACATATATAGGAATATCTATTTAAAAATACATAGAAAATATTCTGCTATGTGCAGAACATTGGAATCTCAAATATTTACAGTAAATACACAGTTATGACACTTTATTAAAAATTAATATTGCATAAATATGTTTTACATGTTTTCATTTACTTGACTGCAAAGGGTTCCAAAGCACTTTACAGCCATTTTTTTTTCTTCTTACACCTGAGACCTTATATCTTTGAGCCCTTATAACTTTTTTGTGCAATTTATTTTAATAATTTTTATCAGATAATGTTATTATGAGTGTAACTGTACTTTTAAATGCAATTTGTGTGTGTTTTGTGACACTTTTTTGTTTTGCGAAACAGTTAACAAGAGCTATGAGGATGTAGTAATCATTTTAGCGTAAATTCCAATTGTGCTCATGTGTTCGCATTTACATTTAACTTGTAATACGAGTGATCCTTCTGACACGCACAAACAGCCGTGATAACCCAAAATCGCTTGCACGTAACAGCTCACCACTCCTAATCTGGCCATAAATCGGAGTTCAGAAACATAACAGTTCCTTCAGTATGTATTATTTTGTAAAGAGTACATTATGTTCAAAGCGCCTCGAGTGGGCTATGTGTCAAAGGAGATGTTGAAATGTTAAAAGCAAGTTTAATTACAAACCTGTTAATTCACAAATGGATTGGAATCATAACAGTGGTAAATACAAATGCAGTTTAAATACAATAAAATACAATAAAATGTGGATCCACAATCTCACAGATTAAACAATAATCTGAAAGCTGAAAAATAGAAGAGCCAGAGGCATCTACTTATCAAGCCGTCAACTTACTTGCATTCGATGGCACCAATACGCTTGCCTAAGATCGCCTAACTTCGCTGTCGCGAACCTTAATATGTTCTCCAAAGTTACCAAAAAAGCTGTCAAAAAGCCGCGCACCAAGTACGGGGCGATGAGCAGCGGACTGTTGTTAACTGACAGTCATCGATCTCGCTGCTATTCGGCTTTTTCCCAGCTTTATTGGTATACTGTCACCAAACACCCACACTATACTATACTGTTTTACCCCTATACCCCTGCTCACGGCCCCCGCAGCCACTAAATAAAGTTATTAACCCCTAAACCACCGCTCCTGGAGCCCACTGCCACTCTAATGAATGTATTAACCCCTAAACCGCCGCTCCTGGAGCCCACAGCCACTCTAATAAACGTATTAAGCCCTATCCTGCTGCTCCCGGAGTCCACCGCCACTCTAATAAACGTATTAACCCCTATCTTGCCACTCCCAGAGCCCAATGCCACTCTAATAAACATATTAACCCCTATCCTGCCGCTCCCGGAGCCCACCGCCACCTACATTATGTTATTAACCCCTAATCTGCCGCCCCCTACACCGCCACCACCGACATTATACTTATTAACCCCTAATCTGCCGTCCCCAACGTCAACGCCACTATATTAAATTTATTAACCCCTAAACCTAAGTCTAACCCTAACCCTAACACCCCTAACTTAAATATAATTAAAATAAATCTAAATCAAACCTACTATTAATAACTAAATAATTCCTATTTAAAACTAAATACTTACCTATAAAATAAACCCTAAACTAGCTACAATATAACTAATAGTTACATTGTAGGTTAGGTTTTATTTTACAGGTAATTTTGTATTTATTTTAGCTAGGTTGTTATTAAATAGTTAATAACTATTTAATAACTAATCTACCTAGTTAAAATAAATACAAACTTGCCTGTAAAATAAAAATAAACCCTAAGATAGCTACAATGTAGCTATTAGTTATATTGTAGCTAGTTTATGGTTTATTTTATAGGTAAGTATTTAGTTTTAAATAGGAATTATTTAGTTATTAATAGTAGGTATGATTTAGATTTATTTTAATTATAATTAAGTTAGGGGTGTTAGGGTTAGGGTTAGACTTAGGTTTAGGGGTTAATAAATTTAATATAGTGGCGGTGATGTTGGGGACGGCAGATTTGGGGTTAATAAGTTTAATGTCGGTGGCGGCGGTGAAGGGGGCGGCAGATTAGGGGTTAATAACATAATGTAGGTGGTGGTGGGCTCCGGGAGCGGCAGGATAGGGGCTAATACATTTATTAGAGTGGCAGCGGGCTCCGGGAGCGGCAGGATAGGGGTTAATACATTTTTTTAGTTGCGGTGGGCTCCGGGAGCGGCGGGATAGGGGTTAATACTTTTTATGTAGGTGGCGGCGGTGTCGGGGCGGCAGATTAGGGGTTAATAAGTATAATGTAGGTGGCGGCGATGTAGGGGGTGGCAGATTAGGGGTGTTTAGACTCGGAGTACATGTAAATTTTTTTCTCCCACAGGAATCAATGGGATATCGGGCAGCAGTGAACATAAGCTTTCACTGCTTTCAGACTCCCATTGATTCCTATGGCATCTGCCGCCTTGAAAAGCAGGTACAATGGTCCAGAATAGTGCCGAGCGTACCTGGTAGACATTTGTTAACTAGCAAAAGTAGTCAGATAGTGCCGAATTTGCATTCGGAACATCTGTAGTGACATAAGCATCGATCTGTGTCAGATTGAAACCGGCGGATCGTATGTTACGTCACAAAATTCTACTTTTGCCAGTCTGTAGGCTTTGATAACTAAGGCGAATCAAGCTCGCCACAATTACGTTGCGTAATTCCAGCGTATTTGCGGTTGACGGCTTGATAAGTAGATGCCAGAGTTAGAGTCCTATCTGTATTCAAAGCCAAACATCAGTCCAATCTTGCAAGGTAACAAAAGGGAGTTAGAGAAGCCAAAGTCAGTGTCCAATCCATATTCAAAGGCAGGTATCAGTCGAATCTTGCAAGGTAACAAAAGGGAGTTAGAGAAGCCAAAGTCAGTGTCCTATCCATATTAAAAGCCAGGTATCAGTCCCATCTTGCAAGGTAACAAAAGGGAGTTAGTGAAGCCAAAGTCAGTGTCCAATCCGTATTCAAAGCCAGGTATTGTAGCAGGATTTGATTAATCAGTTGCCACACTTGTACATGTAATTTTAGCTAACACAGTGCTTAACTTTGCAATAAAGTTTGTTCATAGTATGCTTGTCTGAATAAAAGCTGCTATGTAAATGTTTTAGCTAAGACTGTGCTAATTTGCATATTAAAATTACTATAAAATGTTTGATTAAAAACTATACCAACAGTAAGAAATACATTCTTTCAGAAAGACACTTATAACTTACTATAAATGAAAGATATCTTTTAAATATTTCATATACATCTCATATACATGAAGGAGTGTAACCTTACTATATAAATAAATATAGATCTGTTAAATCGTTTCATATTATTGTCCTGTAGATAAAGGATATCATCTTTCATATGCTTATCCTGCAATATTCAAATATATGTTTAAATAACATACTTCTGCAATATATAAGATGTATAACTGTATAACAATATTCAATATATGTTTAAACAAAATTCTTCTGCAATATATAAGGTTTATAACTGTTCAGTGGGATTAAAACAAACTAATTGACTAACTTACTAATAACTAAAATGGAGATTTATTCAACCTTGAATTTGTAAGTTCTAAAATGGATGCTCATTGCAATAATATAAATGCATATGAAAAACTTGTATAACAAACTTTCAAGGCTATGTACAAAATGTTTATGTTTTAAAGAGATACGATGTCTGCATCTGATAACACAAAGTTATAAAAATGCCTCTTTGTAAACAAGGTTCAGGTTGTTCTAGAGCATCTAAGAGATTAGGGCCTCTAGTTATCAAGCCGTCGACTTTCTTGCATTCAACGTCACCAATACGCTCGCCTAAGATTGCCTAACATCGCCTCCGAAGACCTGAATACGTTCACCAAATTTATCAAGAAAGCTGTCAAAAAGCCGTGCACCAAGTACGGTGCGATGAGCAGCAGACTGTTGATGACTAGCAGTCATCGATCTCACTGCTCTTCAGCTTTTTCGCAGCTTTCTTGCTATACTGTCACTAAGCACCCACACTATACTATACTGTTTTACCCCTAAACCGCTGCTCCCGGAGCCCCCCGCAACTAAATAAAGTTATTAACCCCTAAACCACTGCTCCCGGACCCCGCCGCAACTCGAATAAATGTATTAACTCCTAAACCGCCGCTCCCGGCCCCACTGCCACCTACATAAAGTTATTAACCCCTATCCCGCCACAACTAAATAAATTGTTTAACCCCTAAACCGCCGCTCCCAGAGCCCACTGCCACCTACACCGCCGCCACTATAATAAACATATTAACCCCTAAACCTAAGTCTAACCCTAACACCCCCCCTAACTTAAATATAATTTAAAATAATCAAAATAAAAATAATACAATTAAATAAATTATTCCTATTTAAAACAAAATACTTACCTGTAAAATAAACCATAAAATAGCTACAATATAACTAATAGTTACATTGTAGCTATCTTAGGGTTTATTTTTATTTTACAGGCAAGTTTGTATTTATTTTAACTAGGTACAATAGATATTAAATAGTTATTAACTATTTAATAACTACCTAGCTAAAATAAATACAACAGTACCTGTAAAATAAATACTAACCTAAGTTACAATTACATCTAACACTACACTATAATTTAAATAATTAAATAAAATAACTACAATTAAATAAAACTAATTACAATTAAATAAAATTAACTTAAGTACAAAAACAAACAAACACTAAATTACAGAAAATAAAAAAATAATTACAAGAATTTTAAACTAATTAAACCTAATCTAATCCCACTAATAAAATAAAAAAGCCTCCCAAAATAATAAAAATCCCTACCCTATACTAAATTACAAATAGCCCTTAAATGGGATTTTTGCAGGGCATTGCCCCAAAATAATCTGCTCTTTTACCTGTAAAAAAAAATACAATACCCCCAAACATTAAAACCCACCACCCACACACCCAACCCTACTCTAAAACCCACCCAATTCCCCCTTAATAAAACCTAACACTAACCCCTTGAAAATCACCCTACCTTGAGCCGTCTTCACCAAGCTGGGCACAAGTGGACCTCCAGAGGGGCAGAAGTCTTCATCTGATCCGGGCAGAAGAGGACCTCCAGACGGGCAGAAGGCTTCATCCAGGCGGCATCTTCTATCTTCATCCATCCGGTGCGGGTCCATCTTCAAGCCAGCCGATGCGGAGTATCCTCTTCTTCCGACGACTCCCGACGAATGAAGGTTCCTTGAAATGATGTCATCCAAGATGGCGTCCCTTGAATTCCGATAGGCTGATAGGATTCTATCAGCCAATCGGAATTAAGGTAGGAAAAATCCTATTGGCTGATACAATCAGCCAATAGGATTGAAGTTCAATCCTATTGGCTGATCCAATCAGCCAATAGGATTGAGCTTGCATTCTATTAGCTGATTGGCTGAAACAGCCAATAGAATGCAAGCTCAATTCTATTGGCTGATTGCATCAGCCAACAGGATTTTTCCTACCTTAATTAATAATGCATCAGCCAATCGGAATTCAAGGGACGCCATCTTGGATGACGTCATTTCAAGGAACCTTCATTCGTCGGGAGTCGTCAGAAGAAGAGGATGCTCCATGTCGGCTGGCTTGAAGATGGACCCGCTCTGCTCCAGATGGATGAAGATAGAAGATGCTGTCTGGATGAAGCCTTCTGCCCGGATCGGATGAAGACATCTGCCCCTCTAGAGGTCCACTTGTGCCCGGCTGGGTGAAGACGGCTCAAGGTAGGGTGATCTTCAAGGGGTTAGTGTTAGGTTTTATTAAGGGGGGATTGGGTGGGTTTTAGAGTAGGGTTTGGTGTGTGGGTGGTGGGTTTTAATGTTGGGGGTATTGTAGTTTTTTTAACAGGTAAAAGAGCTGATTACTTTGGGGCAATGCCCCGCAAAAAGCCCTTTTAAGGGCTATTTGTAATTTAGTATAGGGTAGGGATTTTTTATTATTTTGGGGGTCTTTTTTATTTTATTAGGGGGATTTGATTAGGTGTAATTAGTTTAAAATTCTTGTAATTATTTTTTTATTTTCTGTAATTTAGTTGGGTTTTTTTTTGTACTTTAATTAATTTTATTTAATTGTAATTAGTTTTATTTAATTGTAGTTAAATTATTTAATTATTTTAATGATAGTGTAGTGTTGCCTGTAAAATAAATATAAACCCTAAGATAGCTACAATGTAACTATTAGTTATATTGTAGCTAGCTTAGGGTTTATTTTATAGGTAAGTATTTAGTTTTAAATAGGAATAATTTAGTTAATTATAGTAATATTTATTTAGAGTTAGAGTTAAGTTAGGGGGGTGTTAGGGTTAGACTTAGGTTTAGGGGTTAATATGTTTATTATAGTGGCGGTGGTGTAGGGGGGCAGATTAGGGGTTAATAAATATAATGTAGGTGTGGTGGGCTCCGGGAGCGGCAGTTTAGGTGTTAATCAATTTATTTTGTTGTGGCGGGGTCAGCAGGATAGGGGTTAATAACTTTATGTAGGTGGCGGCGGTATAGGGGGCGGCAGATTAGGGGTTATAGGTATAATGTAGGTGGTGGCGGGGTCCGGGAGCGGCGGATTAGGGGTTAATACATTTATTAGAGTTGCGGCGGGGTCCGGGAGTGGCGGTTTAGGGGTTAATAAGTTTATTGAGTTGCGGCGGGGTCCTGGAGCGACGGTTTAGGGGTTAATAAGTATCAGCCAATAGGATTTTTCCTACCTTAATTAATAATGCATCAGCCAATCGGAATTCAAGGGACGCCATCTTGGATGACGTCATTTCAAGGAACCTTCATTCGTCGGGAGTCGTCAGAAGAAGAGGATGCTCCATGTCGGCTGGCTTGAAGATGGACCCGCTCTGCTCCAGATGGATGAAGATAGAAGATGCTGTCTGGATGAAGCCTTCTGCCCGGATCGGATGAAGACATCTGCCCCTCTAGAGGTCCACTTGTGCTTGGCTGGGTGAAGACGGCTCAAGGTAGGGTGATCTTCAAGGGGTTAGTGTTAGGTTTTATTAAGGGGGGATTGGGTTGGTTTTAGAGTAGGGTTTGGTGTGTGGGTGGTGGGTTTTAATGTTGGGGGTATTGTATTTTTTTTAACAGGTAAAAGAGCTGATTACTTTGGGGCAATGCCCCGCAAAAAGCCCTTTTAAGGGCTATTTGTAATTTAGTATAGGGTAGGGATTTTTTATTATTTTGGGGGTCTTTTTTATTTTATTAGGGGGATTAGATTAGGTGTAATTAGTTTAAAATTCTTGTAATTATTTTTTATTTTCTGTAATTTAGTTGGGTTTTGTTTTGTAATTTAATTAATTTTATTTAATTGTAATTAGTTTTATTTAATTGTAGTTAAATTATTTAATTATTTTAATGATAGTGTAGTGTTGCCTGTAAAATAAATATAAACCCTAAGATAGCTACAATGTAACTATTAGTTATATTGTAGCTAGCTTAGGGTTTATTTTATAGGTAAGTATTTAGTTTTAAATAGGAATAATTTAGTTAATTATAGTAATATTTATTTAGAGTTATTTAAATTATATTTAAGTTAGGGGGGTGTTAGGGTTAGACTTAGGTTTAGGGGTTAATATGTTTATTATAGTGGCGGTGGTGTAGGGGGGGCAGATTAGGGGTTAATAAATATAATGTAGGTGTGGTGGGCTCCGGGAGCGGCAGTTTAGGTGTTAATCAATTTATTTTGTTGTGGCGGGGTCCGGGATCAGCAGGATAGGGGTTAATAACTTTATGTAGGTGGCGGCGGTATAGGGGGCGGCAGATTAGGGGTTATAGGTATAATGTAGGTGGTGGCGGGGTCCGGGAGCGGCGGCTTAGGGGTTAATACATTTATTAGAGTTGCGGCGGGGTCCGGGAGCGGCGGTTTAGGGGTTAATAAGTTTATTGAGTTGCGCCGGGGTCCGGGAGCGACGGTTTAGGGGTTAATAAGTATAATGTAGGTGGTGGCGGTGTGGGGGGGCAGATTAGGGGTGTTTAGACTCTGGCTATATGTTAGGGTGTTAGGTGTAGACATTTACCATAGGAATCAATGGGATATCGGGCAGCAGCGAACATAAGCTTTCGCTGCTGTCAGACTCCCTTTGATTCCTATGGCATCCGCCTCCTCCAGGGCGGCGGATTGAAAACCAGGTACGCTGGGCCGGAAAAGTGGCGAGCGTACCTGGTAGTTTTTTGATAACTTCCAAAAGTAGTCAGATTGTGCCAAACTTGCGTTCGGAACATCTGGAGTGACGTAACCATCGATCTGTGTCGGACTGAGTCCGCCGGATCGTATGTTACGTCACTAAATTCTACTTTTGCCCTTCTGTAGGGTTTGATAACTATGGGGAATCAGGCTCGCCACAAATAAGCTGTGGAATTCCAGTGTATTTGCGGTTGACAGCTTGATAAATAGAGGCCTAGGTGTCTGGTTGCATAGAAGTCATTTCGAGTGGTATGTAAATATTTAGTATTGAAAGCAAGTTTAACTGATAATCTTTTAACTCTGTGTGTATTTTGGATTTAAATTAATTAAATTTTTATTGCTTCTGTAAGCTAATTTCTCTGCATAATAAAAATGTATTAAAACAGTATTTCTCTCTCAATACCATTTCTTATTATTGTACTCAAAACTTTCTTTATAAGAAATGAGACCTGTTTCACTAATATAATATTTAAAGGTCAGTGCTTGGAAATCATATTTCAATATAACTGAACTTTAAGACCTTATGAGTGAATTAGGTGTGAACCACTTCAGTATCTTGATAATCACAGAAGCTCAAACAAAGGTAACAGGATACTATACTCAAGCAAGGAGAGTATGGCAGTTCTGATATTTAAAGCCAAAAGGTCATGCCAAAAGTGACGCAAGCGATGTGACATGATGATGCCAGAAGCGATGCCAAAAAAATGACGCATCCACGATGACGCAAGTAACGGCACCCAAGGGTAACGTGACCACAAGGATGCAAGAAGCGCCACCCAAAAACGATGCAATGATGCAGGAAGGTAAACAAAAGTGAAGCTGACAATACTGACAGTACACCCCATCAAGGTTTCCTCAGGGACCCTCTGCAGGTTTGAGGGGTTTGGAGGCATGAAAGTGGGAGCACAGCCTTGCCTGGTAGGCACCCAGGATCTGTCAGCCACATTATAGCCTCTCCAATGTACCAGGTACTATAGTTGGCGGCCCTTGTATCTAGAGTCCAGGATTCTCAATATCTCGTACTCTGGTTCCCCTTGTACTAGAACTGGAGGAGGTGGAAGTTGAGGACCAGTGAATCTATTGCTGCAGAATGGTTTCAGAAGAGATACATGAAATACTGGGGATATGTGCAAGGTTCAAGGCAAGGTCTGACCATTTGTTTAAGGATGGTAGCCTGAGGAAAAGCAAATAGTGGTACCTAGAAGTTTGCAGAGACCTTTGCAGAAGGCAGAGATGAACTGTGGTCCACGATCAAACATTATTTCTTCAGGAATACCATGGAGGTGTATGACATGTAGGATGAAAAGGGAAGCAAGTTCCTGAGCAGAAGGCAGTTTTGGTAATGGAACAAAATGTGCTTGTTTATAAAAACGGTCAACTACAACCCAGATTACGGTATGGCCATTTGAGAATGGAAGATCTACCTCAAAATCCATAGAGAGATGAGTCCATGGCTGTTTGGGTATCGGTAGGGTTTGCAAAAGGCCGGAAGGAAGGGATTGAGGGATCTTATTAGCAGCACAATTAACACAGGCTTTCACATATTATTTAGTGCATAGACGGCCACCAGACATGTTGGTGGAGTAGTTTGAAAGTCCGATCCACACTGGGGTGGCCGGAAAATTTACTGTTAGGTGCCCACATTAGGAGAGCAGAACCTAGTTCAGGTGAAACAAAGAGGGTGTCGGGTGGCTGGTTACCATCAGTGGGTAGGTTCTCTTGAGTGCTGTTTAATTTCCTTAACAAGGTGGTGGTTAGCTGAGAGATGAAACAGGTAGGAGGTAGAACTGGCTTAGATGTCTCTGAGACAAGAGCAGTGGTTTGACAAAACTGACGGGATAAGGCATACGCTTTCTTGTTCTTAGTCCCTGGTATGTAGGAAAGGATGAAATTAAAGTGAGAGAAGAAGAAAGCCCATCTGGCTTGCCTGCGATTCAATCGCTGGTTGGACTCTAAGTAAGTCAGGTTTTTGTAGTCAGTAAGGATAAGTATAAGTAGTTCAGTACACTCCAACTAATGTCTCAATTCACTGAGGGCTAGTTTCATAGCAAGTAGTTACTTATTACCCACATCATAGTTCATTTCAGGTGCAGAAAGCGTTTAGAAAAGAAAGCCACTGGATGGAATTTAGAGGTGACAGGATCTCTTTGCGAAAGCATGGCACCTGCTCCCAGGTCGGACGCATCCACCTCTAAGATTAATTACAACTCAGGATTGGGATGCCTTAAGATAGGTGCGGAACAAAAGGCAGATTTAATTTTTTCGAAGGTGGCTACGGCAGAGTCAGACCAGATTTTGCAATTCTGGTTGAGTTTCATTAATTCAGAGATGGGAGCAGTGATTCTAGAGAAATACCTTATGAATTTTCGATAGTGGTTAGCGAATCCCAAAAAAAATTTGTATGCCTTTTAGAGTGGTAGGTTTTGGCTAATTTAACAGAAGAATTGTACTCAGTCTCCGCAAGCGAAATGATGATGAGAACTGTAGAGGCGCCACAAAACAGGCTGTAGAAACTCTTAAAAGACCAAATTTACTCCAAAGGCAGCTCTTTTAATCATGGAAAAATCTGGATAGGAAAAAAGAAACAAAAGAAGGCACTCCAATGTCGTAATATCTCAAAACTCAGACCCTACTACAGGAATTACCCCCAATCAGCTCAAGTCCGGTAGCAAATATCACTCCCTGATATCCCACAGCGATCACCAATCACCATAGAGGACCACAAGGCAACATAAGTATTTTAAAATACTCCACAAGCATGGATTGCAAGGGAGAGTTCATTTGAAATTTAAAATACAGTTTAAAACAAGCTGGATGCACTTTGCGAGCTATACTCGCTTCTTCAAAACAGCCTATAGTGATACACTTTAACCGGACATATAAATACATCATTTAAATCATTAAACAATTAAAAGTAATGAATTACATCTTGTGCGGATAGTAAAATACCTCCCATTTTGTTGTTACAATTCTCCTCATAAACTGCGTTTAGACGCTACATAGAAAAAGTGTGTGACGTATAAATGGCACCAAATCAAAAGATCCAATCAGGAAAAGTGTATGCTACACATGACCAACCTGTTACTATTAGTTACCCAGTCATGTGATGATGCAAACGTTATCGACGTAAAAACTAATCATCATAATGGTACACAATCATGCTGGGCTACTGCGCAATCCCACACGCTCATGTTACTTAAGGGAAAAAAGACCCAAACCAGAGTGGAATGCCAATCCACTAACTGGCATAAAACACCTAAATACCATCTAGCATATAACAATATTTGATTGTATAATATCACAATGTAACCAATAAGAAATCATAAACGGA
Source organism: Bombina bombina (assembly GCF_027579735.1). NCBI lineage: Eukaryota > Metazoa > Chordata > Amphibia > Anura > Bombinatoridae > Bombina > Bombina bombina. The sequence continues at coordinate 751,769,263 of NC_069500.1, forward strand.
ATACTAGATAGATACAAATAAAACCAATACATATATAAAATATGCAACAAATAAACCCTATACATTATATAAAATATATATAGAAATCAATATATTAAAAATTTTGACAATTTAATGTAAATATATAATACAACAATAAAAGCATGCAATAAATAAATCTATCATACTGCAAAAATACAAACCTAATTAAAAGCTGCCAGTTCTAGATTTTCATTAAGACCCTCTGATTTTAGAGTTCTTATTCTCCAAGTGCTATTGCATACTGTTCTGATGATTAGTTTTTATGTTGATAACGTTGGCGTCATCACATGACCGGGTAACTAATAGTAACAGGTTGGTCATGTGTAACATACACTTTTCCTGATTGGATCATTTTATTTGGAGCCATTTATACGTCATACACTTTATCTATGTAGCGTCTAAACGCCGTTTATGAGGAGAATGGTAACAATGAAATGGGAGGTATTTTACTATCCCCACCAGATGTAATTCATTACTTTTAATTGTTTAATGATTTATGTGATGTATTTATATGTCCGGTTGATGTGTATCACTATAGGCTGTTTTGAAGAAGCGAGTATATCTCACAAAACACAACCAGCTTGCTTTAAACTGTATTTTAAATTTCAAATAAACTCTCCCTTGCAATCTGTGCTTGTGGAGTATTTTAAAATACTTATGTTGCCCTGTGGTCCTGTATGGTGATTGGAGATCGCTGTGGGATATCAAGGAGTGATACCGGACATGAGCTGACTAAGGAGCTTATAATACCTCAGACTGTTCTAATATGCACTTTGTGATAAGTGCTAATCTATTGTGAGTATCCTACTTATGGGTAATTCCTGTGGGGTCTGAATTTTGAGATATTACGCCATTGGAGCGCCTTCTTTGTATTTGATTTTTTTCAAACTCACATTTCTCTAATCTGGCGTATAAGGAGTACTGCCGTAGTCGACAAAGTACCTGTTGTACATGTTGTCAATGTTCTTCAAGAGTGTTGGAAAAGATTAAGATGTCATCAAGGTAAACGATAACTGTCTTGTATAAAAGATCCCGAAAAATGTAATAGACAAGAGCTTGAAAGACTGCTGGGACGTTACAAAGCCCAAAGGGCATCACCAAATATTCATAATTTCCTGCCCTAGTATTGAAGGCGGTTTTCCATTCATCACCCTTGAATATCCGGACTAAATTGTATGCCCCACGTAGGTCAAGCTTGATAAAAAAACGGGCTACTTGAAGACAATCAAAGAGCTCAGGAATCAAGGGTAGGGGTAATGTTTTTTTATTGTAATTTGTTTTAAAGCCCTTTAATCAATGCATGATCATAAGCCTCTGTCTTTCTTGCTCACAAAAAAGAACTCGGCTCCAGCTGGAGAAGAGGAAGGACAGATAAAACTATTAGCAAGGTTCTCTTGAATGTATTCCTCAATTGCTTTGGACTCCTGCTTGGAGAGAGGGTAAGTTTGCCCCTTAGGAATAGGAACTCCAGGGTAGAGATCAATTTTACAATCGTATGGGCGATGGGGAGGAAGGATGTCTGCACCCTTTTTTTAAAAAAACATCTGTATAGGCAGAGTATGCCTCAGTACTGTAAGGGGTGTAACAACATTAGCCATGGGAAGACAAGGAGGAACTACTTCTTGTAGACATAAAGAAAAACAGTTCTCACCCCAGGAGACTAATTGACCCAAGGGCCAGTCAAATAATTGTGTAGGGTTGTGTTTTTGGAGCCATGGAAGACCTAGGATTATACATTGAGTAGAAGAGTCTATGGTATCAAACCATAGCCTGTCTGAGTGAAGGACACCCAAATAAAAGGGAATAGCTGCTGTCTCAAAATGGATAAAACCAGATCCGTGATTTTGAGAGACTGGTCTTTTGGCAGCAAAGGAATTCCGCATTTCACAGCAAACTTATAGTCCAGAAAGTTCCCAGCAGCTCAAGAGTCTATGAAGGCCTAAGAAGTAAATGCTATCCCATCGGATCTAAGAGTAACTGTAACCAGGATTTTAGTTGGTAGAAGAGATTTCGGGGGAATCCTGCTTAGTAGTACTCTTCTGGAACTCACTAAGCTCTCACTTTTCCCTGAAGGAGAGGACATGTCTTTAGCTGGTGAGAACTAGAGCCACAATATAAGCAAAACCCCTGTTGTCTAAGATGGTTGTCTTTCAGCTTCGTATAGTTGGATGCGTCCATGGATTCCTCCTCAGTAGGTGAAAGAGAGGAAGAAATAGTTGATACTGCAGGCTTGGGTACCAGACGTATAATGGGTCGAGAGGAGGCTGGTCTCCTATCCCTGTCTTTTTCCATCTGGCATTCATGGAAGCAAGTATCCTACTGCATACAAAGGAAAATGAAATCCTCAAGGAAAGAGGGTATAGACCGATAGATGAGCTCATCCTTGATGTGGTCATTCAAGCCATTTCTAAAAGCTGATTAAGGGCACCAGAGTCTCAAGTGGTTTCGTAGGCCAACGTACGGAACTCCATGGCATACTGTGTCACTGGTCTGTTGTTTTGTCATAGATCCAGTAAGGAAGCCTCTGCCACAGAGGCACGGCCAGGAGTATCAAAGACAGTGTTTAGGGCGGTGATACAGGAGTCTACATTCTTTAGTAGGTCTGCATCTTTTTCCAACAAAGGAGATACCAAAGCTAAGGCTTTGCCCTTCACAAGGGAGATGATAAAGGTTATCTCGGATTGAGAGGATTGGAAGGTAACAGGATCGTTGCGAAAGTGGAGTCTGCATTGATTAAGGAATCCCCTACATTCTGTAGGAGTACCGTCAAACTTGTCCGGAAGGGAAATCACAGGAATCGCCGTGGTAGGAGAAGAGGTACTGGGTACAGAGGAGGAAGAGGCTATGGAATCAGTATATGTCCCGGAGGCAGAAGGAACCCGGGCTCCCAAGGAGGCCAACATGGCCGTAATGGCTTCTAACTTGGTGTCCAAGTTTTGGAGCTGAAAAAAATGAGCTCCTAACATTTGTCCCTGAAGGGAAACAGCCCTCACTACTTCATCTGGGTCCATTTGTAGCTCGAGTATAATGTCACTCTACTCGAGTAGTGTCTAAGTCAGAAATACCCAGAGACTGAGGTAGGATAAAGATAAACCACACTGAGGGCTCTGGACAAGTCCTGGCAGAGACTAGACAAGTAGAGTGCAGAATAGACAATAGCACGGTACCTGAAAAAGGGACTTCTCCAATCAGGATGAGGAGGATACCAGAATCTGAAAGCTGAAGAATAGAACAGCCAAAGTCAGTGTCCAATCTGTATTCAAAGTCAGGTATCAGTCCAATCTTGCAAGGTAACAAAAGGGAGTTAGAGAAGCCAAAGCCAGTGTCCAATCCATATTGAAAGCCAGGTATCAGTCAAATCTTGCAAGGTAACAAAAGGGAGTTAGAGAAGCCAAAGTCAGTGTCCAATCCGTATTCAAATCCAGGTATCAGTCCAATCCTGCAAGGTAATAAAAGGGAGTTAGAGAAGCCAAAGTCAGTATCCAATCCATATTCAAAGCCAGGAATCAGTCCAATATTGCAAGGTAACAAAAGGGAGTTAGAGAAGCCAAAGTCAGTGTCCCATCCGTATTCAAAGCCAGGTATCTTAATAATCACAGAAGCTCAAACAAAGGTAACAGGATACTATACTTGAGCAAGGAGAGTATGGCAGTTCTAATATTTAAAGCCAAAAGGTTGCGTCAAAAGTGATGCAAGCAATGCGACACGACGACGCCAGAAGCGACAACAAAAAATTACGCAACCGTGACAAGGAAAGTAGCAACGACCAAAACGATGCGACCATGATGACGCAAGTAATGCCACCCAGGGATGATGTGACCACGACAACGCAAGATGCGCTGCCCAAAAACGATGTGACCACGATGATGCAGGAAGGTAAACAGAAGCGAACCTGACAATACTGACACCCGCCCCTTAGAACGGCCCTGAAAATATACTGCAGAAACTCTAACCATGCAGCAGGCCCCTCTTAAATGCGCCCCCCCCCCACATTGGGCTAGATTACAAGTGGCGCATTACATTTACTGTGCGCACAATTTAGCAATATCATGTCCATATTCATTTGTAAGTATATTACAATCTGAAAGTAAGCACGTTTGCTTAAACACAGTCAAATTTACAGTGCATCGGGTTAGCGAAACTAAAGGCCTCATGTAAAGGGATAATGCTAAAATAAAAGTTGCATCAAACACAACATAAATACATTAAAATAAATATTTACACTCATGTATACACTATCTGATAACAAATTATTCCTAAAACTATTAACAAAAATTATTGATAAACGTTTAAAGGTATATGGTATATGGCCATGTATTTGACTGCAAAGGGCTATAATAATTCAATAACTATATTTAATAATGCATTTTGCTCTGTATTTACTGTAAATATTCCAATGTTTTTTATATAGGGCAAAAGGTTCTTTGTATTTTAAAACTGATATTTATATACAGGGAGTGCAGAATTATTAGGCAAATGAGTATTTTGACCACATCATCCTCTTTATGCATGTTGTCTTACTCCAAGCTGTATAGGCTCGAAAGCCTACTACCAATTAAGCATATTAGGTGATGTGCATCTCTGTAATGAGAAGGGGTGTGGTCTAATGACATCAACACCCTATATCAGGTGTGCATAATTATTAGGCAGCTTCCTTTCCTTTGGCAAAATGGGTCAAAAGAAGGACTTGACAGGCTCAGAAAAGTCAAAAATAGTGAGATATCTTGCAGAGGGATGCAGCACTCTTAAAATTGCAAAGCTTCTGAAGCGTGATCATCGAACAATCAAGCGTTTCATTCAAAATAGTCAACAGGGTCGCAAGAAGCGTGTGGAAAAACCAAGGCGCAAAATAACTGCCCATGAACATCACTGGAGTGCCCAAAAGCACAAGGTGTGCAATACTCAGAGACATGGCCAAGGTAAGAAAGGCTGAAAGACGACCACCACTGAACAAGACACACAAGCTGAAACGTCAATACTGGGCCAAGAAATATCTCAAGACTGATTTTTCTAAGGTTTTTTGGACTGATGAAATGAGAGTGAGTCTTGATGGGCCAGATGGATGGGCCCGTGACTGGATTGGTAAAGGGCAGAGAGCTCCAGTCCGACTCAGACGCCAGCAAGGTGGAGGTGGAGTACTGGTTTGGGCTGTTATCATCAAAAATGAGCTTGTGGGGCCTTTTCGGGTTGAGGATGGAGTCAAGCTCAACTCCCAGTCCTACTGCCAGTTCCTGGAAGACACCTTCTTCAAGAAGTGGTACAGGAAGAAGTCTGCATCCTTCAAGAAAAACATGATTTTCATGCAGGACAATGCTCCATCATACGCGTCCAAGTACTCCACAGCGTGGCTGGCAAGAAAGGGTATAAAAGAAGAAAATCTAATGACATGGCCTCCTTGTTCACCTGATCTGAACCCCATTGAGAACCTGTGGTCCATCATCAAATGTGAGATTTACAAGGAGGGAAAACAGTACACCTCTCTGAACAGTGTCTGGGAGGCTGTGGTTGCTGCTGCACGCAATGTTGATGGTGAACAGATCAAAACACTGACAGAATCCATGGATGGCAGGCTTTTGAGTGTCCTTGCAAAGAAAGGTGGCTATATTGGTCACTGATTTGTTTTTGTTTTGTTTTTGAATGTCAGAAATGTATATTTGTGAATGTTGAGATGTTATATTGGTTTCACTTTTAAAAATAAATAATTGAAATGGGTATATATTTGTTTTTTGTTAAGTTGCCTAATAATTATGCACAGTAATAGTCACCTGCACACACAGATATCCCCCTAAAATAGCTAAAACTAAAAACAAACTAAAAACTACTTCCAAAAATATTCAGCTTTGATATTAATGAGTTTTTTGGGTTCATTGAGAACATGGTTGTTGTTCAATAATAAAATTAATCCTCAAAAATACAACTTGCCTAATAATTCTGCACTCCCTGTATATATATGTATGTATATATATATATATATATATATATATATATATATATATATAACTGTAACTATGTATATATGTATATATATATATATATATATAAATATATATGTATATATATATATATATATATATATATATATATATATATATATATATGTATAATTATGTATCTCTCTCTCTATATATATATATAGCTTTTTTCCCTATGGTTCTTGCACCCACTCCTGTCTGGGGTTAACTGCCTGTGACCCTGTGACAGCACAGCACAGCTTTTTGTGAGTGCCACTGAGCACCCAGGGCTGAGCATGTTGCTGGGTCATGGGATGTGTCCCCGGTCCGGTCTTGGAGTGCAGTCCCCTTCCGTGTTTTATATATATATATATATATATATTCATATAGATATATGGGTATAGCTATATATATATATATATATATATATATTACATCATCATTATCAGATATATAGAGAAATATATATTTAAAAATAAAAAGAACATATGCATAACGCACTTCGGAAATTTAGGTATTAGTTGTACACAAACATGCAATTCCTGTTAGTCTCACGTAAAATCATTTTTTCAGTAGAAAATTATTCAAGGGCATCATGAAAAAAATTAAAGTAACTTTAAGTGCCTATAACATTCTGCCTTGAAAAAAACAAAAACAAAACTGTTTAAGGTGTCCTTATTAGCCAGTGACTAAGTGACACCAAGGTATTGTGAAAGTAAAAACATATAAATACTGCGCCAACATTCAAAAGATACAAGCTCCCAAAATGAGATCCTTAAAAACTCAATAGAAATAGCTATATATAGAAAAAGGGAGCGCCAACCATAGGCTAAAGTATCAATATATAATAGTGTGATTAAAAATACATTTAATAACATACATACATATTAGGGTACCCTATATATATATATATATAACACACAGAGAAAACCCAGCACTCACTTACAAGCTCTCAGCTAAGATTTAAAAGCAAAAATGGAAAGGTTAGTCACCGCATCTGGCCAAATGGGACAAGCTCAGGTACCACGTCAAGGTCCTCTCATACCGGACCGGGTACACATCCCATGACCCTGCAACATGCTCAGCCCTGGGTGCCACTGGCACTCACAGGAAGCTGTGCTGTCCCCAGAGCCACAAGCAGTTAACCCCAGACAGGTCTGGGTGCAAGAACCATAGGGAAAATTACAAAACAAATTAATACAACACACAGAGAAAACCCAGCACTCACTTACAAGCTCTCAGCTAAGATTTAAAAGCAAAAATGGAAAGGTTAGTCACCGCATCTGGCCAAATGGGACAAGCTCAGGTACCACGTCAAGGTCCTCTCCAATACCTGAGACCCTAAAACAGCCACACAATGCAAGCTTTCAAATCCAAACAAACTGAAAACAAGGGAAGGGTGCACAGGAATATGTAACCACCCTAGACATATACAAAACACGGAAGGGAACTGCACTCTCATACCGGACCGGGTACACATCCCATGACCCTGCAACATGCTCAGCCCTGGGTGCCACTGGGGTTAACTGCTTGTGGCTCTGGGGACAGCACAGCTTCCTGTGAGTGCCAGTGGCACCCAGGGCTGAGCATGTTGCAGGGTGATGGGATGTGTACCCAGTCCTCAAAAAAGAACATAATCAATATATATGTGATATTAGTGGAATAATCCCAAGTGATATAACTTGATATAAAAATGTCCCAAGTGTTGATTATAGTCTTTAAATATCCTTGTGGAGTAGAAAAATCCTATATCCTGTGTATCCAAGTGAAATCTTAATGTGGATGAGAGAATATCTAAAGTTCCTAATGGCAAAAAATGAAAAATATATGAAAAATATAAAAATAAATATGTGGGATAGGATCCAATAAAGTTAATAAAAATCCAATGAGATCCAGTGAAGGTGGTGGTACCTGTGAAAAAAGAAATCACATAGTGCAATGACGCAAATAAAAATATAAACTGAATTGAAAATAGGCTTACCCTATGTTTAGACTCGAGCAGTGAAATAAATAGAGCATATTCTGCTATGTGAAGAACATTGGAATGTGAAATATTAATATTTTCATGTTGGGTTAGCGCACTTGAGAATATGCGATCATGTTTGCATGCCAGTAGGGTGTTAGTTTTTTTTTCACTTTTCAGCTTTTATTTCTCTATTGACTACTATGGGGGAATAGGTTATCTTGGCCGCAATATTGTACGTTTGGCTTTTTACGCACGTCAGGTTAGCGCCAACCGATAATTTTTTACTTTCAGCTTGTAATACAAGCACATACCCGACGCACGCAAAAAGTTTACTTCTAGCGAAGTTAACGCTCGATCGTTAAATATCGCTTCACTTGTAATCTGGTCCTATATTGGTTGTTTACAAATTGAAGATATAAGTGTAAAGGATTTGTTTCTATAAAGTACTTCAGTTTCTATAAAGTAACTGGTGCCACCATATTGAAACCTAGGGTTTACCCTTATCTATCTGTTCTTGTCATGATCCGCTCCTGCACTTTCCTTCTCCTCTTGATACAGAAGTCTTTTTGCACCACGTTGCCTAGCAATGTGACGTAGGCCTTTAACGGCGGCCTCCTGATGACATCACACGCCTATTTTACCATGAGCTACAGGATTTTGCTGGTGCCCGTTAGTTGTTGCTTTCAAATTTGTGGCTACCTGTTAACCTCTCTGCCTGATCCTGAGTACACTATTTTCCTAAGCTGCTGGAAATACCTGAACTGTTTAAACTCTGCATTTAACCTGTATCAAGCTATTCAATCAAAACCTGTGTTAACCCGTTACTTGCCTAAGCTGCCTGAAATACCTGAAGTGTTTAACTCTGCATTTAACCTGTATCAAGCTATTCAGTCAAAGCCTGTGTTAACCTATTACTTGCCTAAGCTGCCTGAAACACCTGAAGGGGTCAATTTATCATTGTGCGGACGGACATGTTCCGCTATAGCGAACCATGTCCGCCGCACATCGATAAATGCCGACAGCAAATGTTGTCAGCATTTATCATTACAGCAGCAGTTCTTGTAAAAAGCTGCTACAACGCCGCCCCCTGGATTCACAGCCAGCAGGGGGTGTCAATCAACCCGATTGTATTGGATCAGGTTGATTTTTGGCGATGTCTGTCCGCCGCCTCAGAGCAGGCGGACAGGTTATGGAGGTTTAGACTGCTGCTTCATAACTTGTGTTTCTGGTGAGCCTGAAGGCTCGCCAGAAACACGGGGCTTCAAGCTCCGTACGAAGCTTGATAAATAGACCCCAAAGTGTTTAACTCTGCATTTAACCTGTATCAAGCTATTCAGTCAAAGCCTGTGTCTACCTGTTACTAGCCTAAGCTGCCTGAAACACCTGAAGTGTTTAACGCTGCATTTAAATTTGGGGTTTGAGAAGGCGCTTACAGCATTTAGCTTAAATATTAAAGGGCCAGTAAACATAGAAAATAATGTTATATAATTCTGCACATAGTGCAGAATTATATAACATATTAGTGCTAGATTTATATAACCTAATATTGCTGGTGAATTGTTATGAAAAGAGTGTTTTCCAGACCCGCTCTCTGTGATCTTCTGAGCGGGTCTGTTTTTTACATAGAGCGCATCTGGCCAGCTGTCTAGTCACAGCCCAGCCCGACCGCGCCATTACACTCAGTGCAGCTCGCTCCCGCTGTCAGACAGAGCAAGAGCGAGCTGCACTGAGTGTAATGGCGCGGTCGGGCTGGGCTGTGACTAGAAAGCTGGCCAGATGCGCTCTATGTAAAAAACAGACCCGCTCAGAAGATCACAGAGAGCGGGTCTGGAAAACACTCTTTTTATAACAATTCACCAGCAATATTAGGTTATATAAATCTAGCACTAATCTAATGTTATATAATTCTGCACTATGTGCAGAATTATATAACCTTATTTTCTATGTTTACTGGCCCTTTAAAGAATGTAAAGGTAATTTCAAAAATGGTCACAAAATTATTTTAAAAAATACAAAGCTGAATCATATGGATATTAAAATAGCACAATTTATCAATAATTAGGGGCCTATTTATCAAGCTCCATATGGAGCTTGAAGCCCTGTGTTTCTGGTGAGCCTTCTAAAGACCGCTGCTCCATAACCTGTACACCTGCTCTGAGGAGGCAGACAGCGATCGCCAGGAATCAACCTGATTGAATACGATCGGGTTGATTGACACCCCCTGCTGGTGCAATGCTGAATAGGGAGAGATTAATGCTGTCCGCATTCAGCGGTCTGTTGGACATGATCCGCTGATCGGATCATGTTTGGAAAGACATTTGATAAATAGGCCCCTTAGAGTAAACTAGAGATGTACTTTATCTTAATAGACTATTTATTAAATACATAAAAGATTCTTTAGAATCCATCCATTACACAAAATATCAAAAAAATATATACATCAAGATAATGGGGTCTATTTATGTAGGTGCGGATAGACATGATCCGCTATTGCATTTATCATTGCACCAGCAGTTCTGGTTTACTGCTGGCGCAATACCGCCCCTGCAGATTGGGCGCTAGCAGGGGGTGTCAATAAGCCTGATTGTATTCAATCGGGCTGATTGCTGTCCGCCACCTCAGAGGTGGCGGATGAGTTCTTAACTTCCGCTTCAGTCGGAACTGAAGTGGAGAAGGTCGGAAGCAGCATCCGCTGCTTCATAAACAGACCCCAATAAATCAACATAAAAGATACATTCTGAAAAAAGTGGCTACTGAATTGACTCAGAAAAACATTACTGAACATCAGTAAGAAAGAAACAGTGACTATAAGAAGCACACCCATGGTAAATCCACTATAGAGGTTAATATCAGTGACTATGTAAAGTGATCCAAAGAATTTCAGCCCCAGAGGTTTCAAATCAGGATTAATATATAAGAAATATAACGTTTGCAACAAACTATTTCTTTTTTATTGGGAACTTCATTAGGATTTGAAGTAATTTTTTTGAGTCAATTCAGTAGCCACTTTTTTTCAGAATGTATCTTTTATGTTGATGTAGATATTCTTTTGATATTTTGTGTGATGGATGAATTCTAAAGAATCTTTTATGTATTTAATAAATTGTCTTTTAAGATAAAGTGTATCTCTAGTTTACTCTAATTATTGATAAATTGTGCGATTTTAATATCCATATGATTCAGCTTTGTATTTTTTAAAATAATTGTGTGACCATTTATGAAATTACCTTTAAATTCTTTAATCTTTAACCTAAATGCTGTAAGCGCCTTCTCAAACCCCCAAATTGAAACTTTGTGACATTTCAACTATCTAGGAAGGAGATAGTTAACAGAGAATGGCTTGTTTTAGGCAAAGATCAGCGCTTCACTTCACGCATATAAAAAATAACTCTGCATTTAACCTGTATCAAGCCTATCTTCCTGTTGTGATTATCATTATTCAACGGCACTTGAGTTATTCTAAAGCACTAACTAAATTCTGCAGCAGTTCTCTCTGGGGTCACATCCTGGATTATATTCAGTCTGCAAGAGTGTATAATTAACTCATTCTAACCTTTGGGTCTTCTACAGGACAGATCCTAAACACTGACACTTCTATGAGGACAATCAGGGACAGATATAAAACAGACAATAAAAGAGAGTATGCAAACAAGGCAATTTATACAATAAATATATTTATAATATAAATATATATATATATATATATATATATATATATATATATATAAATATAAATATGTTTATGAATATATTCTTATTTGTGTCAAATGAAATTTTTTACTTAGTGTACATACAATCTACACATATAAAATGTGTATTAAATACATGTTGTGTAAAAATGTACGTGTACATATAAAAGTACATTGAAAACAAATCACTTCACATATAATGCCAAACATCTTAGTAGATCTAAGAGTAAATATGCTGCAGCATGTCAGCCTAATCTCACTGATTTTTTGTAACTATAGTGATAAGTTAGGGGTGGAGATGTTGATATAGTCTATCAGGATTTTAGTATATGACGCTGTTCCATAAAATAAACTAATTCATAAACTGCACTCTCTGGGACTGGGTTCAAAGGTACATTATTTAATTAAATAAAATGTTTGCCAAAAAGCAAAGCTGGCTATGTTTACAGTTAAATGAACACAGGAATCACAAATTATTAATATGACATTGGATATATATATATATATATATATATTATTATTTTTTTACACTTTTTAAAAAAAAATACTATTACAATTTTATACAGTGTTTAGAATCCTAAGCTCTATAATGAAGTGCAAAAGGAAAGACTTGTTCAACTTGATGTTATTTGTAATATCTGCCTGTGGGTTTAGGATATGGGACTCTGGACATTCATAAAGAAGTTATTTGTATTTTGCCATCTGTGCATTTGAATGAAAGTAATAAGCCAGTTTGCCCTGGGATTCATGCAATAAGCGGGACATTATTAAACCATGGCAAGATCAGCTCATGCATTCATACGTCTATACCTCCCATGCCTCTCCTATAAAAGTCTCACAAAAGGGAAGTGCAGGACAAACAGATTAGCATGCCAGGACACAACAGGCCAAATTGTTTTGTCTCACTGATGACATTATTGTCTTAATGAGAATTACATTATTACATTTATCTTTAGAAACTATTTTGATTATCCCAGCATTAGTGTTTTAGATCATCTCGATTTTATTAGACACTGAAAATTATTTTGCTTATTTTTTATGTACTACTAGCTGCAGCAGTTCAAGGAACTTTAATATAGAAAGCATAACATTTTAAGTCACTTACCCCTTTAATAGTACTGTGTAATGACAAACACAAACACGCTTGCAAACTAAAGCTAATGCAACTTCAGATAGGTTTGAAAAGCGCAAGATCCTTAATTGCGAGTCACTGGCAATAGTCCCAAGTATAACTGAATAGAAGGAGGGAATGAAATAACATTTTTACACCAAGAGGCCTACTTATCAAGCCGTCAACCGCAAATACGCTGGAATTCTGCAGCGTAATTGTGGAGAGCCTGATTCCCCTTAGTTATCAAAGCCTACAGACCGGCAATAGTTGAAGTTTGTGACGTAACATACGATCCGCCGGTCTCAGTCCGACAAAGATCGTTGCTTACGTCATTACAGATGTTCCGAATGCAAATTCGGCACTATCTGACTACTTTTGCTAGTTAACAAATATCTAACAGGTACGCTCGCCATTATTCCGGCCCAGCGTACCTGCTTTTCAATCCGCCGCCCAGGAGGCCGCGGATGCCATAGGAATCAATGGGAGTCTAAAAGCAGCAAAAGCTCATGTTTGCTGCTGCCCGATATCCCATTGATTTCTATAATAGAATAAAAGTTATGTTTACAGCTAACACCCTAACATGTACCCCGAGTCTAAACACCCCTAATCTGCCGTCCGACACCACCGCCACCTACATTATGTTATTAACCCCTAATCTGCCGCCCCGCCACCGCCGCCACCTACATTATACTTATTATCGGGGTCGCCCCTGTCCTCAGAACACCACGTTATTTACAAGTGTATGTACTCTTACCTTATATATACCCCTCACCATGAACTGACGATCATCCCGCTGCCAGCTGGCGTCCCGGAAGTACGTGACAGCATCCTGAGTATCCTGCACTTGCCGATGACTCACTAAACACACCCCTTTTGCCTTCGTCACCAGACGCTGCCCAGCAGTGGTGAAGACGGCAGCATACTAATTTTACTTGCACACTTGTGACAAAACAAGCAAATGTCACATGTATTAGTGGAAAATAAAAATAGAAATAAAAACAAGGACAAAACATGCTAATACATAACATCTAATACAAGAGTTCATATTAAGCTTATATGATAAATGCCTAAGGGAATCAGATCACATTGTAATGAATATAAATACTAAAATAAGAAAAAAGTTCAAGGTTAATAATAATATGGTGTAAGATTAACTATGTGAAGCAAAGGGATAAGAGGGAAAGGAGGGACAAAAGCAGGCATGGGCTGAATAAAGCAAAAATGGGCATGAGCTAAATAATTGGCATCTAAACCTCAAGGGATCAGAGAGGGAATCCAGGGGGTTACTGGAGGGTCTGTAGTAAAGTCCTATCTGCTAGGACAAGATGAATACATATAGTAGCAATTATAAGGATGGACCGAAATTAGACATAATGAAGTGCAAGCAACAGACTTGCTGCTGTCCTAGTAAAGGAGGAAATGCATAGTCGGGCCATATTTGAAAATAAGAAAAAATGAAGAAAAAAATGCTATGCGGACATTATAAACATGTATCAGACCAATGGCCTAGGTGGAATGGACCAAGAGGAAACTCATTAAATAGAATTTCATTAAATAGAATAATTAGATACTCAGTCACTGGAAGCAATGCCAGTCCAAATTTGTATTTAGTCCTCTGGGACTTAAAGTTCCAAGGGTATAGATCCAGCGTGATTCGCACTGTAGTAGGAGCCTTGCTCTATCTCCCCCTCTTATTGGTGGAGGGATGTGATCGATTATGGTATACCTCAAGTCTGAAACTTTATGTCCTGCTTCGGCAAAATGTTTTGCAACCGGTTGTTAAGATTCCTTTTTCTCCTTCTTCTCCAAGGCTGTCTTAAAGGCCATTCTATGATTGGCCATCCTCGTTCTTAGTGTGTCCATTGTTTTGCCCACGTAGAACATCCCACATTGGCAGTGTAGCAAGTAGACTATGTGCGTGGTAGTGCACGTAACTCAATGTCTGTGGTAGAACTTCTTGTTCTTATACAGGTGATTGAAGAACTTTTCAGTAGTCAGGCCATTACATGTAATACATCCTAGGCATCTACTACAGCCTCTGGCTTGTAGCCACATCTTTGGGGTATATCGGTCATGAGGGTCGGATTGTATGAGATGGTCCCTCAAGGATCTGCCCCTGCGATATCCTATCCTAGGCTGTCTTAAATTTTGAAAGGAAGTGTAGTGTCAGACTCCACTATGGTCCAATACTTGTTCATGACTGCAGGTATGTATTCATCTCCTTGTGCATATGTCAGCACCATCATGAGGGTGTTGTCATCCTGTTTGGCGGTTCTTGGTTGCAATAGGGAGTCTTGACTGTCATTCTTCTCCCTGTCTTTGCATTCCTGTAGGGCTTTTATCTTATAACACCTCCTAAGGAATTATGTGGTAAGTTCCTGAATTTAGTGTTCCTTGTTATCATCCTGAGTTGTTCCATATCACCCTCTTCATCTGTGAGGTCGGTAATGCCTTTATCAGGGCCGATGGGTGGCTGCTTTTGGCATGCAGAATCCAATTTTTGTCGGTTTTCTTCCTGTACAGTGTGGTCAATAATCTACCCTCTTTCTTGTAGATTAGAAGATCCAGGAATTCAGTTGCCAAACATTTTGCCGAAGCAGGACATAAAGTTTCAGACTTGAGGTATACCATAATCGATCACATCCCTCCACCAGTGAGAGAGGGAGATAGAGCAAGGCGCAGGGCAAATCACGCTGGATCTATACCCTTGGAACTTTGAGTCCCAGGGAATTAAATTCAAATTTGGACTGGCATTGCTTCCTGTGACTGAGTGTCTAATTATTCTTTTTTTTTTTTTATATTTTATGTCTTTATTGAGTTTTCATAAAGTACAATATTCACAGATCAATGGGTACAACATTTCTGATGAAATAGTCCAGTCCTAACAAATTGTCCAATGTTGTCTTGCAACTGTACTTGTGATACAATAACTAATCAATATTAGTCCATATTTTTTTTTAGTGTACTATATCATTCAGCCATAAGTACTTCTAAAATTGCTAGACGGTACATTCAACAAAAACACTTTACTAACACAGATTAATCTAACATTAACGACAAACTAAAGAAAAAACAAAACAAAACAATTACTTGCAGTCTTTAAATCATTTCAATGCTGTACAGGTAATCAGAAGGTATCTCGTCACAACCCTACAATACACTTGTTAGATTCCATTTATGTTTCACCTTTTGTCTTAGAGGCTACTTAAAGCTTCGAATATAAATTCCTACAGTTATAATAATTATTATTATTATATTGATCCATCTCTTTATTATCCTTTAAGTACCTGCATACGATTCCCAGTAAAACATCATATCATAATACATGTTCAGTTTATTTGTTTTGAGATAGAAGTATCTTTCCATCATTAGAGCTTCTTTAACTCTTTCCCTCTAGGACTCTATTGTGGGGACTCTATCAGACCTCCATGCAGAGGCTATAAGCTGTTTGGCTGCGTTTAGCATTATACTTATAACATTTTTCTTAATAACACATTGGACTTCTTTCAGCATATTGAATAGACATACTAGTGGATTATAGGATATATTAGAGGACATGGCGCCATTAATTTCTTCAACAATTTTTATCCAGTAGCTTTTAATCTTTCCACATGACCACCAGACATGCCCCATATTACCTATATCTTGCCTACATCTCCAACATTTCTCATTAGCAGTGTTAAATAAATGCTTCATTCTATTTGAGGTCATGTACCACCTGAAGAGTATTTTGTAATTTGTTTCTAGTGCATGTGTGGTATGAGCAGAGTGGGCTATATTATGAAAAATCTCATTCCACGTCTTTGGGCTTAACGCCCCTAGTAATTCCCTCTCCCACCCTTTTGTGAAGTTATGTGGTTTTGGGGTTGTTGCTTCCAGCAGTAGTTTGTAAATAAGAGAAATTATCCCTTTTTGTGGTATATTGGAGACGCACATCTGCTCAAAGGGTGTCAACTGCCTCAGCAGACTGGCTCTGTCTCTATGGGTCATAATATAATGATTTACTTGATGGTATCTAAGCCAATGTGCAAAGAAACCGTCTCCCACCTCTTGTAATTCCCGCCTCTGTATTATTTTCCCTGAGTTGGTTATAAGTGCAATGGGAATGTAGTCCTTCAGACTATGAGCATTATTTAGGTGATGTCCTTGTCCTTCTTTGAATTCAGAATTCATCAAGATTGGAGTTAGTGGCGAGTATGTGCTAGAAATGCCATTACAGTTATCTCGTATATATTTCCAGTCTGATAGGGAACTCGAAACCGTCTGTGTGGTGTTAGTCTGTAGTTTAGATATGGATTTAGGAAGCCAGCACATACTCCCTAATTGTGGTACATTACTGATATCACTTTCTATTTGGACCCAGTGTTTTGGTTCATCTAATTTATGTCTACTCCATTCCACTACTCTCTGTAGTGATATGGCCTGTTTGTATAGTTTTATATTGGGTACTCCCAGACCCCCCATATATTTATTAGCATACAATGAGAATTTATTTACCCTTGCAGGTTTTGTTTTCCATATAAAATTAAGTATCACTTTTTGCATTTTTTGTAGGTATGTTTGGGTATGTGGAAGCGGTAGTGTCTGTAGAATGTACAAAATTTTTGGTAAGAGTACCATCTTCACTGTGCTTATTCTCCCTACCCATGATATATTTTTAGATAACCAGGACGAAGCCTGATTAGAAATACTATGTAGTAGTTTGGAGTAGTTAAAGGTACGAATTAAGTCTAAGTTATGCAGCAAGTATATACCTAGATATTTGATATGTTTCTGTTGGATCGCAAAAGGACTGTTCGTTTTAATTGTAGTCAGATCTGTAGGGGATATATGTAGGGGTAGTATCTCTGATTTACTAGGATTCACTAGGAAATTTGATACTTCTCCATATTTCAACATTTCTGATTGCACCGCGGAGAGAGATTCCAAAGGACATGATAGAGACAATAAAACATCGTCAGCGAACATAGATAGTTTGTATTCTCTATTTTTAATGTTTATGCCCTTTATATTAGCATTTGATCGAATTCTACTAGCTAGTGTTTCTAGGGATAGGATAAATAAAAGTGGGGAAAGCGGGCACCCCTGACGTGTGCCATTTCGTATTTCAAATTGATCAGAAAGTGTACCATTTATTCTAATCTGGGCGGTGGGAAAGGAGTATAAGGCCATGATTTTATTTATAAATGAAATGGAAAGATTACATTTATTTAGGGTTGTCTGCAGAAAGGTCCAATCTAGTCTATCGAACGCTTTCTCAGCGTCTGTGGAGAGTAATAATGAAGGAATTTTGTTTGTATTTATATATTCTAAGATATTTAATAATTTAACGGTGTTGTCCTTAGCCTCTCTCCACGGTACAAAACCAACCTGATCTGGGGATATTAGGGTTGGAAGCAATTTATTGAGTCTAGATGCCAGTACCTTAGCAAGTATTTTCAAATCTATATTCAGCAATGATATTGGTCGATAATTTGCTGGGGTGTCTGGTTTCCTACCTGGTTTGGGAAGGACGGTAATATAAGCCTGAAGCATGGTATCTGGCAATGTACCTCCATTATCAATCTGGTCAAATGTGTTTAATAAATGAGGTGTCAATAAGTGAGAAAATGTTTTGTAATATGACCCAGAGAATCCATCTGGGCCTGGTGCTTTTTCCGGTTTTAGTGATTTAATCGCTAATGTTATCTCTTTATGGGTTATGGGGGCTTGTAACATTTCTCTATCTTCTTCAGATACTTCCGGGACTTGGACATTTTCTAAGTATTCCAAACATTTAATCTCATGGTCCGGATACGTTCTCCTAGGGAAGAGGTTATATAGAGCATGATAATAATTTTTAAAGGCATCTGCTATTTTTTTTGTGTCCTCGACTCTCTCCCCTGTAGATGTTTTAATTGAATGTATGTAATTTTTTGCCTGTCTAGATTTAAGTAGTCTGGCTAGCTGTCTTCCCGGTTTGTTAGCTTCATAGTAATATTTCTGCTTAAGTTTAAGTGCAATCGACTGTGCTTTTATATGTAAGTGTGACAACATTTTGGCTCTGTAGAATTTTAATTGTTGGAGTGTCTGTTCGTCTTGTGGGTGTAGTTTATGTATGTATTCTAGTTGTTCGATCTCTTTAGCTATATGGGTATATTCTTCTCTTTGTTGTTTGATCTTATTAGCCCTAATTTTAATTAGTGCCCCCCTTATAACGCTCTTATGAGCTTCCCACACCATAGCTGGTGTAACGTCCTCAGTAACATTATGTGTAAAAAATACTTGAATTTCTTTCTCTAAGGTATCGCACACCCCTGGGTTAAGTAGTAGTGATTTGTCTAATCTCCATGTGAAATCTCTTATGGGTGCTGAAGGCCAAGAAACAGAGCATCTAACCATAGAATGGTCGGACCACGCCGTATGTGTGATGCTTGATACTGTTGCATTCGATAATGTTAAATGGTCCAGCAGAATATAGTCAATTCTCGAATAAGATTTATTGGGATTGGAGAAAAAGGTATAGTCCCTTCTATCAGGATTAGCAACTCTCCATGGATCATGTAACCCGAATGCTTTTAAGAAGTGCCAAAGCGACTTCATTGTGTTTTTTGCAATGTGTATGCTTGTGCTTGAACTATCCAATGTAGGGTTAATTGGTAGATTAAAGTCCCCCATTACTATTAACTGTCCTTTCTGTATATCTTGTATAAGAGGGATTATGGATTTAAAGAAGACGGCCTGTTTATGATTGGGTGCATAGATATTTACTATTGTTACTATTTTGTTATAAAGAATCCCTCTGATGGCGAGGAATCTGCCTTCCCCATCTTTTTTCTGCTCCAACAGTTTAAATGGGATGGAATTATGTATAAGGATACTTACACCGTTAATCTTTTTTTTGGTGTGTGCACTATGATAGTGTTGGGAGAAGCCATTATACATATATTTAGGAATGGATCCTCTTTTGAAGTGAGTTTCTTGTATACCAATTATTAGCCCCCCTTTTTGTCCTAAATCTCTAAGAGCCAGCAATCTCTTATGGGGAATGTTGAAACCTTTTACATTTTGTGTTATAATTTGTAAACATGTATCAGTCATTTAGTTACCTTTGACGTCCTTCCTCCGCTCCAACATGACTCAATTACCTGAGTGTTTGCTTGTTTCATGAAACGATTCTGCAAGAAAAATCCTAAAACGAAACTAACAATAAGAACTATAACAAAAACATAACGAACTTTTACCTTCCATACACAAAGGGAAATGACTAATAGATCCCTAAATGGAATCGATTAGCCCACAAAAAACTTAACAATTTTTAAGTCTGTTTAGACCAATTCTCATATTTTAAATAACTATAGTGACTATTACATTCTGTATTTTAGTTTACACATTCTTGTTTCTGTTTAACCAATAAAGGATACTTAATATGTCCACCTTCAGCCTACTTGGGCTCTGGTATCTTTAGACGAGTGGTTTTTAGCTCTTTTATTTCGAGCTGTTTGCCACTCCCCTCTCTGTGGTAGTGGCAAGGCACGATGGTCAGAAGGAGGCAAAGAATCTTGTACAGTATCTGGGTGCAATATAGGTGCAGGTATCTCCAATTTTCTGCAACAGTCCTCAATTTCCTCCGTTGAAGTGCAGGTTGCCCTTCTGTTTTTCCATATTACAATTAGCTGAAATGGGTGTCCCCATCTATAGTTAATATTTCTAGCTTGCAGGTGTTTTGTGAGTGGGGAGAGTTCTTTTCTTCTGGCGATAGTTCTGCTTGATAAATCAGCAAAAAACTGAAGGGTGACTCCGTCCTTTTGAATAGGGCGCTTCTCTCTTGCTGCTGACATGATTTGCTCTTTGAGTTGGTACTTTGTAACTCTAACAATTACATCTCTAGGTGGTGCACTTTCAGGGGGCTTAGGCCTCAGGGCCCTGTGTGCTCTATCCATCTCTACTGTTGAGGTATCTGTAGGATCCCTGAGTTGTGAGAAAAGAGATTGAAGGTATTCGGGGAGAGTTGAAGCATCTATGTCTTCTGGGATACCTCGTATCCTGATATTATGTCGTCTGGACCGGTTCTCCAAGTCCTCAAGTTTGTCCTCCAGCATCTTTACAGTTTGATCTTGATGGTTTATCTGTGTGGTTACTTTTGTTAGACAAGCCTCATGTTCCTGTATAGTGTCTTCGATGGTGTTTACTCTGTTGCCAATCTCCCCTATATCTTTCTTCAGCTCAGAGATTTCATCTTTTATACATTGTTTTACCTGGGTAATCAGGCTAGAAAAATCCTGTTTTGAGGGTATGGAAGAAATCACAGACTGTGGGATAGATAGCATATTGTCTTCCTCTTCAGACCCCGATTCTGCTGAACTAGATGAGAGTTGTGGTCTAAGTGATCCAGATGCTGAGCTTTTTGATAGAGATGGGGTTACTGCTTTAAAGTAGCTGTCCATTGATGGATTCCCCTGACTTCCTTCTTTGTTCTGTTTCCCCTTCAGTGTGCTCTTCCTAGGGCACATCCTTACTATGGTGGTTTATCTTAAAGGATTGTATGTTAGGGTTTTAGAAAATTGTGTCTGTTTTTTTTTTATAGCTTTGTTGCTATATCTATAACTAAAAATCTCAAAAGTGTCCCAGAATCTCTTCTCCTGTAACAGACAGGGAGCAGTGAACTATAGATTCAGCTCTTTTTTTTTTTTTTTTTTGTCAGAAAACTACCAGAGTTCTTTATCCCTTTGTAGTATTGTTAATCAATCATATTCTCTAACTCCTTACATGTGTTCCAGAGTATGTTGGTTAACAGAATAATAATGCACCATGTGGCGTTTCAACTTTTATCAATGGCTGTCTGATACTGACTACGGCGTAATGCAATATGCACACGCTGTTTATTGTGTCTCATTGATAGCCTGTTTGTAATGTTACGGAACACGGAGATAGCTTCTCAAAAGCCAGAACTCCTCTTGTCTTGATAATTATTTCCCTTTATCGCATAGCTGTGGCGTTATTCATACTCTGCCATGTGGCCTGTTATGTAAGCAGCAACTGTGTCTCTTAATATGGCGGCTGCGGTATATTATTGAGCGTTCCGGTATGGATGTTTAGCCATAGTCACTACATGTCCCTTAAAATGTGTTATGCATTAGTGTTGCATAGTTAAAATGCAAGCTGGGTCCGATCAGGCATTACCTTATATCCTCTTTGAGTGAGCTCGTGGTTGCGGCCTGTCCCTGAGGTGCGTGTGTCAGTCAGGGTGATCCGTTGTGTGCTACCTCTCTCATTAGCTGCTCCTCATCTGATTTATTCTGCTCCGGACTTGGTTAAATACCCTCATTCAATATGTAGTGGGATTATCTGCGGTCTGGCATAGTGGTTTAGTCTCCTTCTGTGGGCTAATTCGTCGGAGCTCACTTACAGTGCGGCCATTACCTAGCAGAGCCGGCTCCGCCCCCCGAGTGTCTAATTATTCTATTTAATGAAATTCTATTTAATGAGTTTCCTCTTGATCCATTCCACCTAGGCCATTGGTCTGATACATATTTATAATAAACGCATAGCATTTTTTTTCTTATTTTTTTCTTATTTTCAAATATGGCCCGTCTATGCATTTCCTCCTTTACTAGGACAGCAGTAGGTCTGTTGCTTGCACTTCATTATGTCTAATTTCAGTCCATCCTTATAATTGCTACTATATATATTCATCTTGTCCTAGCAAATAGGACTTTATTACAGACCCGCCAGAGACCCCTTGGATTCCCTCCCTGATCCTTGAGGTTTAGATGCCAATTATCTAGCTCATGCCCGTTTTTGCTTTATTCAGCCCATGCCTGCTTTTGTCCCTCCTTTCGATCTTATCCCTTTGCTTCACATAGTTAATCTTACCCCATATTATTAACCTTGAACTTTTTTCTTATTTTAGTATTTCTATTTATTACACTATATTCATTACAATGTGATCTGATTCCCTTAGGCATTTATCATATAAGCTTAATATGAACTCATGTATTAGATGTTATCTAGCAGGTTTTGTCCTTGTTTTTATTTTTATTTTCCACTAATACATGTGACATTTGCTCGTTTTGTCACAAGGGTGCAAGTAAACTTAGTATGTTGCCGTCTTCACCGCTGCTGGGCAGTGTCTGGTTACCAAGGCAAAATGGGTGTGTTTAGTGAGTTAATGGCAAGTGCAGGAACCTCAGGACGACATCACATTCTTCCGGAACGCCAGCCGGCAGCGGGATGATGGTCAGCTCACTGTGAGGGGTATATATAAGGTAAGAGTACATACACTTGTAAATAACTTGGTGGACTGAGGACGGGGGCGACCCTGAAAAGTTACTACATGGGGAAATAAAATCCCAAATTTCACAAGAATCCTTGAATGAATCCTTATTCCTGACTTTAAAATACTACACTCCGGAATGCACCCAGGGCAGTATATGGTACATGTGTGTGTGTGTGTGTGAGATACAGTTGTGCTCAGGGCTGCCATCAGGGGGTGACAGGGGTTACTCCTGTCAGGGGCCCAATGGGCCAGGGGGGGGCCATGAAGCAAGACCTAAAAAAAAAATATTTTTTTTATTTTATTTTTAAATTTTGGCAGCAACTAGTGGATACTACAGCAGAGTGCTAATTGAGCATGGGAAATGTTATTACAAGGAGTAAAGTATTAGCATTTGAGAGGATTTCTGAGTGTGCACTAAACCACTATGCACAGTGTGAGACAGATTTGGCACTTTGTACAGTGTGTGCCTGAGTCAGACGGCAGATCACTTTCATTTGCAGAGGAGGTAGGACTTACTTAGCAAATGTTTTTTTATTTCTTTGTGCAATTTTAGATTGTAACTTCAGTGTGGTAGTAGTTGTATGGTGGGGCCAGGGGTCCATAAAAACATTTTTTTTAGCAGAAGTGTAATTATGATTATTTGACAATGCTGTAGAAATTCTATATTTAAAACCACGCAGAAATGTTTCCTCCTCAATACACAAATAATAGCTGCCCTTTTGGCAGATATGCATTTTTTTAATTTATATATATATATATATATATATATATATATATATATATATATATATATATATATTACATTCCAGTTTACTGCCCCTTTATGCAAGGACTTTCCAGATGCAAGGAGGCATTTTATCTAAGATTTTCACATCTGCATAAAATGTTAAACTCTCAGACTAAGATTGCTCAGTGTTTGAAATGAGACAGGTTAACTTAAAACTGTTCAGTTTACACTACAGCTGACTTAATTTTGAAATACATACCAACAATCCTAAATCCTGCATTTAACCAGATCTAATGATATGCGTACCACAGCTTATAGTTCCACCAAGACCATAGAGAGTACAGAATTTTCAAAATCCATAAGTACAGCTGACAGATGGGAACATTTGTACACTATATTTGAAGTGGTGCTCTTGGTTGGGGAAAATAGGGAAAAACAAACAAACATGTCAACCTTTTAAAGGTACTTTTCTTCATCTAGCCATCTACTCAGATCATTAATGTACAATTTTGAATTCACAGAATTATTTTTGTTTTCACATTTACAAAAGTGATCTCTTAATTTCTGCAATTCTTTTTATCATGCATGTCACACACTGTTGATTTAGGGGATGCAAGGTGCATAAATGTTTCCTCCTGTGAGTGTTTCTGTGGGTGTCTGTGTTTATGTCTTTGTGCTTTGGTTTGTGTCTCTATAAGTGTGTATGTATTTTTTTTCTGTGGTTCTCTCTGTGAGGGTGGGTGTGTATGTCTTTGTGCATTTTCTGTCAATGTCCGTGAGGGTGTGTGCATATGTCTTTGAGCTTTTTCTATGGGTTTCTCTGTGACGGTGTGTGTATGTTTGTCTTTGTGTATTTTCTCTGGATGCCTCTGTGAGGGTGGGTGTGTATATCTGTGTTTTCTGTGGATGTCTCTGTGAGGGTGTGTGTGTGTGTATTTATGTATGTATGTCTGTTTTCTGTGGATGTCTCTGTGAGGGTGTGTGTTTTCTGTGGGTGTCTCTGTGAGGGTGTGTGTATGTCTTTGTGTGCTTTCTGTGGATGTCTCAGTGAGGGCGTGTGTATGTATGTCTTTCTGTGTTTTATGTGGTTGTCACTCTGTGTGTGTATGTCTTTGTGTGTTTTCTGAGGCTGTCTCTGTCGGTGTTTCCTTGGGTGTATGTGCAAGTTTGAGTTTGTGTGTGTGTGTGTATGTGTCCATTGTCTGTTCCTTTTTAGGACATTTTGACCTTATTACTGATTATTCACATCTTTCTACAGACTTTGAGACTAACGAGACCTTTCTGGAAGTCACCAATCCACCATTTAACCTTTAAATTAATGTTTAGGCAGTTCAGGGCCACTGCATGCTGTTATTATTATTATCATTATTATTATCAGGTATTTGTAGAGTGCCAACAGATTCTGCAGTGCTGTAAACATAGTCGGTGTACAGGATAGCTTTTGTAGGGGTCAAGTGGGTAGAGGTTATCATGCTGTTGTCATCATTTAGTTGGCATCGTCCTTTACAAAAAGATAATCAGAACTCCATATTTTGTTTTCTAAATCTCCATTTTTTACAAAACTGTAGTTTACCTCATTACTTGTCAGGTCAATGTAAACAAGTGCTTAGTGTCTGTTTGGGTGTCTGTGTCTGAGTGTGTTTCTTTGCGTGTCTGCTAGAGTGTCTATATGTGAATCATTATGAGTGAGTGTGTGTGTTTCAGTGTATGAGTGTGTCTGTGTGTGTGTCAGTGTGCCAGGAATCAGACTGAGACGAGAAGTGCAAAAATAATCACACCTTTATTAATAGCAAAAAATAATAAAAAGTCCACAAGTCAAATAACAAGCCAGGAATCAAAACCAGAGCTGGTAGTCAGACGAGCCGAGTCAGGAGCCAAAGCGAATAGTCAGACAAGCCGGAATCAGGGACAAGGAAAACAGCAGAGTCAGGAACAAGCCAGGGATCAGGAACCAGGAAGGACGTCAGGCAGCCAGGTAATACACAGGAACTCTCACAAACAGGTCTGAGACAACGCAAAGGCAAAGCATACTGAGCAGAGGCCCTTTAAATAATAAGTGATGACATCACAATTCTGAGACTGCATCCTGTCTCACATGGATGATGCACATCAGTCTGGCCATAAAAGGAAGTGAAGGAATTGAGCAGCATCCTCCACAATGCACCATAGTCAGGAAGAGAGGTGAGTAAAATGGCTGCCAGCAGCACATGGCAAACACAACAGGGAAAAAACCCTGACAGTACCCTCCCCTCAATGACCCCTCCACCGCGGGAGGACAAAAGGCTTATTGGGGAAACGGGCATGGAAGGCACGGAGGAGGGCGGGAGCATGAACATCAGAGGAGGGAACCCAAGAACGCTCCTCCGGACCGTAGCCTCTCCAGTGAACCAAATACTGTACACGGCCCCTGGACATACGAGAGTCAATAATGCTGCTGACCTCATACTCCTCATGTTGTCAACAAAGATAGGACGGGGACGAGTCAACACAGTGGTAAACCAATTACAAACCAATGGTTTCAAGAGGGAGACATAAAAAACATTGGAGATGCGCATAGCAGGAGGAAGGTCAAGAGCATAGGTCACAGGATTAACCCGTCTGAGTATTCGAAAAGGACCAACATAACGGGGAGCCAATTTATTGGAAGGCACACGAAGGTTCAAGTTGCGGGAGGACAGCCAAACTCTCTCACCAACCTGGTAGGAAGGTGCGGGCAGACGCCTACGATCAGCCTGGAACTTTTGGCGCTGCATAGAACGATGAAGGCAATCCTGAATCTGCACCCACGTGGAACGGAGTTGCTGGAGATGCTTCTCTAAAGCCGGAATACCCTGAGACATGAATGAATCGGGCAACAAGGATGGTTGAAACCCATAATTCGCCATGAACGGGGATATCTTGGAGGAAGCATTAATAGCACTATTACGAGCAAACTCTGCCCAAGGTAACAGTTCAGACCAATTATTGTGGTGATCTGAGACATAGCAACGGAGGAACTGTTCCATAGCTTGATTAGACCGTTCCGCAGCCCCATTGGATTGAGGGTGATATGCCGAGGAAAACAAAAGCTGGATCCCCATTTGAGCACAAAAGGAACGCCAAAATCTGGAGACAAACTGACTACCCCGGTCCGACACTATCTCCTTTGGTAACCCATGTAAACGGAAGACCTCCCAGGGAAAAATTGAAGCAAGCTCCTGAGCGGTAGGCAGCTTCATCAAGGGAATGCAATGTGACATTTTAGAAAAACGGTCAACCACCATAAGGATAACAGTATTCCCATTGGAAACAGGGAGCTCGACAATAAAGTCTATGGAAAGATGTGTCCAAGGACGCTCACCATTAGCAATAGGTTAAAGAAGACCTACAGGAAGACGTCGAGGAGTCTTATTCTGTGCACAAACTGAGAAGGAGGCAACATACACAGCAACATCAGAACGAAGACCTGGCCACCAGAATTGTCGAGTGACAGACCAATTCATTTGGTTCTTGCCTTGGTGACCTGCGGCTTTAGGATAGTGGTAAGTGTGCAAAAGTTTAGTTCGAAGATTCTCAGGAACAAAACACTTACCACTAGGTTTCTCAGGAGGTGCAATGGTTTGTGCAGCCAGGATCTCCTCCCCCAACGGAGAAGTCAAATTAGTAGGTATGGTAGCCAAAATATGGTCAGGTGGTATAACAGGAGTAGGTACAGACTCCTCCTTGGACAGAGGGGAAAATTGTCGAGAGAGGGCATCAGCCCTAATATTCTTACTACCAGGCAGGTAGGAGACCACATAATTAAACCGAGACAAAAATAGCGCCCATCTAACCTGCCGGGCGACAAACGTTTTGCTTCAGATAGATAAGTTAAATTTTTGTGGTCAGTAAGAATGAGCACTGGCACGCTAGTACCCTCGAGAAGATGCCTCCATTCCTTAAGTGCCAAAATTATGGCCAGTAATTCCCTGTCGCCAATTTCATAATTGCACTCCGCTGGAGACAATTTCTTAGAGAAGAAACCACACGGATGCAAGGAACCGTCAGGCATAGGATGTTGAGACAAGAGGGCTCCTACTCCAGTCTCAGACACATCGACCTCAAGAATGAAAGGCCAGACAGGGTTAGGATGAGCCAGAACTGGAGCGGCAGCAAAGGCAGTCTTATGACTATCAAAGGCCTTAATGGCAGTAGGTGACCAATGGAGTGGATCATTCTCTTTACGGGTCATGTCTGTGATAGGTTTGACCAAGGAAGAAAAGTTTTTAATAAACTTTCTATAGTAATAGGCGAACCCCAAAAAAAGTTGAATAGACCGAAGACCAACTGGGCGAGGCCACTGCAGAACTGCAGATAACTTGTCAGGATCCATGGAGAACCCTGCAACGGAGATAACATAACCTAGGAAGGTTACTTGAGTCTGATGGAACTCACATTTCTCGAGTTTACAAAACAGGCCGTTCTCACGTAGTCTATGAAGAACCCGTTTAACATCAGAACGATGAGCCTCAAGTGTGGGTGAGTGTATGAGGATGTCATATAAGTACACCACAACACACTGTTGCAACATATCTCGTAGGACATCATTAATAAATTCCTGAAAAACAGCAGGAGCATTACATAGGCCAAAGGGCATTACAAGATACTCGTAATGCCCGCTCCTGGTGTTAAATGCTGTTTTCCATTTGTGGCCCTCCTTAATCCTAACGAGATTGTACGCTCCTCTCAAATCAAGTTTAGTAAAGACCGTAGCTCCCTTGAGGCTGTCAAAGAGTTCCGTAATAAGCGGAATAGGGTAAGCATTCTTAATGGTAAGACGATTAAGACCCCTATAATCGATACATGGTCTTAACTCGCCACCCTTTTTCTTCACAAAGAAGAAGTGAGACCCTGCAGGAGAGCAGGATTTGCGGATGATTCCCCGCGACAGAGCATCGGCAACATACTCCTCCATAGCACAATTCTCTGCAACAGACAGAGGGTACACCTGGCCCCAAGAAGGAATGGCTCCGGGTTGCAGGTCTATGGCACAATCGTAAGACCGGTGAGGAGGCAACGTACCGGCACGCACCTTGTCAAACACGTCTAGGAACTCTTGGTACTCCTCTGGCAATTGAGAAACCGAAGAAGTGCACAAGACTTTAACTGTTTTCTGAAGACAAGTGGAAATACATTGCAGGGACCATGATAAAATTTCGGACCTGCGCCAGTCGAGACTGGGATTGTGCTTTTGGAGCCAGGGATAACCCAGAACAACCGGAAAATGCAGAGAGTTTATCACCTGGAACTGGAGGGTTTCAAAATGGAGAGCCCCAACAGCCATCGACAACGGAGCAGTTTGTGAGTAACGAGTGCAGGCTGAAGAGGCCTGCCATCAATGGCTTCAATAGCAAGCGGAATGGACTGAGGCAAAACAGGAATGGAGTGCTTTGATACAAAAGCACTGTCAATGACATAGCCCGCAGCACCGGAGTCAACAAGAGCCTGAGTGACTACCCAGGAAAGGACAACCGTGACCAAAGGTTTCTCCTTAAGCGGTTCCGGGGACGAGGATAAACTACCCAAGGTCTGCCCCCGACAGGACCTTAGGTGTGAGCGTTTCCCGGCCATGTAGGACAAGACTTCAAAAGGTGGCCCTGTAACCCACAATAGAGGCAGAGCCCCTCCCTCCTCCTAAAGGCCCTCTCCGCCGCGGAGAGACGAGTGAATCCCAGCTGCATCGGCTCAGCAGTACCTGGTGATTCGGGACCAGGAGGCATGAGAGGAGAGGGAGGCATGGGTGGGAACGAACACGTAGGAGACAACAGAACAGGAGGCTTCCGCAAGCGCTCCTTGAAAGAGGGCCTCTCTGTGAGTCTGATTTCAGTTAGGATAAAAAAAGACACCAATGCCTCAAGATCCTCTGGTAAATCTCTGGCAGCAACTTCATCTTTAATCGCATCAGAGAGCCCATGAAAGAAGGCAGCAAAAAGGGCTTCATTGTTCCAACCTACCTCTGCGGCAAGCGTACGGAACTCAATAGCATACTGAGCAACAGATCTTGTACCTTGCAGAATGGACATGAGTCGTTTAGCAGCAGAAGAGGAGCAAGCCGGAACATCAAATACCCTTCGAAAGGAGGCCACAAATTCAGGGTAATTTGAAATCACAGGTTTATTAGTCTCCCACAAGGGATTAGCCCAGGCAAGAGCTGTGTCAGAGAGTAACGAGATGAGAAATCGCACCTTAGCTCTGTCAGAGGGAAACGCCTGAAGTAACATCTCAAAGTAAATGCCCACCTGGTTCAAAAACCCTCTGCACTGAATAGGATCGCCTCCATATTGCTGAGGTAGAGGTGCAGAACCGGACATGCTCCTAGTAGGCATAGGTGCAGCAGCGGATACAGGAGCAGCCATAACTTGCGGGATACTTTGGTCCAAATGTGCAGTGCGAGTCAGCAGGGTTTGCAGGGCTAGTGCAAATTGATCCAAACGGTGATCCTGTACAGCTATCCTGGAAATGATGGCAAGTAAAGGTGGATTATTAGCACCATCAGGATTTATGGCCTTTGCGTAATGTCAAGGTGCCAGGAATCAGACTGAGACGAGAAGTGCAAAAATAATCACACCTTTATTAATAGCAAAAAAATAATAATAAAAATAAAATAATAATAAAAGTCCACAAGTCAAATAACAAGCCAGGAATCAAAACCAGGGCTGGTAGTCATACGAGCCAAGTAAGGAGCCAAAGCGAATAGTCAGACGAGCGGAATCAGGAACAAGGAAAACAGCAGAGTCAGGAACAAGCCAGGGATCAGGAACCAGGAAGGACGTCAGGCAGCCAGGTAATACACAGGAATTCTCACAAACAGGTCTGAGACAATGCAAAGGCAAAGCATACTGAACAGAGGCCCTTTAAATATTAAGTGATGACATCACAATTCTGAGACTGCATCCTGTCTCACATGGATGATGCACACCAGTCTGGCCATAAAAGGAAGTGAAGGAATTGAGCAGCATCCTCCACAATGCACCATAGTCAGGAAGAGAGGTGAGTAAAATGGCTACCAGCAGCACATGGCAAACACAACAGGGAAAAAACCCTGACAGTGTGTGTGTATGTTACTACCTTTACAACATTTCCAAGTTTAAATAGACACTTAAGAATAAAGTGCATATACGTTTTAGTCACTTGGTCAAAAATTGCACATGTCAAAGAAGGGGGGGGGGGGCTGATCAATGGTTAAGTCAAGGGGCCCCAAAATTTCTAGTGGCGGCCCTGGTTGTGCTTATAAGTTTACATACCCTGGCAGAATTTATGATTTCTTGGCCATTTTTCAGAGAATATGAATGATAACACAAAAACTTTTGTTTCACTCCTGGTTAGTGTTTGGCTGAATCCATTTATTATCAATCAACTGTGTTTACTCTTTTTAACAGAATCACACAAATTATACAGCGCTAAAATCTAAAAAGGATACCTAAGCTACTCTCCAACTATCTCCCCAAGATAGTAAATAGAATGAACAGATATTATAGATGAGAGGGCGCTATAAGCTAAGGTATTCTTAACACACCTAATCAGATCAAAATTACAAATGCAGTAAAAAATTGCAGAGGCAATAAAAAATTACAAAGACAGTATCAAAGATAAAAAATTATTTACTGTTGGGAACATTTCCCTAGTTAAAGGTGCAATACAACATACATATAAAAAATAATAAGGACAATTAACATTTACATTGAGGTTTCAAATAATGATGTAAATAATCTTAAATTTATAGGGAATACCACCCTGAAAAGAAAAGTATAGCGCTTAAAAATAAAAATTAAAAATTAAATGCCGCTTAAAAAAGCTTAAAAGAGCGATATACGTTCCAGAGCATAAAAAACCATCTATATCTTATTCAGTCCATTAATGGATCTCCAACATATAGAATCCCTTAATAGTTAATAGGGTATATTGTATGTGAGACTTTCGCTCTGTGATTATAACAGGATGAAAATATAGTTGGTATTTAAGTAACAGCAGAATGTTCTTATTTAGATACTATGTATCCTTATATCACCTGTGATCTTCGGTATATGTGTAACTTTGACTCACAAATAGTTGCAGCAGCTGTAACCAAATGCTGCTGATGTCCGTCCAAAGTTCTACGGTATTTTGTAGCAACATGCCGCTCCTTGCGTGTGAGTAGCCTTCTGGACTGCAGCTCTCAGCCTCCGATAAAAGACTCACCACTCCCTGCGTGAAAAGTGACCGGCTGGAACACGCCGCTCCTTGCGTGCAAGTGACCTGCCAGACTGCAGCTTTCGGCCTCCGATAAACTCACAGCTACCTGCTTGTGAATGGTCGACTGGATCCTCATTGGTAGCCTCACACTCAGAGGACACGCTGGGTTCTGCGTGTGTATAACCGGCTTATTCGGCTTTAGGCAAAACAGATGATTTTGTGGACACCCGCTCTTAGCGTGATATACGCGCGGGCAAATACTAGGTACCTAGTGGATTAAGTTCTGGTAAACGAGCAACTCCTTACTTCTACGCTTTTCACCTGTATATCTGGGCTTTTTCAAGATGTCAGTTGCTGCCAGAACATCGTTTTAAAAATCCGTTGCTTACTTCTCATTGGATGATCTGTGTCTGGTAATTGTTTCTTAAGGTGGATCTCTCAGGTGAATGTCTCTTAAGGTAGAATCACAAAATGATATATTAATATAGTATTTTGTAGATCTTGTTCACTGTGTCTTCTCGTTGTGACTCATTCTTTAAAAATATATATAATAGATGGTAGATATTCATAAAAATTAAAATAGATGATAGATATTCCTAATTTAAAAAAATTGAAAAATATTGAAAAATGTATGCTTTCTCAGGGTGGTAATTCCAAAGGGTGGTATTCCGTTTACGCATATAAAATTCTATGTTTGCCATATTGTTTCTAACAGTGATGGGGAAAATAACATAAAATATCGATTCAATTTATTAATAAAAATATATAAAAAATATATTATTACTATTATTGTGACTATGGTCTTTAAATGCAATTTATTTAATCCTTAATAATATAAGTGTGCTCCTTTATTATAAACTGGATTCTCCTGTTATTTCGTTGCATATCCTTAAAATATAAGTGATTATGTTCCCTAGGATAGAATACGTTATTATATTGTTATCAATAGAATTATATCTATACCCTCACTTCATACCCCGTGTTTCAAATTAGAAAATACAAAGTGATATGTAATTTTAATCTTAATAATGAAGATATGTTTGTATTAATCTAAAGGGTTTATACTCCCAAAAATGGAGATAGATCCATCTCTGAGTTTAAACCTCTAGGATAGAGGGTATCCAATTTATATATTAGTTCTGATTCTTTCTTAAGGAGTTTTGCCTCAAAATTACCCCCCCCCCCCCCCCCCCTCCAATCTCCTCTAACTACGCAGTTATTATTGTGAATTTCCCTGATCTTATAAAATGCTCCTGTAATTTAATTTATATTGGAGAGACTACCCGAATGTTACGGGATAGGATCCGAGAACATTTATGTAACATTGACAAAGGTAATCTTGACACCCACTTATATAAACATTTCAGGGAAATTCACAATAATAACTTACAACATTTTAAATTTTGGGGGATCTGCCTAGTTAGAGGAGATTGGAGGGGGGGGAATTTTGAGGCAAAACTCCTTAAGAAAGAATCAGAACTAATATATAAATTGGATACCCTCTATCCTAGAGGTTTAAACTCAGAGATGGATCTATCTCCGTTTTTGGGAGTATAAACCCTTTAGATTAATACAAACATATCTTCATTATTAAGATTAAAATTACATATCACTTTGTATTTTCTAATTTGAAACACGGGGTATGAAGTGAGGGTATAGATATAATTCTTTTGATAACAATATAATAACATATATTCTATCCTAGGGAACATGATCACTTATATTTTAAGGATATGCAACGAAATAACGGGAGAACCCAGTTTCTAATAAAGGAGCACACTTATATTATTAAGGATTAAATAAATTGCATTTAAAGACCATAGTCACAATAATAGTAATAATATATTTTTAATATATTTTTATTAATAAATTGAATCAATATTTTATGTTATTTTCCCCATCACTGTTAGAAACAATATGGCAAACATAGAATTTTATATGTATAAACAGAATACCACCCTTTGGAATTACCACCCTGAGAAAGCATACATTTTTCAATATTTTTCAATTTTTTAAATTAGGAATATCTATCATCTATTTTAATTTTTATGAATATCTACCATCTATTATATATATTTTTAAAGAATGAGTCACAACGAGAAGACACAATGAACAAGATCTACAAAATACTATATTAATATATCATCTTGTGATTCTACCTTAAGAGACATTCACCTGAGAGATCCACCTTAAGAAACAATTACCAGACACAGATCATCCAATGAGAAGTAAGCAACAGATTTTTAAAACAATGTTCTGGCAGCAACTGACATCTTGAAAAAGCCCAGATATACGGGTGAAACGCGTAGAAGTAAGAAGTTGCTCGTTTACCAGAACTTAATCCACTAGGTACCTAGTATTTGCCCACGCATATATCACGCTAAGCGCGGGTGTCCACAAAATCATCTGTTTTGCCTAAAGCCGAATAAGCCGGTCATACACACGCAGAACCCAGCGTGTCCTCTGAGTGTGAGGCTACCAACGAGGATCCAGTCGACCATTCACAAGCAGGTAGCTGTGAGTTTATCGGAGGCCGAAAGCTGCAGTCTGGCAGGTCACTTGCACGCAAGGAGCGGCGTGTTCCAGCCGGTCACTTTTCACGCAGGGAGTGGTGAGTCTTTTATCGGAGGCTGAGAGCTGCAGTCCAGAAGGCTACTCACACGCAAGGAGCGGCGTGTTGCTACAAAATACCGTAGAACTTCGGACGGACATCAGCAGCATTTGGTTACAGCTGCTGCAACTATTTGTGAGTCAAAGTTACACATATACCGAATATCACAGGTGATATAAGGATGCATAGTATCTAAATAAGAACATTCTGCTGTTACTTAAATACCAACTATATTTTCATCCTGTTATAATCACGGAGCGAAAGTCTCACATACAATATACCCTATTAACTATTAAGGGATTCTATATGTTGGAGATCCATTAATGGACTGAATAAGATATAGATGGTTTTTTATGCTCTGGAACGTATATCGCTCTTTTAAGCTTTTTTAAGCGGCATTTAATTTTTAATTTTTAAGCGCTATATTTTTCTTTTCAGGGAGGTATTCCCTATAAATTTAAGATTATTTATATCATTATTTGAAACCTCAATGTAAATGTTAATTGTTCTTATTCTTTTTTATATGTATGTTGTATTGCACCTTTAACTAGGGAAACGTTCCCAACAGTAAATAATTTTTTTATCTTTGATACTGTCTTTGTAATTTTTTATTGCCTCTGCAATTTTTTACTGCATTTGTAATTTTGATCTGCTT
This sequence comes from Bombina bombina, assembly GCF_027579735.1. NCBI lineage: Eukaryota > Metazoa > Chordata > Amphibia > Anura > Bombinatoridae > Bombina > Bombina bombina. The sequence goes on from NC_069500.1 coordinate 751,804,442, forward strand.
AGGTGTGTTAAGAATACCTTATCTTATAGCGCCCTCTCATCTACAATATCTTTACTCTTTTTAAATCATAATGACAACAGAAACTACCCAAATGACCCTGATCAAAAGTTTACATACCCTGGTGATTTTGGCCTGATAACATGCACACAAGTTGACACAAAGGGGTTTGAATGGCTATTAAAGGTAACCATCCTCACCTGTGATCTGTTTGCTTGTAATTAGTGTGTGTGTATAAAAGGTCAATGAGTTTCTGGACTCCTGACAGACCCTTGCATCTTTCATTCAGTGCTGCACTGACGATTCTGGATTCTGAGTCGTGGGAAAAGCAAAAGAATTGATCAGGGTCATTTGGGTAGTTTCTGTTGTCATTATGGTTTAAAAAGAGTAAACACAGTTGATTGATAATAAATGGATTCAGCCAAACACTAACCATGAGTGAAAGAAAAGTTTTTGTGCTATCATTCATATTCTCTGAAAAATGGCCAAGAAATCATAAATTCTGCCAGGGTATGTAAACTTATGAGCACAACTGTATATGTAAAAATATATATTTACTAAACACCCAAAACACCCATAAACTACCTATTAACCCCTAAACCGAGGCCCTCCCGCATCTCAAACACTATATAAAGTTATTAACCCCTAATCTGCCGCTCCCGACATCGCCGCCACTAATAAAATTTATTAACCCCTATTCCGCCGCTCCCCGACATCGTCACCCCTATAATAAAGTTATTAACCCCTAAACCGCTGCCCTCCCGCATTGCAAACACTATTTAAATATTATTAACCCCTAATCTGCCATCCCCCCACATCGCCCTCACTATACTAAAGTTATTAAGCCCTACACCATCGCCACTATAATAAACCTATTAACCCCTAAACCTCAAGCCCCCCGTAATGAAATATGCTAAATTAAACTATTAACCACTAAACCAAAAGCCCCCCATATCGCAATAAAATAATTCAAACTAGTAACCCCTAAACCTAACACCTCCCTAACTTTAGATTAAAATTACAATTTCCATATTTTAAATTAAAACTTACCTGTCAAATTAAAAAAAATAAGTTTAAACTAACAATTAAACTAATATAATTATTAAACTAAAATTAAACTAACTACCAATTAAATTAAACTAAAATACACATTAAAAAAATCCTAACACAAGGGGGCAGAGCCAGCAACCAAGCTGAGTGGACGTGTTTGAGTGAGCTCCTGCAGAAATTTATTTAAAACAACGGCAAATTGGATCAATCCTTTACAATTTGCCCCAACTTTAACTCAGGACAAGCAGGACTACCTCAGCGTTATTTGTGGACTCTTTTTTACTTCTTTTTCAAGCCTGATTCTCCTTTTGCCAACTAGGAAAACCATAGGCCTCTGTGGCCTACTTCAGCAATGTCGTCAAATATGGAGGACGGTTCATTGTCTATCCGTGAGGCCCTTTGGGGGCTCGCCCTGCGAATGTCTAGGGGATACGACGATATATCAAGTAGCTTAAGAGCTATCATGACAAAACAGGTGATCCTGCTTCAAGACAGACCGAGTGATCCGGATGTCTCGGCACGCATAGAACAACCTGGTATGCAAGGAGATAAGGCAGGCGAGACTATGATTGAATTTTTTACAGAAGCACATAGTGCCCCTGCGAGACCCGTTTTATGCTCCTATGACCCTGTACCAGCAGAAGTGTCCCTGGCGTGATGGGGCGGAAAGTTAAACATTTGGCAAAGCTGAGGGAGCTCCCTGGGCACCTACCGCCCGCGATTGGGAATTGGAGGGGACCTATACCACCAACCTTCAGTTTGGTTATGGATGGAGCGGCACAGCATGAGGTGAGATCACTTACCATGGAGCTTTCCAGACATTACTTGACCTTGCGGGGCTACAGCCGCTCCATATATTTTGAAAGACTTACCCCAGGGAGTAGCAATCTGGATGGTCACCTGTCATTTCTTTATGAGGACTTGGAGCAGTGTTTCCCCTTGCCAGCGCTGTGTATTTGGAACATGTTAGGTTCCGGATCGCAAGAGACACAGGCCATATGTCGCATCAGCCGATTGAGTGGACCTTTTGATCCTGGTGGTTATTATATAGGTTTGCTTGCTGTTTTTCACCAGACTCATCTGAGTGACTGTGCCGCGGTCAGACAGTTTGTTGCTCCACAGTTGGCCTTGATGTAGAGACTTGCAACTGTACACAGGGTTATTTTCAAGATATGAATAAGTGGACCTAGATAAGATCCCTTTGGGCGGTTCAAAAAAGTGCTCCCATTTTATGTATCTTGGTTTTTGTGTACTCATTTCTAGTCCCATCAATGTATAGCCTAATTCTATTAGCCCATCAAACGCCTAGTGTGCTTTCAAGGGCTCTCTTATTCTTTTCTCTTATTTTCACTGACAGCATAATTATAGCCAGGGCTATGTATTTGTCCAGGGGTATGGAATTGAGATAGAGATGACACTAGAGCCTTTATATACATTAGTAAGATAGTTGGGAAGCTAGTTATGCTTATCATGTACTGAAATATTTTGTAAAAGTACTTATCTTAGCTGCTATATGGCCATAGAAATAAGTTACTGTCCATGAGACATAGATATACCTTTTTATTTTTGCAACTATACCATAATTAAAATCTGTATGGAGAGTGTAAAAACTCATGGTGTATCTCAGGTTGTAGACACTCGTAGGTCAATTGTATTTTATTCTACTTCCCCAAAGTACTGTTATGTTATTTGTCATGTACCACTCGATAGCATTTGTAATAGACGTTGTTTTCTCCTGTTCCACGTTGTATCTTTTGAAATTCTCAATAAAAATAATTTAAAAAAAACAAAAAAAAACTGTATGGAGATGGGAATATCTTTTTGGTATATGACTTACTGTAGCTGACAAAATCATAGTGCAGTAGCTGATCTACATGTATCTATTATGCTTTATAATGGTGCTGTCTGCGGCTGGGACAGGACCATACAATTGTATTGGTGAATGTGGATCACTTTAAACTAAACTATATTATTAAGTCTCACTTAGCTAACACTTATTATGTTTGGTACGTTAGTTTTATTTAAACAGATATTCGTATACTGATTATAAGTTCCTATCTTATGTCCCCAACTATCTTAAACGTTAAAAGGAAACTCCAACTCAGAGCTCCCAGCGGAGCCTACCCTATACTATTCTACGCACCAGCTTCAGTAGCCCTCCAGGGTATAGAGACTCAGCTTAAGATTAGCGAGCAATCTAGAAAGCCATATCCCTGGACGTTTATGTCACAAACGTTTACCTTCCATAACGATATAATATGAGTAGTCAGTCCATATGTAGTATATTATTTATTTTATCTTTATGCACCCACGAATAGGCATTCACATATGTGTAACTGTAGTACGGACAGTATGTTTTTTTCTTTTTGTATGTATTTAGCATTCTATGTCTCTGCGGTGGCTTAGAGAGGTAAAGTTTATATAGTAGTTGTCACTATTTAGTAGCCTCTATAACTGACTATCTCCTATTAAAGTATACCATAACCTCCCCCCCACCCATGTACTCACATGGGCCCCACAGTGGGCTACATCCAATGTATTGTTTGTATATTATAATTTTTCACTGCCTTTCTTCTCGCATGAGCCCCTTAGTAGGTTACATCCAATATGTAGTTTGACTGATTTATACATAGGCAATGTTTACTCTTTGGCATTTTGCCGTAAGCGGTGTTTACCCGCTGTTGTACTCTCCTATCAATAGACCCCTAGGGGCCATAATCAGGACTAACAAGGTTAACTGCTATTATATATATCATCTGGGCTATAAGGGCCCATCTCATTAGTCCTACAAAAGGTAGTAAGAAAAAAGAAAATCGAGGTTTCAAATGATTGCATCCTAATATGCATTCTATCTTTTCTTGTATTATTCTGCTTACACCTCTGTATCGTGTTCAATGACAGTGTTGTTGTACATGTTATAGCATTTGTTGTGCACTTGCCTTTTCTTTTGTGAAAAACCTCAATGAAAACTTATATAAGAAAAAAAAAAAAATCCTAACACTACTCTAAAAATTACAAAGTATCTAAATACAAAAAATAAAATAGACTAAATTACAAAAAATAACAAACACTAAATTACGAAAAAATAACAAATGAAATTATCAAAAATAAAAAAGAATTACACCTAATCTAAAATTATAAAAGCCCACCCAAAATAAAAAAACCTAGTCTACAATAAACTACAAGGGCCTTTTGTAGGTCATTGTCCTAAGTAAAAACAGCTCTTTTACCTGTAAAAAAAATACAAATACCCCCCCAACAAACCCAACCAACCCCCCAAAATAAAAAAACCTAACTCTAACAAAAACCTAAGCTACCCATCGCCCTGAAAAGGGCATTTGTATGGGCATTGCCCTTAAAAGGGAATTTAGCTCTTTTGCTTTGCCCTGAAAAGGGCATTTAGCTCTTTTACCAAAAGCCCAAACCCTAAATTTAAAAAAAACCTCACCAAAAAAAAAACTTTAAAACACCTATAACTAACCCCCGAAGATCCACTTACAGTTTTTGAAGTCCTGCTTGAACGATCTTCATCCAGGTGGCGAATCCTCATCGAGGTGCGAGAAGTGTTCATCCAGACGGACTCTTCTATCTTCATCCAGGCAGTGAAGTCCTCATCCAGGCGGCGAGAAGTCTTCATCCAGATGACCTCTTCCATCTTCATCCAGGCGGCATCTTTTATCTTCATCCCAGCGGCACGGAGCGGGTCCATCCTGAAAACGGGCGCCGCTGTAGACTGAATCTTCAATTCAATTTACGTGATTCAAGGTACGCGATTCAAGATGGCGTCCCTTGCATTCCTATTGGCTGATTTGATTTTGGAAATTCAAATCAGCCAATAGGATGACAGCTACTGAAATCCTATTGGCTGTTCAAATCAGTCAATAGGATGAGAGCTAATGAAATTCTATTGGCTGATTTGAACAGCCAATAGAATTTCAGAAGCTCTGATCCTATTGGCTGTTTTGAACAGCCAATAGGATTTCAGTAGCTCTCATCCTATTGGCCGATTTGAATTTCCAAAATCAAATCATCCAATAGGAATGCATCTTGAATCGCGTACCTTGCATTGAAGATTCAGTGTACGGGGACCAGTGCTGGTGCTAGGATTTTTGGCCACACAGGCGAGGATCACGTGGCTCAAAATCATTTTCACTGAGTCAGGAGGTGCCAGCATCCACTGCACGTTTCCCTCTCAGACTAGGCTCCAGCGCCTCCACTGACTGTCTGTGCACGCACAGTCTCTCAGATAGGCGTTGCGTTGCGCAAGTGAGCTTTTCACTGAAGCTGCTTTCCCAATGCCGGAAGCCAGGCAGATCCGGTGCCCCCCTGCTGGGGGCCCCCTAAGGCAGCTGCCGAGATTGCCTTACACAAGCGCCGGCCCTAACGGCGGCTACTGTATAAAGAGGATGCTCCACGCCTGATGTCTTCAGGATGGACCCGCTCCGGGCCACCGGGATGAAGATAGAAGATGCCGCCTGGATGAAGATAGAAGAGGCCGCCTGGATGAAGACTTATCGCCGCCTGGATGAGGACTTCGCTGCATGGATGAAGTTAGAAGAGGCCATCTGGAGGAAGACATCTTGCCGCCTGGATGAGGACTTCGCCATCTGGATGAAGATCATTCAAGCGGGACATCAAAAACTGTAAGTGGATCTTCGAGGGTTAGTGATAGGTTTTTTTAGTTGGGTTTTTTTTAGTTTAGGGTTTGGGCTTTTTGTAAAAGAGCTAAATGCCCTTTTCAGGGCAAAGCAAAAGAGCTAAATGCCCTTTTAAGGTTAATGCCCATACAAATGCCCTTTTCAGGTCAATGGTTAGCTTATGTTTTTTAAGATAGTTTTTTTTTATTTTGTGGGTTTGGGGGGGTGGGGGTTTGTAATGTTAGTGGGTGTTTGTATTCTTTTCAGGTAAAAGAGCTGTTTAACTTAGGGCAATGCCCTACAAAAGGCCCTTTTAAGGGCTATTGGTAGTTTATTCTAGAGTAGGTTTTTTTATTTTTGGGTGTTTTTTTTTAAATGGGTATTAGGATAGGAATAATGTTTATTATTTTTGATAATTTGTTTATTATTTTGTGTAATGTATTTTTTTTTTCATTTTGGTGTGGGTTTTTATTTTTAGATTAGGGCTTGGGCATTTCATAAAAGAGGTGAATGATCTTTTAAGGGCTTGAAAGAGAGATAAATGCCCTTTTAAGGGCAATGTCCATACAAATGCCCTTTTCAGGGCAATGGGTAGATTAGGTTTTATTTTATATTTATTTTGTGGGCTTGGGGGGTGGGGGTTTGTATACTGTTAGGGGGTGTTTGTTTTGTTTTGTAGCAAAAGAGCTGTTAACTTTAGGGCAATGCCCTACAAAAGGCCCTTTTAAGGGCCTTTGGTAGTTTATTCTAGATTAGGCTTTTTTATTTTGGGGTGTTTTTTTTTTTAAAGGGTATTAGAATAGGAATAATTTGTATTATTTTGGATAATTTCATTTGTTATTTTTGTAATGGTAGGTCTTTTATTTTTTAGTAATTTTAGTGTTTGTTATTTTTGTAATGGTAGGTTTTTATTTTTGTAATGTTAGGTTTTAGTGTAAGGCAGGATAGGTTTTATTTCACAGGTAAGTTTGTATTTATTTTAACTAGGTGGGCTAGTTAGTAAATAGTTCATTACTATTTACTAACTAGCCCACCTAGTTAAAATAAATACAAACTTACCTGTGAAATAAAAATAAAACCTAAGCTAGCTACAATATAACTATTAGTTATATTGTAGCAAGCTTAGGTTTTATTTCACAGGTAAGTATTTAGTTTTAAATATGAATTATTTAGTTACTAATTGTAAGTTTAATTTAGTTCTATTTTAATTATGTTAAAGTTAGGGTTAGGGTTACGTTAGGGTTAGGGTTTAATATATAGTTTAATTTAGGTTGTTGCAATGTAGGTTAGGGTTATTAGGGTTAGGGTTAGGGTTAGGCTGGCGGTTTAGGGGTTAATAGGTTTATTTAGTGGCAGTGATGTGGGAGGCCAGAGGTTTAGGGGTTAATAACTTTATTTAGTGGTGGCGATGTCGGGGAGCGGCGGAATAGGAGTTAATAGATTTATTATAGTGTGGGCGATGTTGGGGTGCAGGGAAATAGGGGTTAATAATTTTAGCATAGTGGTAGCGATGTTGGGGGTGGCAGATTAGGGGTTAATAGTTTTTTTTAGGTGGCGGCGATATCGGGAGTGGAAGATTAGGGGTTAATAACATTATGTAGGTGGCGGCAATGTTGGGGGCAGCAGATTAGGGGTGTTAAGACTTGGGGTTTATGTTAGGGTGTTTTTTTCCCCATAGACATCAATGGGGCTGCGTTACAGAGCTTTTCATTCCACGATCGCAGGTGTTAGGCCTTTTTTTGCCTGCTCTCCCCATTGATGTGCACAAGCACGTCAAAACAGCACTTGGATTATGTGCGGTATGGAGCTCAACGCAACCATATCGCATGCACAAGCCGGCTGTTTGAAAACCTGTAATGGCTGCGCTATAGGGGGTTAAATAACGCAACTATTGTTGCGTTCGTTAATTTCCATATAGCACAAATAATACGTAATCTAGGTGTCAGTAATTTATTTCTGATTATATATCAGAAGGGGATCATAAATATCATTAGGGTAATACAATGTCAACTATGTTTTAGCTAAGTTCTATAATAAATGGACACAAAATGACTGAATAAATGTTTGATTTCTCTGTTGAAACCATGAAAAACAACAACTTATTATGGTTATGGAAATGGCACAATATTCTGCCCCACTAACTTAAAACTTTACCAGGCCTTGATATGAAAGCAAAACCCTAGCAAGTTCCTCTATTATTATTATATTTATTTTATATTTTATTTATGAAAAACCAACATATTCCGCAGCACTGTCCATGGGTACAATTCATTTAAATAAAACAATGATATAAAACTTGTAAGAGACAGGACAACATTTTACAAACACAAACAGGAGGAATTGAGGGCCCTATTCCTGTGGGAACTTACAATCTAGAAGGGTAGGAGGTTGAGAAACAGGAGGTGAGGACTGCAAGATTGAGAAAGATGTTAATGCAGAGTTAGATGAGGGAAATATTAGGTAAGTGAAATAAATTTATTATTGAGTTGGGTGGTAGGCTTCTCTGAACAAAAAAGTCTTCAGGGAGCATTTAAAGGAAGAAAGATTAGGGCAAAGCCTGACAGCGCGAGGGAGAGTGTTCCAGAGGGTAGGTGCTGCACGACAGAAGTCTTACAGTCTGGCATGGGAGGAGGTGATAGTCGAAGATGCAAGGAGCAGGTCATTGTTGGATCTTAGTGGGCGGGCTGGAGTATACTTGTTGATTAGAGAGGATAGGTCGTGGGGAGCTATGTTGGTGAGAGCTTTGTATGTAAGGGTGAGAATTTTTAATTTAAAGGGGGTAGGGACAATCAAGTCCAAAAAAAGCTTTCATGATTCAAATAGGGCATGCAATTTTAAACAACTTTCCAATTTACTTTTATCACCAATTTTGCTTTGTTTTCTTGGTATTCTTAGTTGAAAGCTAAACTTAGGGAGGTTCATATGCTAATTTCTTGAAGGCTACCTCTGCATTTGACAGTTTTTCACCACTAAAGGGCGTTAGCTCATGTGTTTCATATAGATAACATTGAGCTCATGCACATGAATTTACAGAGGAGTGAGCACTGATTGGCTAAAATGCAAGTCTGTCAAAAGAACTGAAATAAGGGAGCAGTCTGCAGAGGCTTAGATACAAGGTAATCACAGAGGTAAAATGTGTATTATTATAACTGTGTTGGTTATGCAGAACTGAGGAATGGGTAATTAAGGGATTATCTATCTTTTAAAACAAAAATAATTCTGGTGTTGACTGTCCCTTTAATTCTGCTGTGAATGAAGAGCCAATGAAGGGACTCGCAGAGAGGTGCAGTAGATACAGAGCAACTGGAAAGGTGTATTAGCCTGGCAAAGGCATTTAGGATGGATTGAAGGGGGGAGAGGCGGGAAAGAGTAAGGCCAGTGAGTATGGATTCAAGTGATAAAGAAATATTATGAAAATAAGTTAGACCTTTTTTTAAGATTGAAAACATTTCATTACTGAAAAGCCCTGTATTAAAAGGTAAAATGGTTATAAAATAGGTATAAAATAGAATAAAAGTAACCCTATAATCCAAGTTAGTGTACATGGAGGAACACAATGTCTTTTCAATAGTATAAAAATTTAATTTTTTAAATGTTTTACTTTTTTCTAAAGGGAGGCTGAGAGAAGATGATAGAGTATCTTTTTGGAAACTTAGGGAGGTTATAGTGTGGTTAGGGGGACATGACCGATATGTCTTTGCTTATCAGGAATTCTAAATACTGTAAACGAAATTCAGGTGAGCGATAGTGTCTAGGTTCGAATTCATTAGGAGAGACAAATACTCCTCAACTTAACTCTAGCATACTCGGTCTCTGTTATTGCCTCTGTGTACATTTGTCACTGTCACTCCCGGTTAATGAATCCCTCCATCTGATGCCAACTAGCAGCCAGGAATAGAGAGGGTGAACCTGATCGTGGTTGTGTTGGTGGTGTGCTTGGCATTACAAACAAGCCATATAAGTCAACTCCTAACTGGAGGAACTCACTCAACACATGGTTCAGCTTAGCCAACTTGTTCAGTGAGGCCTTTCTCAGTTTCAAATTCAAGAGTCTCACCTTCAGTCTACAGCACTGATTATTGTTTCCAGAACTATTGCTAATGTTGTTGCATCCTCACCTGAATCACTACTACCTCTCCCGGCTCGCTTCTCTGGGAATTATGCCAAGTATAGAAGTTTCAAGACTTCCGGCCAATTACTGTTTTCACTTAAGCAACATACTTTTGCCACAGATTTTTTCAAAGTCCGTACAGTCATTACATTACTAGATGAAGCTCCTATGGTTTGGGCTCATCAACTCCTTGAGACTAATGCTCCTTGTCTTCTCTCTCTCTCTTTTTGTGGGGCTATGGATGTTTTATACACAGATCCCCAATTGGCTTTTATAGCAGATACTAATTTACGTTCTTTTCAACAAGGGAACTGTCCAGTGGAGCACTATATTTCTGAGTTCCACCACTGGGCTTTATTCCAAAAGGAATAAAGTGGCCCTTCAGAGTCAATTTCACCTTGGCATTTCAGAAAATATTAAAGACAAACTGGCTCGGGTTGAAACTCCCACATCTCTAGAAGCCTTTGACCTGTTGGTCATACAAATTGACTGTAGATGTGAGAGTGCAGACTTGAGAAACTGAATCAACATTTACGTACAGAGACACCACCAGCTTGACAGACCCCACGCCCTCAAATGCCAGTTACTTCAGCGCCTGTTGCTATACCTTAGCCTATGGAGATATGTTGTCCCAATGTCTGTATTGTGGTGGTTCTAACCACTTGATTCCCTCCTGTCTACTGAGAATTTGACACCCATTGGGTAAGCCTCAATCTCAAGGGGTTCTGGGGCTGGTCTTCAAACATTTCCAGGGCCGGTCTGATTTTCCTGTCCTGCCCTGAAAATATACATCTATCTATCTATCTATCTATCTATCTCTCTTTCTTTCTCTCTCTCTCTCTCTCTCTCTCTCTCTCTCTCTCTCTCTCTCTCTCTCTCTCTCTCTCTCTCTATATATATATATATATATATATATATATAAGATTATGGGCCAGATTCTTTTAAACTTATTTTATCTCTTGGACTTAATAAATTCATCCAAAGTAATGCTATCAAAATTCTTCTAAAAAAATAGAAATAGGGTATTTAAAAATAAATAAATAAACACTTAATCTCCAGAGAAAGACTAAAGATTTAGATACTGGGGGGTCAGACACATCTCTGGGTTTTGTAGGGTGCCTGAAGAAGACTGCAGGCATAAGCATAGGTGCTTGAACAATGCAAGCATACATAATATGTGGTGCCTAGGTGTTACACGTGAGCATTGGCAGGTGTCCTCCTGCCAGGTGAAGCAAATAAATTCTTCCTTTTTTCCAACCATTTGCTAGGTATATCATACTGTAAATTAGCCATAAAATTGGTCATTTTGTAATCAATGAATGAAATGAATAAATACATAAAGAAATTAATCATGTTGTACATTGTTTTTTCAGTGATATGAATGTCCTGTTGCTTAGACAAGCTAAGGAAACAATAAAATAAACTGAAGACAAGGAAATAACATAGAAGCTAGAAATAACACAAAAAAAAGCTGAAGTGCAAAAATAAGTAAAATGATTAATACAATTAAATTAACAGAGAGTAAAGGGAGAAAATATATAAAAGAAAGAAACAATAATGAGAAGGAAGAAATAGTCCATGAAATAAAAATAATTTGCTATGAGAAAATATACTATTCACCGTGAGGCAGAGACAATAAAATTCACAAAGGAGAGAATGAGGCAGGAAATGTGATGCAGAAGGACAGGAAGAGTGGAGAGAGCCTACAAAATAGCGCCTGCTGTAAGGGCAGAAGACGCAAGCAGGAGGTAAAAGCAATGAACAGGCGACAAAAGTGGTGTCAAAGGAGAACGTGTTATAGCTGTTGATGAAAGAAAGTTATAGAATGAGAAGGGCAAAGAACAAAAAATGTGGCAAAATAAAAAAAGGTAATAGAAGAAAAGGAGGGATAAAATAAGCCCAAATAAGCCTAAGAAAGTAAAGAAGTTAAAAGTAACTTAGGGGCCATTTACCTATTCCTCGCCTGCTGTGGTTTTCTTGCTGACCCTTGTAGGGGCTAACCTGGTGAAATTATCTTAAAAAGGGGCATTCCCTGTGAGTGTCGAGATGTCTCCTATTGAAATTAATGGAGCTCGCTGGAAAGGCAAACCGCTGTGTAGGGCGAAGTTAGCAGTGAGCAGGGGGCACACTTTAAAAAGTAAACCCTGCAGCCAATATAAATCCCATTATGCTACTTTCTGTATATAGCATCTTACAATTGCCTTTATTTTTGTATGCATGTGTTTTTCTATTATGGTTTTAAGCCTTATGAGTATTTTGATTAAAGCTCCCCACATTCTCATTAGTGAGACAAAACAGTGAGAACTGAGGGATGGAATTTGTTTAGAGAATTACGCTTGGATTCGAGAGAAAATTTCATATACACCCATTTTACGAAAAAGCAACAATTACGCTTTGTATTTTGTAATTATAGTTACAAATTTCTGTGTATTTTTTGCACATATAGTTTTCTTAAATTACAATTTATGCCCTGCATATTTAATACAATTTCTATGTAAGTTAGATACAAATTTTACGTTTTTGATAAAATCCGATTTTTGGTGAACAATTTTGTTACAATTTGTGATGCACCTTAACAATATATATTTTTCCTGTGCATTTTCATGTGAATAGTTAAATTATTCATTTTGTATGAATTTTAAAATACATTTTCATTGTGCACTTTTGTAATGTGTGCATCTCATTCCCATACGAAAATGCAGTATACGCCTCTTTGCGAGACACCCTGTTTTCAGGGTAAAAAGTAACTTTAGATAATTCCCCCAGGGAAATAGAAGGACTGGCGATGGCGAGTATTCTTAAATAATCTCGCCAGCCCATAGACCTTTAGGTAATCGTCCCCTTAGAGTAAAAGAAATTAGGGTTAGGAACAAAAGGAAAATTGATTATTTCTCCTTCCTTTTTATCTTTGACTTAGAACTTTCAGCATGGAACTAAACATGTCTTCTTCTATTAAAAGGAAGCAATAATTAAATCTAATATTGTCCCCATAGCGAGATCCACAAAGCCTGTCTTGCTCCTCCAGAACAATATTTTTTTAGCTTCTAGCCAATCATTAACAGCTTCTGTATAAAAATGTACTTCTGTCTTGAGATACGTAAAATAATCAAACTTGGCAGCTCTCTTTGTTGCAGATATGATATTGTTTGAGATTAGAGATAGTAATTGTAACAGTTCACAGTGTTGCAAAAAGCATAAGATTTTTTTACCATGTTGTCCAGCGTCCTATGTTTTGTCCAACAAAATATAACATACAGATTTTAAGTGTTCAGAATAGTAAAGAATATTTACTTAAAACATGTAAACACTTCCCTTTATGCTTGTCAGGCATTGCTTGCGAAGCTTTGTCATATATAAGGTCATATTGTGTAATTCTGCAATTGATATACAGGAATTGTTTTGGAGAGTGAGCTGTTGTCAGGGGTCAAGTCCTACAAAAAAAGTTTGAGAACTCACCAAGACTTCCACCCAGTGGCGACTCTAGGAACAAAATATAGGGGGGGCACATAAGATAGAACAGTCAAAACTGGGGGGGGGGGGCACTAATAATTAGGCGGCTGCCTCATGTAGGGTTGCCACCTTTTCTTCAAGCCAAATCCAAACACTAGTACCGCACTGCAATTTTTTTGAAGATGTGTGTATGTGTGTATATAAATCAGTGTATGTATGTGTGTATATGTCAGTGTATGTGTGTGTGTATATGTCAGTGTATGTGTGTATATAAGTCAGTGTATGTATGTGTCTATATGTCAGTGTATGTGTGTGTATGTCAGTGTATGTGTGTGTATGTCAGTGTATGTGTGTGTGTATATGTCAGTGTATGTGTGTGTATGTCAGTGTATGTATGTGTGTATATGTCAGTGTATGTCAGTGTATGTGTGTGTGTGTATATGTCAGTGTATGTGTGTGTATGTCAGTGTATGTATGTGTGTATATGTCAGTGTATGTGTGTGTATGTCAGTGTATGTGTGTGTGTATATGTCAGTGTATGTGTGTGTATGTGTGTGTATGTATGTGTGTATATGTCAGTGTATGTGTGTGTATGTCAGTGTATGTGTGTGTGTATATGTCAGTGTATGTGTGTGTGTATATGTCAGTGTATGTGTGTGTGTATATATTTCAGTGTTTACGTGTGTGTATATGTCAGTCTTTATGTATGTGTGTATATGTCAGTCTTTATGTGTGTATATATAAGAGTTGCCACCTGTCCAGGACTGACCCGGACAGTTTGGGTTTTGAATTATGTGTCCAGGTTTATGATGAAGTTGTGATCTAGATTTAGCCATTTTATTCAGTTTTTTTTATGATTGCCGTTAGTGTTCTGGTTTGGCTTGAAGAAAAGGTGTCAATTCTAGTGAATATGCCAGTGTTTATGTGTGTGTATATGACAGTTGGGTAATACTGAGGACTGGAAGAAAAATTGCTCACATTTAGTGGAGCCCTTTAAACCCCAGGCTACTGCCACAAAAAATCTTAATAAAAACCAATAAGCACCTATCTCCCAGTAGTGCATTAATATTCCTGAGCATACCTAGGTATGACTTTCAACAAAGGATACAAAGAAAATTAGATAACAGAAGTTAGAAAGTTTTTTTAAAATCACATCCCTTGCTCTGAATTATGAAAGAAAATGTTGGGGTTTCCTGTCCCTTTAATTAGTAGTCAGTGTAAAACTTTATTGAAACAGTGAGAAAAAAAAATATTCTCTACTGTAGGTTATACATGACGGAATTGTGTAATTTAGGATATTTTTGTTAAATGTGAATGTATGTATTAGAAAATAAATAAATACACACACACACATTCACACAGCATACACATATATATATATACACTGCACACACTACACAGCATACACATATATACACACACACATTCATACACACACACACTACACAGCATACACATATGCACACACTACACAGCATACACATTCACACACTACACAGCATATACATATGCACACACTACACAGCATACACATTCACACACTACACAGCATATACACATTCACACACTACACGGCATACACATATATACACATTCACACACTACACAGCATATACACACACATTCACACACCACATCACATACACATATAAATGTAGGCACACACATACTACATATACATGTATAAACACAGCATACACATGTACACACACATATGACATATACATGTATGCACACACATTCACACACACACTACACAACATACACATATTCACACACACTACACAACATACACATATTCACACACACACTACACAACATACACATATTCACACACACTACACAACATACACATATTCACACACACTACACAACATACACATATTCACACACACACACACTACACAACATACACATATTCACACACACTACACAACATACACATATTCACACACACACTACACATCATACACATATTCACACACACACACTACACAACATACACATATTCACAAACACACTACACAACATACACATATTCACACACACACACTACACAGATGGGTCCTAGCCTGTATCCTCTTACAGGACCCTGCACGTACCGCTCTTGACACTACAAAACCATTCCATCCTGAGTGACTTCTCTTAGTTATCAATGAAGGGAGGGGGCAGCAGGAGTCAGACAATAACAATGATTATATTAGTGACAATCTACATAGAAAGATAAGTTATTATTAAATCCGGTATTAGCAATGTGATGAGTGGTTGTAATACAATCACATTGCTAATACCGGATTTAATATTAATGTACCGCAAATGTTATACAGATATATTTTTACTTATTCACATAATGTTATTGTGCTTTGTAATCGTAAATACACAGTCACTCTGTTTCAGATTTACCCTCCTCCTAAGTCCTGGACAGCTAAGAGATCGTAAAGTTTAGTTCAAGCACAAAGCTAGACAAGAGAGGGATCAAACCCAGTCAGACACTGGCAATCACCAGCCCCTCTAGAAGTTCAAGATTAACCCCCACCCCCAGGTACATCTCTAACAGAATTACGCTATATACAGTTGCATTGTGAATAAAGTTACAAAAACAATGTGCATTGCTGAATACTTTTTATGCTGGAACTTTTTTTTTTACATTTTATAAATCAAATAGGCAAATAACTAAGGTTTTTTTCTTATAGATACGAGTAACTACGACAAACACTGTGAGTTAATGGTCCAGCCTTACAATACCTGATTACTTTATTGAACAGCGCGTAACACAGCAATGTCTGCATTTGGTTAAGCAAAATGATTTTATTCCTAAAAATGAATAACCAACACATGAATAGGCTGTATTTAAAATATGCTTTACTTTACTACCCCATCCTACTGACAGTACATTAGTGCATTATATCCACAGTTATGAGTTGGATAGATGCTACATTATACCATACACATATTTCCAATTTTAGCATATATAAAGCATATTTCCAACTCACCCTATAGTGGGTCAGCATATGTCCAGTAGAGGCTGCGGCTTGATGATGGGAAATACAGTGGGGCAAAAAAGTATTTAGTCAGCCACCAATTGTGCAAGTTCTCCCACTTAAAAAGATGAGAGGCCTGTAATTTTCATCATAGGTATACCTCAACTATGAGAGACAAAATGTGGAAACAAATCGAGACAATCACAGACAATCGAGACATGTCTGATTTGGAAAGAATTTATTTGCATATTATGGTGGAAAATAAGTATTTGGTCAATATCAAAAGTTCATCTCAATACTTTGTTATATATCCTTTGTTGGCAATGACAGAGGTCAAACGTTTTCTGTAAGTCTTCACAAGGTTGTCACACACTGTTGCTGGTATGTTGGCCCATTCCTGCATGCAGATCTCCTCTAGAGCAGTGATGTTTTGGGGCTGTCGCTGGGCAACACAGACTTTCAACTCTCTCCAAAGGTTTTCTATGGGGTTGAGATCTGGAGACTGGCTAGGCCACTCCAGGACCTTGAAATGCTTCTTACGAAGCCACTCCTTCGTTGCCCGGGTGGTGTGTTTGGGATCATTGTCATGCTGAAAGACCCAGCCACGTTTCATCTTCAATGCCCTTGCTGATGGAAGGAGGTTTGCACTCAAAATCTCACGATACATGGCCCCATTCATTCTTTCATGTACACGGATCAATCGTCCTGTTCCCTTTGCAGAGAAACAGCCCCAAAGCATGATGTTGCCACCGCCATGCTTCACAGAAGGTATGGTGTTCTTTAATTGCAACTCAGCATTCTCTCTCCTCTAAACACAACGAGTTGTGTTTCTACCAAACAGTTCTACTTTGGTTTCATCTGACCATATGATCATCCAAATGCTCTGTAGCATACTTCAGACAGGCCCGGACATGTACTGGCTTAAGCAGGGGGACAAGTCTGGCACTGCAGGATCTGAGTCCCTGGCGGCATAGTGTGTTACTGATAGTAGCCTTTGTTGCGTTGGTCCCAGCTCTCTATAGGTCATTCACTAGGTCCCCCCATGTGGTTCTGGGATGTTTGCTCACCGTTCTTGTGATCATTTTGACCCCACGGGGTGAGATCTTGCGTGGAGCCCCAGATCGAGGGAGATTATCAGTGGTCTTGTATGTCTTCCATTTTCTAATTATTGCTCCCACAGTTGATTTCTTCACACCAAGCTGCTTGCCTATTGCAGATTTAGTCTTCCCAGCCTGGTGCAGGTCTACAATTTTGTTTCTGGTGTCCTTCAACAGCTCTTTGGTCTTCACCATAGTGGAGTTTGGAGTGTGACTGTTTGAGGTCGTGGACAGGTGTCTTTTATACTGATAACAAGTTCAAACAGGTGCCATTAATACAGGTAATGAGTGGAGCACAGAGGAGCCTCTTAAAGAAGAAGATACAGGTCTGTGAAAGCCAGAAATCTTGCTTGTTTGTAGGTGACCAAATACTTATTTTCCACCATAATATGCAAATAAATTCTTTCCAAATCAGACAATGTGGTTGTCTGGATTTGTTTCCACATTTTGTCTCTCATAGTTGAGGTATACCTATGATGAAAATTACAAGCCTCTCTCATCTTCTTAAGTGGGAGAACTTGCACAATTGGTGGCTGACTAAATACTTTTTTGCCCCACTGTATATAACTTATTACCTCTGGATTGCTGTAGCCTTAGTGCACTCACTGGCATTCTCAAAGAAATTTGCCACAGCACAGTGACAAGACTCCAGGCTTCAAGTCCTCGAGACCGTTGTTCCCCAACCCCGCCCGGCGCCCGCATGCCCCGCTGCCCGCACTGAGTCAGGCCAATTTACTAGTCAGCACATGTAGTCACGTGCGCCAACAACTGACTGACTGTGCGGCTGTGCCGGTATTGGGTGCAATTGTGGTCACATGATGACCACTTGGTGGAGGGCCCAATCATAATTAAAAGATTTTTTTTTAAAAATAAATCAGCTATACTGCAGCGTGGGTGACGAGGGGGGGCAAAAGGGGGGCAAGACATTTCTAAGGGGGCAAATGCCCCATTGCACCCCTGTAGCGACACCACTGATCTCTCCTCCCTCTGCCTGGGCTTTCCATGCAATGTGAGCCTCTGTTCCCCGGACTGTGAAGCTCCCTGTCTACGCTGCACACCACTGGGCACAGCCACTTGTTCATCTTCAACAATGTGGCCAGGTCCACCCACCCCTTCCTGTCCCCCTTCCTCTCCAGTTCCTCTCCCCCTTCCTCTTCCCTTTCCTCTCTCCTGCCTAAACTCCTGCCTATCCTCCTCTACAAGCTCATCCCTGAACTGAAAAGTTGCTGAAAGTGTGAATAGGATATAAATAAAAGAGGGTAAGGGGTATTAAACAGACAAACGTATATGTGGAAAAAAGACGAAAATGATGATATATAAACAATACGTTTTTGAATGAAAACAAAAACCTATGGGATGAAAGGGAATGGGGTATGGGCTTAAAGGGAATGGGGTATGGGATGGAAGGGAATGGGGTATGGAGTGTAGGATGAGAGAGAATGGAG
The DNA here is from genome assembly GCF_027579735.1 of Bombina bombina. NCBI lineage: Eukaryota > Metazoa > Chordata > Amphibia > Anura > Bombinatoridae > Bombina > Bombina bombina. The sequence continues at coordinate 751,823,210 of NC_069500.1, forward strand.
TATGTAGTGTATGGAGTGTTAGTGATAAGTGTATGTATGTTTTGAATGCATTTGCATGTAAATGTGTTTATTTAAGGAATGTAGGAACAAAAGACTCATACACTCACCAAAACAAACTCTCGCTCACTAACTCACACTATCTCTCACACTAACTATCTATCATACTAACTCACTCTCACACTAACTAACTCTCACACTAACTAACTCTCACACTAACTAACTCTCACACTCCGGGGCCGATTTATCAACCCGTCAACTGTGCTGCATTCGCCGGCACCAATACGCTCCCCTAACATCGCATAACATTGCTGCCGCGGACCTGAATACACTCTCCATAGTTACCAAAAAAGCTGTCAAAAAGCTGCGCACCAAGTATGGGGTGATGAGCAGCAGACTGTTGTTAACTAACAGTCATCGATCTCGCTGCTATTTGGCTTTTTCCCAGCTTTATTTATAGCCTGTCACTAAACACACACACTATACTAAAATGTGTAACCCCTATACCGCCGCTCCCGGAGCCCACCTCAACTAAAGTTATTAACCCCTAAACCACCGCTCCTAAAGCCCACCGCAACTCTAATAAACGTATTAACCCCTATTCCTCCGCTCCCGGAGCCCACCGCCACCTACATTATACTTATTAACCCCTAATCTGCCGGCCCCTACACCGCTGCCACCTACATTATGTTATTAACCCCTATCCCTTCGTTCGCGGAGCCCACCGCAACTAAATAAAGGTATTAACCCCTAAACCGGCAGCCCCCCACATCGCCATAAACTAAATTAACCTATTAACCCCTAAACCTAACAACCCGCTAACTTACTATTAAATATTAACTCATCCCTATCTTATTATAAATTTAAACTTACCTTTAAAATTAAATTAAACTATATTAAACTATTAATTAATCTACCCTAAATATTATACTAAAATGACATTAAACTATATTAAATTACTAATTAATCTACACTAACTATTATAATAAAATTACATTAAACTACAAATAAAATAACTATATTCTATATTTAAACACCTAACCCTATTTAAATAATTTAAATCTACACTAAAAAATTACTAAGTTACAAAAAACTTAGAACTAAGTTACCAAAAATAACAAACACTAAGTTACACAAAAAAATAAACACTAAGTTACAAAAAATAAAAAATAAATTATCAAAGATTTAAACTAAAACACCTAATCTAAGGGCCCTATGAAAATCAAAAAGCCCCCCCAAAATAAAAAAGAAACCCTAACCCACAATAAACTACAAATAGCCCTTAAAGGGCCTTTTGCGGGGCATTGCCCCAAAGAAATCAGCTCTTTTACCTGTAAAAAAAAGATACAAATACCCCCAACAGTAAAACCCACCACCCACACAACCAACCCCCCAAATAAAAAACTAACTAAAAAAAAACCAAGCTCCCCATTGCCCTGAAAAGGGTATTTGGATGGGCATTGCCCTTCAAAGGGCATTTAGCTCTTTTGCAGCCCAAAACCCTAATCTAAAAATAAAACCCACACAATACACCCTTAAAAAATCCTAACAGTAACCCCTGAAGATCGACTTACAGTTTTGAAGATCCGACAGCCATCCTCCAAGAAGCCGGGAGAAGTCTTCATCCAAGAGGCAAGAAGTCCTCCAAGAAGCCGGCCGAAGTCTTCATCCAAGCCTGCAGAAGTCTTCACCCAGACAGTATCTTCTATCTTCATCCATCCGGCGCGGAGCGGGTTCATCTTCAAGACATCCAACGCGGAGCATCCTCTTCTTCTGACGGACTGACGACGAATGAAGGTTCCTTTAAATGACGTCATCCAAGATGGCGTCCCTTAGATTTCGATTGGCTGATAGAATTCTATCAGCCAATCAAAATTAAGGTAGAAAAAATCCTATTGGCTGTTGAAATTCTATTGGAATAGCCAATAGAATGCAAGCTCAATCCTATTGGCTGATTGGATCAGCCAATAAGATTGAAGTTCAATCCTTTTTGGCTGATTGCATCAGCCAATAGGATTTTTTCTACCTTAATTCCGATTGGCTGATAGAATTCTATCAGCCAATCGTAATCTAAGGGATGCCATCTTGGATGACATCATTTAAAGGAACCTTCATTCGTTGTTAGTCCGTCGGGAGAAGAGAATGCTCCGCGTCGGATGTCTTGAAGATGGACCCGCTCCGCGCCGGATGGATGAAGATAGAAGATGCCGTCTGGGTGAAGACTTCTGCGGGCTTGGATGAAGACTTCGGCTGGCTTCTTGGAGGACTTCTTGCCGCTTGGATGAAAACTTCTCCCGGCTTCTTGGAGGATGGATGTCGGATCTTCAAAACTGTAAGTCGATCTTCAGGGGTTAGTGTTAGGATTTTTTAAGGGTGTATTGGGTGGGTTTTATTTTTAGATTAGGGTTTTGGGCTGCAAAAGAGCTAAATTCCCTTTTAAGGGCAATTCCCATCCAAATGCCCTTTTCGGGGCAATGGGGAGCTTAGTTTTTTTTAGTTAGTTTTTAGTAGGTTTTACTTTGGGGGGGTATTTTTATTTATTTTTTACAGGCAAAAGAGCTGATTTCTTTGGGGCAATGCCCCGTAAAAGGCCCTTTTAAGGGCAATTTGTACTTTATTTTTTGTAACTTAGTGTTTATTTTTTTGTGTAACTTAGTGTTTGTTATTTTTGGTAACTTAGTTGTTAGTTTTTTGTAATTTAGTAATTTTTTAGTGTAGATTTAAATTATTTAAATAGGGTTAGGTGTTTAAACATAGAATATAGTTATCTTAATTTGTAGTTTAATGTAATTTTAGTTTAAAAGTTAGGGTAGATTAATTATTATTTTAATATAATTTAAGGTCATTTTAGTATATTAGTTAGGGTAGATTAATTATTATTTTAATATAGTTTAATGTAATTTTATTATAATAGTTAGGGTAGGTTGATTATTAGTTAAATATAGTTTAATTTTATTTTATTATAAAAGTTAGGGTAGGTTGATTATTAGTTTAATATAGTTTAATTTAATTTTAAAGGTAAGTTTAAATTTATAATAAGATAGGGATGAGTTAATATTTAATATAAAGTTATTGGGTTGTTAGGTTTAGGGGTTAATAGGTTAATTTAGTTTATGACGATGTGGGGGGCTGGCAGTTTATGGGTTAATAACTTTATTTAGTTGCGGTGGGCTCCGGAAGTGGTGGGATAGGGGTTAATAACTTTATGTAGGTGGCAGCGGTGTCGGGGCGGCAGATTAGGGGTTAATAAGTATAATGCAGGTGGCGGTGGTGTAGGGGCGGAAGATTAGGGGTGTTTAGACTTGGGGTACATGTTAGGGTGTTAGGTGTAAACGTAACTTTTATTCTCCCATAGGAATCAATGGGATATCGGGCAGCAGCGAACATAAGCTCTCGCTGCTTTCAGACTCCCATTGATTCCTATGGCATCCACCGCCTCCAGGGTGGCGGATTGAAAACCAGGTACGCTGGGCCGGAATAGTGCAGAGCATACCTGGTAGATATTTGATAACTAGCAAAAGTAGTCAGATAGTGCCGAATTTGCATTCGGAACATCTGTAGTGACGTAAACATCGATCTGTGTCGGACTGAGACCAGCGGATCGTATGTTACGTCACAAAATTCAACTTTTGCCGGTCTGTAGGCTTTGATAACTAAGGCGAATCAGCCTCTCCACAATTACGCTGCGGAATTCCGTTGTATTTGCGGTTGACGGCTTATAGGCTCCTCTCTCTCACACTAACTAACTGTCACACTAACTAACTGTCACATTAACTAACTCTCACTAAATCACACTAAATCTCTCTACTCTCAAATCTCTCTACTCTCAAATCTCTCCAAACCCTCCAATGCCTAGACCTGCACCTAACTCAAAAAAGCAATACAGTCAAAGAAGCCATGCTTAGAACATGCTTATATACCCTATGTAAATGTTTAATGATGTACCGGTTTGCAAAGTAAAGGAGGTTCAGGTGTGCTTTCTTACGGCTAGATTTGGAGTTCGGCGGTAGATGGGTTGCTAACGCCACGCGTGTTTTATGTCTAACGCACGGCATTGTTTGACTCAGGTATTTAGAGTTCAAAAAAGACCATCTAACGATGCTCCTAACGCGTGTATGTCACACGCGGAATACTGCCCGCGTTAGACAGTCTCCCATAGAGATCAATGGGAAAGCCAAAAAATAGCTTTTTTCACCTAACACTCGATCTCGCGAGAATACGCACAGCTCGGTCATATGACGCATACCACATCATGCACAACAATAACACGCCGCAAATGTCACAACAACAATCAATCAACAAAGCACACAAGCATTACACATTCACAAGCGGGGGGATTTTTATTAAAATTTAATACGGGGAATACGCATATACTTTAAGATGCGGAAATTCGCAAAATAACAACAAGGAATAAAAAATATATACATACACTAGAAAAATAATCGCATTCAATATCACTATATATTAGGACAAACATACATATACAACACTTCACTAATACCACACCATCGCAAATTCACATTTAAAAAGAATACTATTGGACAATGTTAGAGAAAACGACCACTATGACATCATCGCATTCTACACATTCCACAAATACTAACTCAAAATGAGAATGCGCAAATTCACACAACTAATAGACATTGCACTAATATTAATTGCTAATAAAGCACACCTGAACACAATTTAAAACGGAAATTGGTACATCATTAAACATTTACGCAGGGTATATAAGCACCACACAAGCAGGGCTTCTTTGACTGTGTTGCTGGTGGGTCTTTGGAGATTGGAGGTTTAAGATTAGAGAGTTGGTGCATTATTGTGAGTGAGTTAGTGTTAGCGTGAGAGAGTCAGTTGTTAGTGTTATCGTGAGTGAGTTAGTGGGAGTTAGTGGGAGTGGGAGAGAGTCTGTTAGTGGGAGCGTGAGTGAGTTAGTGGGAGTGGGAGTTATTAGTGAGAGTTGTTAGTGGGAGCGTGAGTTAGTGGTAGTTAGTGAGAGTTAGTGGGAGTGTTTGTTAGTGAGAATTAGTAGTAGTGTGTTAGTGAGAATTAGTAGTAGTGTGAGTTAGCGAGCGAGTGATTTTTCTGTACACGTAACACATTTACACGCAAACACATTCAATAATACATACACTTATCAATAACACTACATACACTCCATACCCCCTACCCCCTCATACTACACTCCATACCCCATTCCCTGTAGTCCCATTCCCTTTCATCCTATTTACTCTTATCCCATACCCCATACCCATCCCATACCCATCCCCTAGTTACATTTAGTTTACATATCCTCCTTTTAGTCTTCTTCTTCTTTTGGTTTATTTAAATACGCCTTACCCTCTTTGTTTGTTTACATCCCTCTCACACTTTCAGCACTTTTTTTGTCTTTTTAGTTCTTTATTTTGACCCCCTTTCATTTCATCACACTCCCTTTTTGTTTGATTATTTGGGGTTTAGTTTAGGGAACAGATGGAGGCCAGGCAGGGGAGAGGTAGAGGGGGGAGGAGAGGGAGGGGGAGAGGAACAGGGCAGGAAGGGGGGCAGGAAGCGGGGGTGGAAGCGGTGGGTGGACCCAGCCACTTGGTTCAAGATGAACAAGTGGCTGGGCCCAGTGGCGGACAGAGTAGGGCTTCACAGTCCGGGAAACAGAGGGCATCGTCACAGGGGAAGGCCAAGGCGACTAGGGAGGCGAGGTTTTCGATGGAGGAGAAGGAGGCCCTCGTAGAGGCCTATATGGCCAGGTATAGGAGGCTGCAGCACCAGAAGACTACACCGACTGATAAGAGGAGGCTCTGGAATGAGATAAGAAATGCAGTCAATGCAGTGGGTGGCCGGAACAGAGATCTGGATTCGATAAAACATCGCTACCGGGATTGTAAGATGGATCTCAAGAAAAAGTTAAGCCTGGGGGCCCGACATGCCGCAGGAACCGGTGGCGGACCTGCCCTGGAAATAGAGTACTGCCGATGGGAGGAAATGTTGCGGCCCAGCATCTCCGAGGTGGAAATAGTCGGTATCGGAGGAATTGATACCGGGAACCTGCCACTCTCATCTGACGGTAAGCTCATTGAACAATAAATTCACATACGAATGTATTTCAAGGGACACTATACGCAAACCTTTACTTTCATGATTGAGGTAGCGAATACAATTTGACAAAACATTCAAATGTACTTATATTACCTAATTTGAATCATTCTTGAGATATATTTTAATGAAGAAATAGCCATGCACACGGTGAAACAATCACAGGAGGCAGCTATATTCAGCTAACAATCAGCATCTTATAAGCATATTTACATATGCTTTTCAGCAAAGAATATCCAGAGAATGAAGCTAATTAGATAAGAAAAGTACATTAGAAAGTTGATAATAAATGTATGCTTCTAAATCATGAAAGATAAAACATTGAGTTTCATGTCCCTTTAAGGATCAGATTAATGCTATAACGTTGTTTACACGCATTCAATTACTTTGCGGTTACATCAGTATCTAGGCTATAAGTTAGGTGTGCATTTAAACAGACTGAAAACAAACGCGAAAACATTCAGATTGACCAGAGATATCACAAACACGGTTTAGAAAATGCGGAAATCGTATTGATGTTTGTTAGATTTCAAAGTGGATTAATGATTCTGCATTTGTAATTGTATCGTAAGCTAAGTCATTTAAAGCTTCATTTGCAAATATGCTAATATATACTTTTTTTTTTTTTTTTTTTAAATATACAGAGTCTGGGGAGGAGGCAGCACAAGAAACACAGCCTCATCCATCTCCCCGGGATGAGAGTGGTGGGGAGGAATTTCCACTTCGGAGGGAAGAGGCCCCCCGTGACGAAGAGCGCACGGAAGCTGATGAAGAGGCCCCGGAAGCAGAGGAGGAGCCCGCGGAACCAGAGGACCCTCAAGGACCCGCACACCACCGTGCACGGGCACCCCGCCGTGCACGGGTACCCCGCCAAGCACAACAAGAGGAAATAGCGGAGGTGCGGGTTCTACTGGACTACATAGACCAGATGCGTAACTCCCGGATACAAAATATCGAAGGCCGCACTCGAATTCTTGATGGACAAAATCAAATAATTGAAGGACAAAACCAAATAATAAACATACTTAATAGAATCGAACAAGGCCAAAACAGAATCATTAATCTGCACCAAGAGATGTTCAATTTTTTCCGGGAGGCGCATGCTGGTCTACCTCCTGGTCCGCCTCCTGCTGCTGGGCCTCCTGCTGCTGGGCCTCTTGCTGCTGGGCCTCCTGCTGCTGGGCCATCTCCTCCTGCTGGCCCATCTACTCCTGCCGGGCCATCTACTCCTCTTCAGCCATCTCCTCCTCTTCAGCCATCTCCTCCTCTTCAGCCATCTTCTCCTCCTCAGCCATCTTCTCCTCCTCAGCCATCTTCTCCTCCTCACCTTGGTCGTCCCAGTACTCTTCCTTCCACTCTTCCCACAACATCTCCAAGGAGAACTCTTCGGAGTCGGCAGTTGCCCCTCCCAGAGCCTCAGCCCCGTGGGAAGAGGGGAAGGAAGAGGAAGTAAGTATTTATTTTCATCTTTAATGTTTTTTTTTTTATTTAATGTGTAATGGATAGGTATGTGATGATGTGGTTTTCATACACTTGTGGAACACACTCTGTATATAATCTACTTCTATGGGACCGGGTCCATGGAGGCAGATTGTTTGCAGAGTGTGGGTTATAAGTGTGTGAAAACCACATCATCACATACCTATCCTTGTTCATGATATTGATTGGTTTCTGTGATGTGATGTCCAAACTGTTTCCCAAATCGCAAACAAAATTACCATTACAATTATCCATGATGGCATATTACTGTTTGAATGCCAATAACACAGCTGAAAGGGACAGTCAGAAAATTATTGATTACAAAGAAAACACTGTATTACGCATTATCAAGTTGGAAACAACAAAACATGGAGAAATACGTGTGACTTATGTGCTTAACCTTGTATCTATGACTAGGAAAAATGACCACTTATTTGTTGTTCTGACATAACAACATTTTAGATATCAATGATCAATACATGGTAAATAATATGCTGTATGAGCACAAGGTTTTACATATACAAATGCTATCCAAATGCCCTCTAGTGGTCAAATTGTATAATGATTACATGCACTCTTCAAGCTCGAAGAAATGAGCACACGAACCTCATAGGTTTAGCTAGCAAATTTAAATAAACACAGACAAATGATTAATTGGTGAGAAACATTTGATATCATTGATATTACAAAATTGACTTTTAGAATAATGCAAAACATTATTTGTTTCCTAAACTGTCCCTTTAACAAAATTACATATGCTAACACATATTTGAAGCTTGTTGGTATATCTACATGTACTTGTTCAAAAATTAAATATTGAAATCAGATTTATATTGACGTGTTAAATAAAGTCTATTTTCTTAAAGAGACATTATTGTGTTAATTTTTTTTTAGAAAGACATTTGTTTGAACAATGAATATGGTTTAAAGTCCTTTTAGGAGTGGGGGGTGAAAATATGCTAACAATAATATATTTGAAGATTAAACAATGTGGAACTCATACATGATACAAAAATCAACATTTGCATTAAAGGGACAGTATACTATATTTTTAACAGAACTGTATGTAATAGACACTACTACAAAAAACAAGATTAACATATACTGATATCAATATTACAAAGCTTCAAACACTTTCAAAGAAAATCGGGTTAGCTCTATTGAAAATATAGATGAACCCCCATTACAACCGTAAAACAAGACAATACACCATCATACACAAAACAGGAGAAAGCTGGAGATGGTACTCACATGAAACTTAGAGGCTTGGTGAGGAGTCTGATAATTAATTACATTTTATTTGAACAGAAGCAAAATGAAACGTGTATTTGTTAAACAATGGACTATCTAACTAGAGACCAAATTAAAAGATTTCATTTATAATGTGAGTGTCTAATGAACCTTTAATAAAATATACAACGAAATTACATTTAGAAGAAGTCGGCATCATATATTTAGCATATGATAAAGCTAAATGCATATTGATTACTTTATTCTAACACAATAGCGCATATTTATTAATTAGATATCTTTAACATTAAACACAACAGTCATTTTTCTGAAAAAGGAACATATTGTTGACAAACATATTAAACAACATGGACTATAGAGATTTGCACTTGCCTCGAAATATCATATGCATGAAAACATTTTGCTTTCGTTCGTTTATTCAACCAGACATCCAGCAAAAGAGAATGTGGTGGTCTTTATCAGCTACGGGTCAACAATGTAACATGATGCAAATAATACATATTCGCAAGGTTTTTAAAATTGGCTGCAGTCACAAACGTGTTTAACGTGCACAAACAAATATTGCGGGACTACGTAATCCAATCAGACGTTTTTTTACCTTTGCATGTGACGTCTTAACATGGCGCTTCCTTGATCACGTAAGAACGCCATCCAATAAAAGGCACATTCTTGATCACGTAAGAACGTCAGTCAATACAAGGAATCATTGGACAGCCTGGCAGGTGACGTTTTAAGCAACATGGCGCATCCGAGATCGCTGAAAAACCGCAGCCAATACAAGGACTCAGTTGACAGCTTGGCATATCACTAAGAAACGTATTTATATTTTAGGAACTAGTATGTGTCTAGATTGCTATCTAGGAATGTCACCAAATCATGAATCATCTTTTCGGACTTGACTGTCCCTTGAACTATAGCTATGGTGTATATCTTTAACATTTAAAAGATACACATGAGAAATACATATGCCATTGATGTTTTAAGATATGTTTTGATTGTTTTGGAATAACAATAATGATACATGGATTGATTAAACGTGTCATTTATTCAAGTTTAAATATGGTCAGCCTACCTATAGCCATATATGGGAGGAGAAGTATTTTGTTAACATATTTGTTAAAAAATATTCATCATCTAAAATATTTGCATTACACACAGAGATTTATTTGGTTACACTTTTACAATAAGATAGAATAGAAAATGAAATACATGTGCTGTCAACATTACAATAAGATTGTTTATTAATAAGATTATATGTCCTTGTTCATGTAAAAAGGACAAAAACGCTTTAGAAATGGAAATACATTCATTAACAATTGTGCTCACCATCACTTAAAGGGACATTATTTTGTTTTTAAAAATTGGATACACATAGACAATACTATTTCAATAAAATGAACACTTTACAGGGATTATATCATTGTATCAATCCTCAGATCATTTGTTAAAGGTGCATCAATTCATGTAGAGTTTCTAAATACACACATGGATGTGAAAATTGAAATATACATATATACACAAATAACAATCTATATATACATATATAAAACAATTACTATGCTAATCATAATCATGCAATGATAAAGCTAAGAGAAAAATATATAAAGACAAATAATAAGATTACATTGGAGATGTTAATCTTAAAGTCATTTACAATTGTCTTACATATATGATTTTTGAAAAACAATTATTTTTGGTAGGTCCCTTTAAGGATCAACAAGATAAACTAGAGCTTTCAAAAAATAACATGAAGAATGAGGACAAAGAATCGTGCAATGACATGTCTTTTATTAGTATGTAAGAAAACATCAACAACGTTTAGAAATAATCTTGTAAAAATAAGGAATATTTGAGCCATATGACAAGGTAACAGAGTGCATCACAGTCCATGAAGAGAGTTGCCAAGGGCCACCATAGCCCCATTGGAGACATATGACAAGGTAAAAGAGTGCATCACAGTCCATGAAGAGAGTTACCAAGGGCCACCATAGCCCCATTGGAGACATATGACAAGGTAACACAGTGCATCACAGTCCATGAAGAGAGTTGCCAAGGGCCACCATAGCCCCATTGGAGACGTATGACAAGGTAACACAGTGCATCACAGTCCATGAAGAGAGTTGCCAAGGGCCACCATAGCCCCATTGGAGACATATGACAAGGTAAAAGAGTGCATCACAGTCCATGAAGAGAGTTGCCAAGGGCCACCATAGCCCCATTGGAGACATATGACAAGGTAACACAGTGCATCACAGTCCATGAAGAGAGTTGCCAAGGGCCACCATAGCCCCATTGGAGACATATGACAAGGTAAAAGAGTGCATCTCAGTCCATGAAGAGAGTTGCCAAGGGCCACCATAGCCCCATTGGAGACATATGACAAGGTAAAAGAGTGCATCACAGTCCATGAAGAGAGTTACCAAGGGCCACCATAGCCTCATTGGAGACATATGACAAGGTAACACAGTGCATCACAGTCCATGAAGAGAGTTGCCAAGGGCCACCATAGCCCCATTGGAGACATATGACAAGGTAACACAGTGCATCACAGTCCATGAAGAGAGTTGCCAAGGGCCACCATAGCCCCATTGGAGACATATGACAAGGTAACACAGTGCATCACAGTCCATGAAGAGAGTTGCCAAGGGCCACCATAGCCCCATTGGAGACATATGACAAGGTAACACAGTACATCACAGTCCATGAAGAGAGTTGCCAAGGGCCACCATAGCCCCATTGGAGACATATGACAAGGTAACACAGTGCATCACAGTCCATGAAGAGAGTTGCCAAGGGCCACCATAGCCCCATTGGAGACATATGACAAGGTAACACAGTGCATCACAGTCCATGAAGAGAGTTGCCAAGGGCCACCATAGCCCCATTGGAGACATATGACAAGGTAACACAGTGCATCACAGTCCATGAAGAGAGTTGCCAAGGGCCACCATAGCCCCATTGGAGACATATGACAAGGTAACACAGTGCATCACAGTCCATGAAGAGAGTTGCCAAGGGCCACCATAGCCCCATTGGAGACATATGACAAGGTAACACAGTGCATCACAGTCCATGAAGAGAGTTGCCAAGGGCCACCATAGCCCCATTGGAGACATATGACAAGGTAACACAGTGCATCACAGTCCATGAAGAGAGTTGCCAAGGGCCACCATAGCCCCATTGGAGACATATGACAAGGTAACACAGTACATCACAGTCCATGAAGAGAGTTGCCAAGGGCCACCATAGCCCCATTGGAGACATATGACAAGGTAACACAGTGCATCACAGTCCATGAAGAGAGTTGCCAAGGGCCACCATAGCCCCATTGGAGACATATGACAAGGTAACACAGTGCATCACAGTCCATGAAGAGAGTTGCCAAGGGCCACCATAGCCCCATTGGAGACATATGACAAGGTAAAAGAGTGCAACAGGCACAACAATAAACTTTGAAAAAGGCCAAATGGCAACAATAAAAAAAAACATCAACATGTGGACAGAGGATTCTTATCTGCCACCTTGGAGCATCTCCAGATCCTCCACTTACTGGTCATCCTCTTCATCGTCCTGTGCATGTCCAGCTCCAGATTCAGGCCTTGAACTTAATCGCATAATTTCACGCAGAGTCAAGTCCTGAACCCGGAGCTGGGCCTGCATGGTGTCGTTCATCCCTCTCAGGACAGCTGCGTTCCTCAACACGGCCTGCTCTACTCTTGCTATACCTTCTAGCATGAGCCATGCTGAGTCACAGCCTAAAATAAAGAATAAATTAAATATTAATGATAATTACACAACAGACGAAAAAATAAGCAAAGATACATTGTCATCATAAAGACAAATCATTCTTTACATCAATTAGTTTAAATTTATTCTTTACACATGAAATATGTTATTCAGACAGACCGAAATCATTAAAGGGACAGTTTACTCAAACATGTTGTCCCCTTTAATTGGTTTTAGATGATCCACTTATACAGCTTGAGTGTATCAAATCTTGTTAAAGGATTTACATTGTACTTACATTAGCAATTTAAATATTTTAATTATACTGTGGTAGGCACACCTATCCTTAAACATTTTGGCATTGAGGACAAGCTGTGTAAACATAGCAACCTGAAGAAATTAAATTCCCACTGGGTTAGACAAGAGATAATGTATAAACATTTGTACATTAATTGTTGGATCCAAGTAGTGGTGATTGGTATATGTAGTGATATCAAATTAAAGGGACACTGAACCTAAATATTTAATTGACTGATTCAGATAGAGCATGACATTACAAATATTTAAAAATTACACATATTCTTTAAATGTTTGAATTCTATAGCTAGATTTTGAATGCAAGAATGTCGGTTTTTAGGGCAGGCCATATTTGTTTATCAACTTTGTTTGTCCCTGCTGGTTGATGGATACATTCATCCAACAATAAAGAAATGATGTCCACAATTATTTTCTATTTAAAATTAATTATAGGCATTTCTTTGTTTCAATAAAGATATCAAGAGAATGAAGAATAATTCATAAGAGTAGTAAATTATAAATTTGATTAACATTGCATGCTCTATTTGAATCACAATAGAAAATATTTACCTTCAGTGTACCTTTAAGTATCTTATAATGTTGATTTTGAATGATACTTACAGCTGTGCCTGGGAAGGACAATCTGACACCCAGGACAATGAAGGTTGAGACAGGGGGGAGGGATGGGATTGGGTTGGGGAGGGATGGGATTGGCTTGGGGAGGGATGAGCTGCTGCTCCGGGGTAGGCCGTACAGCTGGGGAGTGGGGAGTTGGGGTCTGGGCAGCTGTACGGGCCATAATACGGGGAGAGTGGCAAAGGGGGTTGTAGGGGCGTTTTTTGGGAGGGGCAGGAAATGATAAATGGGAAGGGCCGGCAGGGGTCTGGGCATGGGCAGGAGTCTGGGCATGGGCAGTGGTCTGGGCATGGGCAGGGGTCTGGGCCTGGGCAGTGGTCTGGGCATGGGCAGGGGTCTGGGCATGGGCAGGGGTCTGTGACTGGTCAGGGGACGTGGCAGGGGTGGAAACCAGATGACCAGAAGTGGCGTATCCATCTGAAAATTTAAAAAATATATATTAACATCTCATACATCATGAAATCAAATCAATGCATTTCAAATTGATTATGTTTTCAATATACTTAGAAGTGTGTTTGAATTTGTAAACAATTATGAAATGAGGATATGGTATGCATATAGGCACTCAGATGAATATCAATTACTGTCTGTACAATTATAACATTATTATTGTGTTTTGGCCTGGAATATGCATGTGACATAATGATGGCATGAATTATAAATTTTTAAAAAAAATAATATTTTCATGCTGCCTGATATAGAAAGGGGGCAGTAGTGTATTTGAACAGACAAATAATATTCCTTTTTAAAGTGCAAAAGCTGTAGACTTTGAATGTCTTCAATGAAATGATTTAAAAAAAAAGCAACATGTTGGAAACATGATAGATATATTTCACATACCATTAGACTCCAAGGCAGCCTCTTCCTCCTCCGTCACATATGTTAAATCAATCTCTGTAAAACATAACATGTTGTGTACACGTTAAGAACAGATATCATAACATATGTTACTGTTGTTCAAAGACACACATCAATGTTGCATTAAAGATATACACACCCAAAGTTATGATTTACATCATTTTGATGGAGCATACAAATTACATTAGATTTGTTATTCTCAATTATTCATATTTTCGATGTATTGTTTGTATTAATTTAAAAATCATAAAAGCATAGTACATAGAACATTTAAGATTTCTCATGTGTGTATCACTTGATGACTGTTGTCAAAAATGAACATGGAAACAAACATATGCTATACATCTTCTGAATAACAAATGTGTAGACTAATAAAGTTTTAATTATTAATCTTTCAATATTAAAAGAAAATTAATATATAATCAGAAGATAAAATTATATGTTTGTTTCAAATGTTATGCTTCATCAGAATCATGCTCATAATATTGATTACCAATACACCTTCAATGACATATAAATGAGTCAATGGACTTACCAGGAGACCGCAAAGGCGGCTCTGTGTCACTGCTGGATTCCTGTGGGCTCACCACACCAACTCTCTCTATGAATGATATAGATATATATTAGTAAACACATTTGGGATATCACTAAATCACATCTGTATCGAATTTTAAGATTAATCAACTTGAAAATGTGAAGAATAGAGCAGTCATTAAACTAAAAAATGCTTGATTGAATCAAGGGGATTCTGTTAAAAATGATGTATTGAACATATGTTTAATTTCAGACTATATTAGACATCAAACTCATCTCATACGATGCTATTGCATATCTAAATATACCCATTGATCAATGTTCTTAAAAGAATACACACAAACCACATTTTGAAGAACAGCTGTTGACAAATCTAAACAAACACATGTGGCACATCGAGCCATTTGTGCAATGTACAGTAATCTTGTTTAGGACACAACACATATTTATCACAATACAAAACCAAATTGATTAGTACAAATATGTAATCATGGTGCTGTTAGAGTATGCTGATATCTATAAAGTAACTCCAACAGTGAATATGTGAATTATATATCAATATTGTTTAATCCAAAGAATGTAAAGATGAATGAATCTATTGTTTATTAAAGGGACACTGCCATGATTTATTTAAATCATTGATTTCTCTGTTCAAACTGTTCAAAATGATTTAACATTGACTCCTATTATAATTTGAATGTTGCTACATTTTAATCTTAAAGGCAGATAAGCAATATTGTATTCAATAAATATTGTTTGTTGAAGGTATCCACCAATCATCAATAAAAACCCAGGTTGGTCAACCAAAATTGAGATGCAGATAAACGTACATTCTTGATTTTAAAATACATTTAGCAATAGAATTTTTCACATATGATGATAGTATTATATTTAAATGTTTATTAATATTGCATACTCTATCTGAATGACAACATTAATAATTGTAGCTCAGTATCCCTTTAATATAAAATTATATTGATTTGACAATGTTGGTGTTAATGAATTCTCTACTCCATATGTTGATGTAATTAATGGAATTGAGCATGCAATTCAAATCTAATATGTTATTTAAGGATATCCGAAGAATTATTTAATTTTCATCTATTAAAGGGACAATACATATAAATATTGAACAATGTGGATTTAGTATGTAATGTTCTGTCCATGTTTCTAAGACAAATGTCAATTAAAATGAGACATACCATACTGTGACAAGCCCTGCCTTAAGAATCCAGCAGCAACATCCATATCTGTAAGTACTGTATTCTTCACATATATAATAATTCACATTTCATTTTGACCAACATGTATAAAGCAATGTCACTTACAGCAAAGCCATGTTAACGTGTATGCGCAATTCCATTTTCGCGATAATTGCTCAATGATTCAAAGCGGAATTACGCATCCGTCATTTGACCAACATGTATAAAGCAATGCCACTTACAGCAAAGCCATGTTAACGTGTATGCGCAATTCCATTTTCGCGATCATTGCGCAATGATTCAAAGCGGAATTACGCATCCGTCATTTGACCAACATGTATAAAGCAATGCCACTTACAGCAAAGCCATGTTAACGTGTATGCGCAATTCCATTTTCGCGATCATTGCGCAATGATTCAAAGCGGAATTACGCATCCGTCATTTGACCAACATGTATAAAGCAATGCCACTTACAGCAAAGCCATGTTAACGTGTATGCGCAATTCCATTTTCGCGATCATTGCGCAATGATTCAAAGCGGAATTACGCATCCGTCATTTGACCAACATGTATAAAGCAATGCCACTTACAGCAAAGCCATGTTAACGTGTATGCGAAATTCCATTTTCGCGATCATTGCGCAATGATTCCAAGCGGAATAACGCATCCGTCATTTGACCAACATGTATAAAGCAATGCCACTTACAGCAAACCCATGTTAACGTGTATGCGAAATTCCATTTTCGCGATCATTGCGCAATGATTCCAAGCGGAATTACGCATCCGTCATTTGACCAACATGTATAAAGCAATGCCACTTACAGTTAACCCATGTTAACGTGTATGCAAAATTCCATTTTCGCTCTGTGACGCATATTCTGTAGAGCGCAAGACACATCATTCCTATTTCATGTGTCACTAATCTAAAATCAGATATCTAAACATCATATGTAGTGTATGTTGTGAGATCTGTATAGGTTTAGTATCTGACTATATACACATTTTTTGATTAAAAAAAAAAAATTAAGATATTATATGAAGTTGGATAATTAACTGGTTCAGATTCTCCATCTCCTCCCAGGCCACCGGACGGAGAAGCAGCTGCCCTGGCCCCGCGTCAGGACTTTCAGATCCCGCAGCTGGGAGGGAAGAAGAGGAGGCCGAGGATGGCGAGGATCTGAATCTTTTGGGGACCCGGAGATTGAGGAGCTCGCATAAAGTCACCTCATAAGGGAGTAGGTACAGTTTCCGCGGGGCCTCTCTTTTGCCACCTCTTTTACGGGCTTGTACCCAGTCCCTTATGAGGTTGACTTTTTTTGTTAACCGCAACCTCATATCTCCGAATCTCCTCATGATCTGATCCTGGGTCCTCTGGACGTCACACACCAATCTAACCGCATTGGTGATAGACTCCCAGAGGGCCTTCTTAACAGGCGCATCTGTCAACCTCCTCTTGTTCCCAAACAGCTGGGGATAAAAGTCCTTGACGGCGTGGACCAGTGCAGCGCTCTCCTCCTTGGTGAACCTGGGAGCTGACATGCCTGCTCGGTTTGATAATATAATATATAAATATATAAATATATATACTGCCTGCAGGCATTAGAGAACTGACAAAGATGGAAACGTGTAATGGACTTTTAAACACTGTGTGCAGAATTATTAGGCAAATGAGTATTTTGACCACATCATCCTCTTTATTCATGTTGTCTTACTCCAAGCTGTATAGGCTCGAAAGCCTACTACCAATTAAGCATATTAGGTGATATGCATCTCTGTAATGAGAAGGGGTGTGGTCTAATGACATCAACACCCTATATCAGGTATGCATAATTATTAGGCAACTTCCTTTCCTTTGGCAAAATGGGTCAAAAGAAGGACTTGACAGGCTCAGAAAAGTCAAAAATAGTGAGATATCTTGCAGAGGGATGCAGCACTCTTAAAATTGCAAAGCTTCTGAAGCGTGATCATCGAACAATCAAGCGTTTCATTCAAAATAGTCAACAGGGTCGCAAGAAGCGTGTGGAAAAACCAAGGCACAAAATAACTGCCCATGAACTGAGAAAAGTCAAGCGTGCAGCTGCCAAGATGCCACTTGCCACCAGTTTGGCCATATTTCAGAGCTGCAACATCACTGGAGTGCCCAAAAGCACAAGGTGTGCAATACTCAGAGACATGGCCAAGGTAAGAAAGGCTGAAAGACGACCACCACTGAACAAGACACACAAGCTGAAACGTCAAGACTGGGCCAAGAAATATCTCAAGACTGATTTTTCTAAGGTTTTATGGACTGATGAAATGAGAGTGAGTCTTGATGGGCCAGATGGATGGGCCCGTGGCTGGATTGGTAAAGGGCAGAGAGCTCCAGTCCGACTCAGACGCCAGCAAGGTGGAGGTGGAGTACTGGTTTGGGCTGGTATCATCAAAAATGAGCTTGTGGGGCCTTTTCGGGTTGAGGATGGAGTCAAGCTCAACTCCCAGTCCTACTGCCAGTTTCTGGAAGACACCTTCTTCAAGCAGTGGTACAGGAAGAAGTCTGCATCCTTCAAGAAAAACATGATTTTCATGCAGGACAATGCTCCATCACACGCGTCCAAGTACTCCACAGCGTGGCTTGCAAGAAAGGGTATAAAAGAAGAAAATCAAATGACATGGCCTCCTTGTTCACCTGATCTGAACCCCATTGAGAACCTGTGGTCCATCATCAAATGTGAGATTTACAAGGAGGGAAAACAGTACACCTCTCTGAACAGTGTCTGGGAGGCTGTGGTTGCTGCTGCACGCAATGTTGATGGTGACCAGATCAAAACACTGACAGAATCCATGGATGGCAGGCTTTTGAGTGTCCTTGCAAAGAAAGGTGGCTATATTGGTCACTGATTTATTTTTGTTTTGTTTTTGAATGTCAGAAATGTATATTTGTGAATTTTGAGATGTTATATTGGTTTCACTGGTAAAAATAAAAAATTCAAATGGGTATATATTTGTTTTTTGTTAAGTTGCCTAATAATTATGCACAGTTATAGTCACCTGCACACACAGATATCCCCCTAAAATAGCTATAACTAAAAACAAACTAAAACTACTTCCAAAACTATTCAGCTTTGATATTAATGAGTTTTTTGGGTTCATTGAGAACATGGTTGTTGTTCAATAATAAAATTAATCCTCAAAAATACAACTTGCCTAATAATTCTGCACTCCCTGTATGGTGAAGTAAACATGAAATGCACCATGGGAAAAGTTATCTGTACATCTGATTGGATAAAAGTTTGAAATATTGTTAGAATGTCTGTGAGACCATCCTGACTCAAGTTGTGTTTGTGTGATGAACTCTGATTGGCCGTTCCTTAATGTTTCATATCTTAGTAACTTCCTTACACATACCTCATGGTGGTGCTGTTACTTCATTTTTCATGTAGACTTATTTGTAACTCATGGGCCTGTCATGTATGATATGTGTGACGCAGATTTAATATCCGTGATCCGTTAAATATTAATGATTAAATTCTCTTTAACATCTAATACTGTCACATTATTAAATGTTGTAGACATTTTTCAGTTTAATAACGGTCTGTTTCTTTAATACAAATACACATTTAATATTGTATGTCTTTATTGTTCATAAAATCCATTTATTGACTTATTGTGAAGTATTGATATTGCTCTATTAAATGTATTTCATAATGCACGTTGATTGTGTGCTATTGCGTGACATTAGACTTTAATGTTTAAAGATGCTAATCTGGTGTTTCAAGATGCGTTTCCCACGCAATATTTCTGAATGTTCAAATTCAGGTTATAAGGTCATTCACTTGGATAATCTGTTTATAAATGTTAAACTACAGGTTTGTTTGTTATTAGTAAATAAACCTCGAGCTTGTATTTGTCTGAAGTGCTCATATATGTTATTGTGCAATGGCGTCTTTATTTTTAAATAGACATTACAAACAAACAATTGTATCAAATGATCTGTAGAGATAGAAGATTGTTTAGACTTTAAAATGTAAATCAATTTATCTTAGTATTTAGATATCCTCAACAGAAGAAATTTAAATGCACATGGTTGAGACAATCACATAAGGCATCTCTGTGCATCCACCAATCTTCATCTACTGAGCCTATCTCGATATGCTTTTCAAGCAAAGTATGTCAAGATAGGAAGAGAAGTAAATACACTCTTTAAATCTCTTAAAGGGACACTGTCCAAACAAATTTAGCGTTGGTGATTCAGATTGAGCATGAAATGTTAATCAACGTTATAATTTAATCCGATTCTCAAATGTTAACAATTATCTTGTTATCTTTCTTTGCAAATCAATAATGATATTTGAGATTACGGACAATTGTTTAAAAAAACCTGGGTTGTCCTTGATGATTGTTGGATAAATTAATCCACCACAAAAAACCAAGTTCAGTCCAGAGTACTGAAGCAAATAAATTATCTATTTAATGCCTTATTTTTAAAGTAATGATAGCAACATCACAAGGAGCATTCATAATATGAGACAATTTTTAAAGTTGCTTAAAATAAAATACTCATTCAGAATGTATAAATCATTAATTTTTTAACTGTCTCCCTTTAAGTATATTTTTAGTTCATGTCCCTTTAAATAAACATTTCACAATAATGCTTGAAATATCAGAAACCTAGGCACCTTCCTTTTGATAAATTAGTATAACATATGAGTAAATCAAATTTAGATTAACTTCTGGATTGTTTTACACACTGACTGAAATATATATTGTAAAGGAGGTATTTTGGAGTCTTCAGCTTAGAGGGACATTAAGCTATATGTTATGTATGCATTTTGGATAAGATTATAATATTTGAACAACTTAATATGTTTTGGTATTCAATCATTAGATTGTAATAATATATATTTTTGGATTAAATACATTTCTACATAGGCTATTTTGATGCTGATTGTTGGTTGCACATAGATACCTTATGTAATTGACTAAGATATGTGCATTGATGTTTTTTTTTCAAAGTATATTTAAAGACTGAATGTAATTCTATAGTACTTTCTAAATATGTTTAAATTCTTTTATGAATTATTTAAAAATCAATACACAATATACTTTGTGAATGTCCCTTTAAGGACAAAAACATTTGTAATGTTGATTTAACATTGTCAAAATAAACTAAAGGGGAATGAAAATTATATATAGATATGTGATGTCTAACCCAAGAGGTAAGATTTTAAAAACTACATAATATTATTAACTATAGTTAAATGACTCCACTAGAAAATCAAATCGATTAACCTGCCATCCAATAACTAGCTTGTGAAAAATATCAAGTTAAATGACCTACCATTTATAAATGTAAAAATTAAAATAATTTAGCAAATAATGTTTTGAGATACCTAAGGAAGATACAAGATCTTATAAAATTAATTTTACATTCAACAACACTGTCACTTTAATGTAATTGAACCACTTCCCCTTCTTAAAAGTGAAAACAAATACTTTTTGAGAAATTGACTACATATCCGAAATTATTTTAACATCTAAGAATTTCAAAAGAAAAGCATCGATGGATCTCACTCCCCAATGAATGTTAAAAAAGATAGTTTAATGTAATATTCTCGGAATCAGTGGATTTTCCACAATTAATGCATTATTTGATCTTATGCATGTGCTTGTCAAATAGACAACTACCAGTCATGGGAGTCCAATTTTTTTTTATTGACAGATTATATGGATATTTATTATAATCTGTTCCAAAGAGTGTATTTAATACTAAAATGTTTATTATTACCATTTTAAAATGTAATAGTTTCTGAACCAAAAAGAAAAAAA
Organism: Bombina bombina; assembly: GCF_027579735.1. Lineage (NCBI taxonomy): Eukaryota > Metazoa > Chordata > Amphibia > Anura > Bombinatoridae > Bombina > Bombina bombina. Next base: position 751,845,085 of record NC_069500.1, read on the forward strand.
TATTCCTGGAAGTCATCAGATGCCAATCTGAAATGTAAAATATTTTTTTTTAACAAAGTTAATACACACGTAGTCAAAGATTCATAAAAAACATTTACAATCATCTTGTGTCTATGCTCTAACTTTGTTCAACATTTTTAAAAGATATTTATTAATTATATTAAAAAAAAAAACCCATTATATTGTGTAATAAAATTAAAAAAAAATTCTGATTTTCTAATTATACATAATAATGTATATCACATTTCAATAATATATATGTTGAACATAAATGTCATATTTCATGTCCATTCAAATACCTCTATATCAACTATAATATGTATTCCTTTTTCTGATTGTGATCCCTAAATATCTAATGATGAAATATGTATGACTAATGTATGTAAGCTACCAATAATCAACATTCTTCCTGTGATTATTAACTAGCATGCATTGGTACACCAACCTGGATAATGCATGGTCTTTGAAAGTCAATTCAGGGGTAAACAGTTGATCTTCAATAGGTGTCTTATTCATCATTTCAAAAATAGAGGACTGAAATCCCATCTAAAAATTAGAAATTCATCTAAGTGTCTGATTGTGATCCCTAAATATCTAATTAAGAACTAAATATGACTAATGTATGTAAGCTACTAATATTCAACATTCTTCCTGTGATTCTTAACTAGCATGCATTGGTACAACAACCTGGATAATGCATGGTCTTTGAAAGTCAATTCAGGGGTAAATAGTTGATCTTCAATAGGTGTCTTATTCATCATTTCAAAAATAGAGGACTGAAATCCCATCTAAAAATTAGAAATTCATCTAAGTGTCTGATTGTGATCCCTAAATATCTAATTAAGAACTAAATATGACTAATGTATGTAAGCTACTAATATTCAACATTCTTCCTGTGATTCTTAACTAGCATGCATTTGTACACCAACCTGGATAATGCATGGTCTTTGAAAGTCAATTCAGGGGTAAAAAGTTGATCTTCAATAGGTGTCTTATTCATCATTTCAAAAATAGAGGACTGTGAAATACCATCTAAAAATTAGAAAATCATCTAAGTGTCTCCAATAGGATGCCTCAACAGCCTTATTCTATCAAATAGTTGGCACTTACCATGTGAACATGTCTTTGTATGGTTTTCAAGGTCAGCAGATTTGAAAGATAATGCCAGACATGATCCCATTGGTATACTTCAATTTCAATCTTGGCTTTTTCCACTGTCAGTCTGGGCAATCTTCACTGTCAGGCTTCTAATTCTTCCCTTTCAGTCTTTAGATTAAGTAAGCTCCCTAATGGCATAAAAAGTTTATTCAAAATTACTACAAGTGTGTGAATCATTTCTGTAGCCCTCTCCCACCCCCCATTTCATAAGAAATTTCTGTCACTAGCTTACTGTGTAGCATCTTGTGTTATGTTCTATCAAGTGTGAAGATGAGTCATATTGAGCAGAACAAACCTCTAATGTGTGACATTGAACCATAGTCATGCTAGAGGATCCCTTTCTGAGTATTTACATTTTAAGTAATGTGTAAACTAAATACTAGTTTATAAAATGTATGCCATATGATGTAGTTGTGTACAATTCATGCCAGCAACAGTCCAGACATTTATACTTACCAGCCGATGTCCTCTTTAAAAACCAGGTGGCAAAGACTCGCTACAGGACCCAATAGCCAGAGCATCACCTATATTAATAAATGAAACACATTTTTAGCATTTGATGAACAATCCTAACATGTTTGCACAATTCTCTACTTGTCATTTCCCTAGAGTTCACATCTATTGATAATACTCCAGTCTAACTTCTATTCTTTACCGTCTAAAGTTGCGGTTGATGATGTCTGCTCTGACATTGAGCCCCTCGTCCCGGAATAGCCCCTCTAGAACAGGATCATCCTCCTCATCTCTGAGGAGGTTTCTGTCTGGCTGGACGGCCTGCAGCATCCCAGCCCGCTGTGCAATATAATGCAGGACGCTACAGGCTACAACGATCTTAGCCACCTTCTTTGGGTTGTACTGGAGGGCTCCTCCCGACCTGTCCAGGCACCTGAACTTCATCTTCAGGAGCCCGAACATCCGTTCAACCACCGCCCTGGTTCTCTTATGAGCCCTATTGTAGCGCTCCTCAGACACATCAGTCGGGCTACGCAAGGGGGTAATGAGCCAAGGCCGGCTCATGTACCCAGAATCACCTATAAATTATGAACAGAACATAATTCTAACAGAATCCTCAAATTAGTATTTGTAGTACAATAAAAAGTTTTGTACACGATAATCCATTAACAAATGTTTATTTTAACTTTAAAATATCTAGTTCAATATTATTCTCTATCTTCCCATTTCAGCTAAGACATGCTACATATGCGTATTTCTCCTAAATCCAGCCTTGTGTAAAATGCTAACTACATGGTTACATTACATTCTCTATCTGAGCATTTAAGGTAAGACATGCTACATATCTGCATTGAACTAAAAGACATTTGCGGAAAGAGACAATGACATGGTTAAATTGCATTAGCTAATATCTTCCCATTTCAGCTAAGACATGCTACATATGCGTATTTCTCCTAAATCAAGCCTTGTGTAAAATGCTAACTACATGGTTACATTACATTCTCTATCTGAGCATCTAAGGTAAGACATGCTACATATCTGCATTGAACTAAAAGACATTTGCGGAAAGAGACAATGACATGGTTAAATTGCATTAGCTAATATCTTCCCATTTCAGCTAAGACATGCTACAAATGCGTATTTCTCCTAAATCAAGCCTTGTGTAAAATGCTAACTACATGGTTACATTACATTCTCTATCTGAGCATTTAAGGTAAGACATGCTACATATCTGCATTGAACTAAAAGACATTTGCGGAAAGAGACAATGACATGGTTAAATTGCATTAGCTAATATCTTCCCATTTCAGCTAAGACATGCTACATATGCATATTTCTCCTAAATCAAGCCTTGTGTAAAATGCTAACTACATGGTTACATTACATTCTCTATCTGAGCATTTAAGGTAAGACATGCTACATATCTGCATTGAACTAAAAGACATTTGCGGAAAGAGACAATGACATGGTTAAATTGCATTAGCTAATATCTTCCCATTTCAGCTAAGACATGCTACATATGCGTATTTCTCCTAAATCAAGCCTTGTGTAAAATGCTAACTACATGGTTACATTACATTCTCTATCTGAGCATTTAAGGTAAGACATGCTACATATCTGCATTGAACTAAAAGTAGACATTAGCGGGGGGAAAATATATGGTTAAATTGCATCCTATAGCTGAACATTACGCTAACATTTTAAAACTACAGTGGCAATTGTCAAACTAATTAACCATGTTGTGCACAAATACTCACCAACGAGATAACCAGGGGGCATTTGTCTTTCCTCAAACGGTCTCCACAGGGACGACAGAGAGAGGATGCGGGTATCATGACAAGCCCCTCCAAAATTCGCACACACATGCATAATCCTCATCTGTGCGTCACAAGCATACTGCACGTTGAGGCTATGAAAATGTTTGCGATTTCTGAAGGGCGAGTCATCAATTGGAGCATGCAGCGCAATGTGGGTACAATCTATGGCTCCCAAGACATTGGGCAATTGAGCAATATCAAAGAATTCCCGCTTCAGGCGCCTCCAATCACCATCATTCTGTGGGAATCCTATGTATTGCTTACTGATACGTACCATGGCGTCCAGAAAGTTATCAAACACCACAGAGAATGTACCTTGAGCCAGGCCATGCATGTACAGTTCTCCGGATTGAAAACTCCCGGAGGCCAGGACGTATAGACAGCTTAGCATCTTACTCATGGCGGGAACAGCAGTCCTTATTCTTATACATGGCTCCAAATGAGGTTTAAGAAGATCGTAAAGGCCAATGAGCTGTTCGCGATCGAGCCGATACTTATCATAAACCTCAAAGTCGCTCATGTTTTCCAAGGTGGGTCTCACCCTGTAGACACAAGGACCTCGAACCATATGACCCCTTCGTCTCAATCTGAGCCGCCGAGGCTGCCTGATTCGACCAACAGCTAGTTCGCCAATAGCAGCACCAGCAGCGTCTACCATGTCATTGTCATCCATCTTTCAAAACAGCGTAACAAGGTAAGCACTTGATCTGATGTGGATCACAAGTGATGCATTGGCCATGTTGTTTGGGGGATTTATAGTACAATTAGTCCAATGGTAGTGAGTTTGTAATGATTGCTGATTGTATTCACCTGTTTGTATGTGAGCGGCGCGAATGCTTTCACAGTGGGCGTTTATTTGTTGTTTGCTGAAATATTATTTTGCAACAATGAATCTCAATGTGAAAGTGTCAAATATCACACATACAGTGCATGTTTGTAATGTTTGTTCATATGCGTAATCAATATTTATTAAACGCGATCTTATAGTAAAAAGCACACGTCCAGGCTAACATGAATGAAAGTGCATAGTTGTGTATAATGTGCATCGAATGTGATCGATCAATGTTGCTGCAATATTGTTTGTAAACGATAAAGTAACAGCTGCCATCTGTAGTATTGTATATATAAGTGATTGCCGAGCTGTCAATATTGTACGCGTCCCTTTCAAATCGCAATAATAATTCAGAACTTCCCGTCTGCCATCTGTAGTATTGTATATATAAGTGATTGCCGAGCTGTCAATATTGTATGCGTCCCTTTCAAATCGCAATAATAATTCAGAACTTCCCGTCTGCCATCTGTAGTATTGTATATATAAGTGATTGCCGAGCTGTCAATATTGTATGCGTCCCTTTAAAATCGCAATAATAATTCAGAACTTCCCGTCTGCCATCTGTAGTATTGTATATATAAGTGATTGCCGAGCAGTCAATATTGTATGCGTCCCTTTCAAATCGCAATAATAATGCCGAACTTCCCGTCTGCCATCTGTAGTATTGTATATATAAGTGATTGCCGAGCTGTCAATATTGTATGCGTCCCTTTCAAATGGCACTAATACTGAATAACTTCCGGCTGTCATCTGTAGTATTGTATATATAAGTGATTGCCGAGCTGTCAATATTGTATGAGTCCCTTTAAAATCGCACTAATACTGAATAACTTCCGGCTGTCATCTGTAGTATTGTATATATAAGTGATTGCCGAGCTGTCAATATTGTATGCGTCCCTTTCAAATCGCACTAATACTGAAGAACTTCCGGCTGTCATCTGTAGTATTATATATATAAGTGATTTGCGATCTGACAATATTTATTAATTGTCCCATTGAAATCGCCTTAATAATGCTGTTCCAAACTGTTGTTTACGTATATGTTGTATTGTAGTATTGAGTGTTAAAGTTCCGAAAGGGGCGGTACAGTGGTGAATCTGTGATGTGTATGGTTGAATCTTCTAATGACGTCATGATATTATTAACCTGCCTATGTAGTTCTGAAATCCTCATTGTGTTGTTGTATTTGACTACATTGTTATTGTGTGCTGAATAAAATCTAAATGTGTGCTTTGTGGTTGTGTGATGGGTGATGCGTGTTATGTACATATACGTATATATTGTGATTGTGTCCCACATATGCTGACTTCTATATAGCGGTGTGGCATTGTTGTTCCTTCCCATAAAGTGACATCTGTAATCTGGTGTAATGATGTTCTTGTTGTACGTAATTCCTAATGGTTTCTGGTGATGGAATCATGATGTTAAAAGTATAGTAAAATCCATATGTTGTGTTTTGTGATTCCTCGAGAGAATGTAATGTGTTTTTCCCCCATCATTTGAATGCACATGTATGAGTGAATGTTAAAAGTAATGTATGTGCATCCATGAGTGATCATGTGTTAAGCCTATGTAGATATGCTGTTGCTGCAAGCATATGCGTTGAATAACTGAAATGCAATAATAAAGGTAAATGAGAATTGTTTCCCATTGTGTAGTGTTTGTGAATCCTGAAAAGTTGACATTATTTTTGTGTCCGTTTAAATGTAATATTTTTAAAACAAAAATGTTGTTACTAGTGATGTTGATTTGTAGTTGATGTAATATAAAAGTCTGAAAGAATTTAATGGTGTTGTGAATATTCAAACAGTAAAATCCATAAATCCACCATAGGGAAATAGTCATTTCTTGATCTATTTATCATAGCTGTGTCTAACGCATGAAATCATGTCTTTTCTAGCGCTGGTATTTGGAGTTTTTCTGTCTACGCTATTTGCGTGCGTTAGGGAAATGAGGGTTTCGCGTGCACGAGCACGTCTTCCCAATAGAAGTCAATGGAGGCTCTAAAAAATTTTCATTTATTTTTTCTAAGACTGGTTTTCCTCGTAAAGTGAATGACGTCATGATCTTTTGTGAAAAAGTAACTAAATCGTGTTCTTTTTGTGATAAATAAATATTTTGTGTATGTCATGTGGTGTATATTGTTTGTATGCATCGATGAGTGTATGTTTGTGATAATGTTATTAGTTAGATGTAGGTATATGAGGGTCTTTTCCCGTGTGTCAATGTAAGTCAATGGGAAAATGGATTTGTGTTGTTTTTTTTCTAACACCCGAGATCTCGCAACTTTAATCCTTTGTATTTTGATGAAAAATTATTAAATATGAAAAATAAACATAGTGTAGTGTTTGTATGAGTGTAAGTGTAGTTTGTGTAATATTTATTTTGTGATTCGTGGATGTTTTTTTTGTCGGTATATGTTTACTACTGGTTCTGAGGTGTCGGTAGAAATTTGAGCGTTAGGTGTTTTTTGAGTGTCGGTAACTGAACTCTAAATACCGGAGTCCGTAAGAAACCCGCGTTAGGAGCCTATAACGCTGGTTTTCACGGCTAACGCCGAACTCCAAATCTAGGCCTTAGTAATTAGTATGTGTGCAATGTGTATTAGTTGTTTGAATTTGCACATGTAAATGTAAATGCTGATTTGTGATGGTCTTGTATTTGTCAAATGGTGTAAATGTTTATTTATACTAATGTTACATAATAGGCAATGCAAATGTTTTGTTTGCGTATCAGTGTGCAATTCTATTTGCATGTTGTTTTGTTCCGTGTTGCAATATCTGAGCGTATTTAGCGATTTCTCGTTTAGTGTAAATGTTGTGCATTATTTTTTGCTTACGATTGTGAATGTTGAATGCTTATGTGCTATGTTGCGTGAGCAATTGTTGTTTGTCCATTTGAGCTGAGTGTTTTTGTTGTGCATTATTTTGTATATGTAATATGACAGAGCAGTGTGTATTTCTTGCAAGATCAAGTGTTGGATGAAAAATCCGTGATTAGTTCATTTAGCATTGATCTCTATGGGAGAATCTTTAACGCGACCGTGATTACGCTTATTAAATAAACGCAGTAGTCTTGTTACCACGACGTGTTTACGAGGTTGTTATCAGACTCGTAATACCTACGTTATAAAAGATACGCAATTGAAATATTGTACACAATATTAGCGAGCAGCCATAACGCAAAACTCGTAATCTGGCTGAATGAAAATTGAATAATGACACAAATTTTTCATTTTATTATTTTCTATTGAAAAAAAACAAGGTTATGACTAATCCTTGCTTGCTAGAATACAATATTTAGAAGAGGCCTACATATATTTGTTTCTGAATGGCTGCATAGTTAATGTTTCAGTTCAATAATCCCTCTTTGTCATTTTAGTATTCACTTGAAATGGAGAAATATAAAAGTCATAAAGTAACAATGAATACAAAAATAAATAAAAGGGAAATACATACAAGTTAAATATACTTCATTATTGTAGGGACCCATTTTATCCTATCCACCCACATTTATTAGAGACAGTAAATTCAAAATTCAAAATTCATGATTTCGATAGAGCATGTACTTTTCATCAACTTTCCAATTTACTTCTATTATCTAATTTTTTGTTGAAAACCATACCTAGGAAGGGTTAACTAATTAATAGGACTATTATATATTTGAGACTCTATGCAATCGATCCAGCTTCCTGCTTCCCCTACCTTTGGGCTGCGTTCTGTTAGATAGGCCGCAACCTTAACATGAATTAACAATGTGTAAAACTCCCAACCCGTGCAAGTCAAGCAAAATCCAGGACAGCTAGGTGGTATGCATTAACAACATAATCAATATACCTTAAATAGGTAATTACCTTGGTTATCTGCTGGAATGAACTCTGCAGGAGATGTGTTGTAGGCCCAGTGCAGGTAAAAGCTTAACTCAACTCCCAGAAGGTAGCAGCAGGAATCAGTAGATAGGAGATTCTCAGAAGAGTAGTTAGTAAACAGGCCAGGTCATGGCAAAAGGGCAAAACAGGATTATAATCCAGAGTGCAGTTCCGTAGGTCAGAAACCAGGTAAGCCACAGTTTAAGGTACAGACAAGGGTGAGGCAAGGAGCATAAAGCAAGATACACGCCAAGGTCAGGTTTAAATGTACAGGCTAGAAACAAGAACACCAGGACTTCCATAGAGAATAACCAAGCTCCCCACCATAGGTCTTGGGGCCAAAACATTCGCAGGCTCACTTCCAACATCCAGGTCACAAACCGTGTTATTCTTGGCACAGAGAACACAGGGACTGTTATCAACAGAGAAAGCCTGTATATCCTTGTGCAAAACGTCCTTCCTGGTTCCACCTTCAAAAGAGGGTACACATAGTGCACCCTGTGCTATCAGCAGCGATAACCTGACTCCTCTTAGTGCAACCCAGACATTGGCTGCTCTTCCAGCTCTAAGTTTAGAGCTTCCCTTCATCCTACACTTAGCCCGGCCCCTACCGCGCTGCGGTAAACTTTTGGATTCATGACAATCAGAAGAAAATAGAATGATATCTACAGTTTTATTTGTTTTAAAGCTGGTATTATCAAGACTTGTAATCAGTACTTTATTTTGTGTTGCATTGAGTTTGGCAACTGAGGTAAGGAACTAACATATTCTGTGTAATTTTAAAAAAAGACATAATCCCATTAAAATTGATGAGCACACCGGAAGATTTTTCAACTCCTAATGAGATCATCAGTTGTGTTTTTACTGCCTTAGCTATAATATATTTACCTCATAAACAGTATATAGGAGAGAATTTCATGCTGTATTGGCTCACAAAATATTTACAATTTTTCACATGGAAGTTTTTTGAAGAAAAATAAAAACAAGCCAGGACATTTTTCTCACATATTCCAGTATTTCAAATGAGTCTCAACAGTTTTTCTTGAAATATCCTTACTGTTTTTAATTGGCTAATGATAATACTCCTTACAATGCCCAATATTTCATAAGTTACATAAGTCACAGAACCCCTGAATGGAAATTCTGTAGGATGTCTGGGCATAATCTCACATGTAGTTTGACAAAAATAAATACTATGACCCTTTGGCCCCTATTTAACAAAGGTCTTGCAGACCTGATCCGACAGTGCGGATCAGGTCCGCAAGAACTCGCTGAATGCGGAGAGCAATACGCTCTCCGTATTCAGCATTGCACCAGCAGCTCACAAGAGCTGCTGGTGCAATGCCGCCCCCTGCAGACTCGCGGCCAATCAGGGAGGTGTCAATCAACCCGATCGTACTTGATCGGGTTGAATTGTGGAGATTCCTGTCCGCCTGCTCAGAGCAGCCGGACAGGGTTATGGAGCAGCGGTCTTTGTGAACGCTGCTTCATAACTGCTCTTTCTGGCGAGTCTGAAGACCCGCCAGAAACACGGGCCCACAAGCTCCTTTTGGAGCTTGATAGATAGGCCCTTATGTCTTATTATGCTGTAGACTTAAAAAATCACTGGGCCAACAGCCCTTATTTCACAAATGAACTGAAAATAATGTGGATCCAATATGCACCAATAATTCAACTGCTGAATAAACATTGAAGCAAAGCCGCCAGCAAATATATAAGAATCTTTGGAGGGTTTTCCCGTTTTTCAAAATTGGTTTTAAAGGGACAGTCTACACCAGAATTGTTATTGTTTAAAAACATAGATAATCCCTTTATTGCCCATTCCCCAGTTTTGCATAACCAACACTGTTATATTAATATACTTTTTACCTCTGTGATTACCTTGTATCTAAGCCTCTGCAAACTGCCCCCTTATTTCAATCCTTTTGACAGACATGCATTTTAGCCAATCAGTGCTGACTCCTAGGCAATTCTACGTGCATGAGCACAAAGTTATCAATATGACACACATGAACTAACACTATATAGTTGTGAAAAAAAAATCTAAATGCATTTAGATAAGAGGCGGCCTTCAAGGTCTTAGAAATTAGCATATGAACCTCCTAGGTTAAAGTGAATGTCAATTTTCATTGGTTTTATGCCTCATTATTATTCCAAATGTGTCTATGAGATAAACCATCACTTTTGTTTTCTAAAAAATAAATGCCTATGTATATATTTATCTCACCAATTTGCTGCCGTTTACAAGCCTAACTCCTCCCAGCCCCTACTTCCTACTTCTCCTCAGTGTAACGTATAGAGCGTTCTCTATACATAGTCTCCAAGCGCGCTCCTGTGGACTTCATCAACAGCGCATGCGTTGAAAGGCGATAATATTGACTAGCTACATAGTATTCAATGAATACATTCATTGAATACTATCGTGGCATAGAGCGCAACGGCATATTTTTGAGCTCCTTAGATTTTCATTAGAGAAATCGCCTTGTAATTAATTAAAATCAGTTTTTATATAGCGCATGCGCAACCCGTGAACGCGCGTCTAAACGGAGTACAGGATTTCAGCTTTACCGCATGCGCATTAGGAGCAAGTGACGTAGAAAAAAAGGGGTTTGTCCCCCCGTGGTAGAAGCAATGATTGGGCTAAAGCAATTATCATAATCTGTCACTCAAACAGCAAAGATGGCAGGCGGATGAGCATTACTGAAAACGAGCAGCTAATAAGGTAAATTTCAGCAAAAACAAATTAATTCTTTGAAAATGATGAATTAAAGTTCATCTATTTTTCAGTGACGATTACTGTGGCATTGCCGTGAGAGGCTGACTTTACATTCACTTTAAGCTTTCAATGAAGAATACCAAGAGAACAAAGCAAATTTGATGATAAAAGTCAATTGGAAAGTTGTTTAAAATTATATGCCCTATCTGAATCATGAAACTTTATTTTTGACTAGACTGTCCCTTTAAGCAGCTCTCTGTTTTATGGGAAAAGACAGAGCAGAAAACCTCCCTCACCCTTAATCAGTCACCTTATTAGTGTCTAGTGTGTCAGGTGATCATCTGAAAATTATAGTAGTATGGGACTTTTTATTTAAAACATGGAATTCCTCTCTTTGAAAAGGGGGGGTTCCATTCCCCTGTGAGGAAGGTAAATGGGAAGATGGAAGATGTGATAGTCCACCCCATCTAAAACGAAAATATCTCCTTTATCTAGTAGGCATTTTCTCCCATTTTACATGAGGGGTCTCTTGTACCCTTTAGTAATACGAGAGAGGAAACAGGGGCTTCATTGCAGTCCAGCCCTCCTTCAGTGTTGCAGGTAAAAATTATTTTTGAAGCATATTAGAAGTGTCAGGGTGCCAGGAATCAGACTGAAACGAGAAGTGCAAAAATAATCACACCTTTTATTAATAACAAAAAATAATAAAAAGTCCACAAGTCAAATAACAATCCAGGAGTCAAAGCCAGAGCTGGTAGTCAGACGAGCCGAGTCAAGAGCCAAAGCGAGTAGTCAGATGAGCCGAGTCAGGAACCAGGAGGGACGTCAGACAGCCAGGTAATACACAGGAACTCACAAACAGGTCTGAGACAACGCAAGGGCAAAGCATACAGAGGCCCTTTAAATAATAAGTGGATGACATCACAATTCTGAGACTGCAACCTGTCTCACACGGATGATGTACAACAGTCTGGCCATAAGAGGGCGTGCAGGAAATGAGCAGCAGCACACACTCTGCACCAGATTCAGCAAGAAAAGGTAAGCAAAATGGCTGCCAGCAGCACATGGCAAAAAAAACAGGGGAAAAACCCTGACAAGAAAGACATGTAACATAATTTTAATGGTCATAATCCCTCTTTCATACAGGGGTTGCATGTCTCCTTAAGTGGCACTGGAGTGAGAACATAGATAGGAATGGACGGAGGCTGTGGCGGACATTTTCCAAAGTACAGACGTTATTGAAGGTACATTTCAAATTAAAAACATCAAAAAACACTTTCTTTACAGAGAGTGTAGTGGATACATGGTGGAATAACCATCCAGCAGAAGTGGTAGAGACAATGAAGTAGTTTAAACATGCATGGAATAGGCACAAGGTTATGCTAGATATAAGATAAGGCCAGGAACTAATGAAAATATTCAGAAAATTGGGCAGACTAGATAGGCGGAATGGTTCCTATCTGCCGACATATTCTATGTTTCTATAAGTCAGGAGAGCGACACTTTGCTGTCAAATGGGCTACAAGTTTGACATCCCTGGTCTAGTCATCTAATCAAACAAGTTTAAAATAACATTTTTATAAAGACTTTTTGGTTATATTGAGAGTCTGCAACTCCTGACCAAACCCACCCACCTTGATGTTAATTGCATGGTCATAATGGTTGGTTACTTACTTGGTTTCGTAAGGTTTGTCAGAGTAGGCAGCAGTCTTCTACACACACACACCAGCACCACGCTGCCGCATAGATCAAAGAATTGGGATGGGTCACGACTCACAGTTAGTTGACTGCAGGCAGCTTGCTTCTTCCCTCACTTTCCTGCTACTAAGCGTGGTGCTGCTTGGGTCAAGGAGGAGTGAGGACCAGCATTCATCTGTCCTACTCCTCCCTCCCCTCTGCAATACGGGTGGCAGACATTGCAAGGGCCAGTCACAGACACATTGCCTATCCCTGAGTGAGAATAGACTTCATAAGAGACTCCCCTACTATAATACCCATGGACAGCGTTGCGGAATCTGTTGGCGCTTTATAAATAAAGAATAATAATAATAATAATAAAAAAACATGGAAGTGTATCTGCCTGTGGACACTTCCTCACTGCGTAATGTCATCATGCACCACAACGTCATCACTTCCAAACCACAGGAGAGGTTTAATAACTATCGGCTAGATCACGAGTTTTGTCGGTAAGGCTGTGCGGTGCTAACGAGCCTTTTTTTCTTACCGCTCCCTTAAGCCAACGCTGGTATTACGAGTTTTCTGCAAGCTGGCGTTAGCCTCAGAAAAGTGAGCGTTGAGCAAAATTTAGCTCCACATCTCACCTCGATACCAGCGTTGCTTAAGTCAGCGGTGAGCTGGCTGAACGTGCTCGTGCACGATTTCCCCATAGGAAACAATGGGGCTGAGCTGGATGAAAAAAAAACTAACACCTGCAAAAAAGCAGCGTCCAGCTTCTAACGCAGCCCCATTGTTTCCTATGGGGAAATTAATTTTATGTCTGCACCTAACACCCTATCATGAACCCCAGGTCTAAACACCCCTAACCTTACACTTATTAACCCCTAATCTGCCGCCCCCGCTATCGCCGACACCTACATTATAATTATTAACCCCTAATCTGCCACTCCGGACTCCGCCGCCACTTACATTATACTTATAAACCACTAATCTGCTGCCCCCAACATCGCCGAACCCTACATTATATTTATTAACCCCTAATCTGCCCCCAACGTCGTCGCAACTATATTAAATTAATTAACCCCTAATCTGCCGCCGCCAACGTTGCCGCAACTATAATAAAGTTATTAACCCCTAAACCTTAGTCTAACCCTAACACCCCCCTAATTTAAATATAATTTAAATACATCTAAATAAAATAACTACAATTAAATATATAATTAAATAAATTATTCCTATTTAAAACTAAATACTTACCGATAAAATAAACCATAAGATAGCTACAATATAACTAATAGTTACATTGTAGCTAGCTTATGATTTATTTTTATTTTACAGGCAACTTTGTATTTATTTTAACTAGGTACAATAGTTATTAAATAGTTAAGGTGTAATTGTAACTTAGGTTAGGATTGATTTATTTTACAGGTAATTTTGTACTTATTTTAGCTATGTAGTTATTAAATTGTTAACAACTATTTAATAACTATTGTACCTAGTTAAAATAAATACAAAGTTGCCTGTAAAATAAATATAAATCCTAAAATAGCTATAATGTAACTATTAGTTATATTGTAGCTATATTAGTGTTTATTTTATCGGTAAGTATTTAGTTTTAAATAGGAATAATTTATTTAATTGTAGTAAATTTATTTCGTTTAATTTAAATTATATTTAAGTTAGGGGGGTTAGACTTAGGGTTAGGGGTTAATAAATTTATTATAGTAGCGGCGACGTTGGAGTCGGCAGATTAGGGGTTAATAAATGTAGATAGGTGTCGGAGATGTTAGGGACGGCAGATTAGGGGTTAATAAAATGTAACTAGTGTTTGCGAGGCGGGAGTGCGGCGGTTTAGGGGTTAATACATTTATTAAAGTCGGCAGATTAGGGGTTAATAAGTGTTGTTAGGTTGCGGCGAAGTTGGCGGCGGCAGATTAGGGGTTAATAAATATAATGTAGGTTGCGGCGATGTTAAGTGCAGCAGATTAGGGGTTCATAAGTATAATGTAGGTGGCGGCGATGTCCGGTCGGCAGATTAGGGGTTACATTTTTTTATTATAGTTTTTGTGATGTGGGGGTGCCTCGGTTTAGGGGTTAATAGGTAGTTTATGGGTGTTAGTGTACTTTATAGCACTTTAGTTAAGAGCTTTATGTTCCGGCGTTAGCCCATAAAACTCTTAACTACTGACTTTTAAATGCGGTAGGAGTCTTGACAGGAGAGGGTCTACCGCTCACTTTTTCCAAGACTCGTAATACCGGCGTTAGGCAAATCCCATTAAAAAGATAGGATACGCAATTGACGTAAAGGGATTTGCGGTAGCCTCGAGTCGCGGAAGAAAAGTGAGCGGTAGACCCTTTCCTGCCTGACTCGTAATACCAGCGGGCATTAAAAAGCAGCGTTGTGACTTAGCACACTTTAAAAAAACACACAATAAGTGTTGCAAAATGTGTTTTCAGAAGTCCTGGTAAAGCAAAACAATTCATAAGAAGCCAAACATTATCAGAACCTGTGTTCTGATCCTTTTGAGTAGCTTAAAAAAACCTTTATAAAAACCGTGTGAAGAGCTTTTCTAACAGATAGGAACAGACCTCAAAGAGTACTTACATTGACATAGATTCTACGCCAATGGAGAAGCATATCAGCACCTTTATGTTACATTGAGATTTTGCAGATCATTTCTGTGATAAGATTTTCTGCAAGAGTTGAATCTGTGCCTTTCAGTTTTAATAGAACTAGCAGTGTTTCAGTGGAGGCAGCTGGTAATTAGGTGACATTCTTATATCTGACTGTTTTAGCGCAGATGAGAAAGCTGAGCGTGACCATGGCGACGCTGCAAGCAGGCATCAAGTGATGCTAATACAGAGTGTGAGTGAGCATGATGAAAAGCTTGTGTAGCTATGATAGATCAATGTAGACAATAGATGCTGAAGCACAGCTCAAATAAACTTTACTTAAGGTAAATGAACGCACTTTATGGACATATTTCTTCCTGGATTCCAGACAGCATTTCCTTCAGTCCAATGTGCTCCTTTCCCCCATTTTCTAAAAGGGACATTCAAATTTAGAATTGTATTCATAGTGCAAAATGACTAACACACTATCTGGTATTACAAGTGGATGGTTAAGTATTTTAACTGAAGAGACACAAAACCCAAACATTTTATTTCATGATTCAGATAGAGCATGTCATTTTAAACAAACTTTCAATTTGTGTGTATTATAAAATATGTTTCATTCTCTTGGTATCCTTTGTTGAAGGAGCAGCTATGTACTACTAGAAGCTAGCTGAGCACCTGAACAAATCAAAAGATGCATTTGTGTGCAGCCACCAATCAACAGCTAGCTCCCAGTAATGCATTGCTTCTCCTGAGCATACCTAGGTGTGATTTTAAACTACGGATACAAAGAGATTGAAACAAATTAGATAATAGAAGTAAATTGAAAAATTGTTTAAAATCACATTCTCTATCTGAATCATGAAAGAAACATTTTGGGTTATTATGTCCCTTTAACATGGTCGAAACTGTTATAGAAAGTCCTCTTTTTCTAATGGATAGCACAGGATACTCTTTTAGTAGGATGATTGAATCTTTTTTTTTTCTTTTCAAAGAGCTTTATTGAAATATAATCATAAAAGATAATAGAATACATACATTTCAAACGCAATTACGGGTTTACAAAGTTCACCGTGTAGAAAATATAATAAAGTTAAAGTATATAGTCAAATGCTGGATATCCACATAGTTTGAGTCTCTAGTTATGGACAAGTCCTGCTGCCCATATCGCAAAAATAATAGATTACATCCAGCATCCATGCATGTAAACAGATTAATGCTCTTTAAAGGGACACTCAAGTCAAAATTAAACTCTCATGACTCAGATAGAGCAGCAATTTTAAACAACTTTCCAATTTACTTCCATTAACACAGTCTTTTTATATTTATACTTTTTGAGTCACCAACTCCTACTGAGCATGTGCAAGAATTCACAGCATATACGTATATGCATTTGTGATTGGCTGATGGCTGTCACATGGTACAGGGGGAGTGGAATTAGACATAACTTTGCAATTTATTTAGCAAAAATCTACTACTCATTTGAAGTTCAGACTAAGTGCTATTGCATTGTTTTCTTATCATGCATTTGTTGATTATGCAAATGTACAGTGTTGACTGGTCCTATAGCTCTACATTTTAAAATGTTCAATATTTCCTGTTGTTGTCCATATTTATCAAGATATTGTACAATGTGGTAAAGAACAACAGTAATACAATCAAAGATCTCAAAACATATCTTCTTAGTTAAAGGGACACTGAACCCAATTTTTTTCTTTTGTGATTAAGATAGAGCATGCAATTTTAAGCAACTTTCTAATTTACTCCTATTATCAATTTTTCTTTGTTCTCTTGCTATCTTTAAAAAAAAGGATGCATCTGAGCTTTTTTTGGGTTCAGAACTCTGGATAACACTTTTTTATTGGTGGATGAATTTATCCACCAATCAGCAAGGACAACCCAGGTTGTTCACCAAAAATGGGCCGGCATCTAAACTTACATTCTTCCATTTCAAATAAAGATACCAAGAAAATGAAGAAAATTTGATAATAGGAGTAAATTAGAAAGTTGCTTAAAATGTCATGCTCTAGCTGAATCACTAAAGAAAAAATTTGGGTTCAGTGTCCCTTTAACAACTAGTTGTCACGCTAATTAATAGTAGTTTATGGAATCCATGGTGCACAGCTGTGTGGTACTAGTTAGCCCTAACATACATATTAGCATAATCAAGTAATATCCCTTAAAACATAGTGAGAGCGGGAAAGAAAGAAAGAGAAAAGAGAGAAGAGGAGGAGAAAAAAAACAAAAAAACAGGGAAGTGAAAATGGGGAAATGGGGAGGTAGAGGGGAGCAGCTCACATCAGGGTCTATCACACCACCTCCCATTGGAGCAGTACGTTCTCCCATCGCAGACTTACTATTTAGACCACAGAATGACCTCCTCTCCACAATTGGAGCATCATCTCATAGACATCTAATTAAGATGTCCAGGCATAGTGGTATTTTTCAAGTAGCAAAAGATTCTGTACATTCTGTTTCCATTCTGTTAGTGTGGGGGTTTGTGCCGTCTTCCAGCGAAGTGGAATCAGGTTTTTTGCGCCAGTCAACATCAACATTAAGAGGGCCTTTTTAAGCGGGTTTAAGAGTAAGGTTTCTGTAGCTTTTGGAATATCAATCTCCAGAATTCCCTGAATCTCTCCCCACACAGAGGTCCAAAAACCTTCTAGTAAGGGACAGTCCCAACAGATGTGTACCATATTACCTATCTCTCCACACCCTCTCCAGCACCTATCCGAAGCATTAGGATAAATTGTCTTAAGCCGGACGATGTGAGGTACTTGTGTGCGTGCTGAAACTGATAAGGATAGTATAGGTTGGGGGGGGGGCACTGTCCAACAGCGGATCATGTCCAGCAGACATCGCTGAATGCCGACAGCATACGCTGTTGGAATTTAACATTGCACAAGCAGTTCTGGTGAACGGCTTGTGCAATTCTGTCCCCTGCAGATTCTCAGAGGCAGCGGACCAGTTAAGGAGCAGCAGGAAACAGGGGCATCAGGGACCATTCGGCCCTTAATAAATCGGCCCCTTTGTCTGAATTTCAAATAGGTATTATTGTGTTGCCTTTTTATTTTGCATTTGTTGATTATGCAAATCTACTTTAATTTCAATAGTATAGCACAGAACTATATAAAGAACTCTACTACTTGAGCAAATGTCTGGCCAGCCCATGGACACAACGGAATGTAGGGGGAGGGGGCCTTTGACACCTGGGAGGAGTTAGGCCCATATTAGGTAGCGTGGGTCCCAGGAGAAGGGATATATAAGCTAAGGGCGGGGCGGCCATCTTTAGAAAAATATTTACAGAGCCAGCAGAGAAGTTGAAGTTGCGCATACTTTTATTAGCATCATGGACATTGAGGAGTTGCTAACAAAGATCAGGGCATTAGCGGAGGAGAGGGGCTCTTCATGGATGTGTGCCCAGCTATCCGGTGTTCTATCTGAGACCATGCCGTGGCGTCAGCCAGAGGAGGAGATTGTCAGGCAACGGCCCACGAGGCGTTTGCGCCACCCAGAGAGGCTAAGTCTTGAGCTGAGTCAGGAAGCCATCAGAAGGAGAAAGAGCCACAGTAGTGATGAGACCGGTGGGTCATGGCGTGGTCTGGTGGTTCACACGATCGTGGAGGAGGGTCTGGGAGCGGATCTGGTTCCTGAGGCAACTGAGGCAGAGGTGCTGGATGCCCATGTGGAACCTGTACATGCACCTGGGGAGCGGGAGCTGTGTCACGGTCCTGCCGGGCCTGAGGTTGGTCACCTGATCTCTATCTTTCAGGAGCAAATCTATGGCTCCAGAGCGCCTGAGGGAGATGTTGTGCTCCTGGGGTGGAATAACAGTGCTGACACTGGGGAAGGGGGACAGATTATTGTCCATTCTAGGCCAGGGGGGGTATTATTGTTCTGGATGATGTTGGTGCAGTTGGGAGTGTTGATCAGGGTCTAGTTGGGTTGGTTTCCCAAGATTCCCTTAAGGTTAGTGTAGGTCACCCTGTTAGGCCTTCATAATCTACTCAGCAGGGCCAAGGAAAGGACCTTGGGATGGTGTTAGTCCTGGTCATGTGTATTTCAGGGCTGGTAGGTATAGGGGCTGTTCCTCTTTTACTAAAACAGGCTCCTTCAGGGCTAAAGGTCAGGCCAGGAGGGGAGCTAGAAGGCGGGGCCTTCTTAACTCTAGGTTAGAGGAAGGGGTTATTGAGTCCTTCTCCAGACCATCAAATGAGGATGAAGCTATTCCTCCTTCCCCTCACGTTAGAGGTAGGGGGTATAGCTTGGGAAAAGGGGGACAAATGACTGGCCTTCAGACGAGGAGTAGGGAGCGTCCAGTGAGGGTTCCCTCCGATGTAGGTGGTTTTTATAGTGAAAGGGATGTTGTTGTGGCATATAATCAGCTGTCTTCCTCTGCACATATGTTGAGAGCTTGTCAGGCGGCTCACGGGAATTGAACGGCGAGGAGGCTGATGCCTTTCATCTGGCGGACTCTTGGACTGAGTCAGTTCACTTGGACCCTGACGATGGAGATGACTTGTAGGAGGCCTGGACACCAGCTGGTGTGTCAGAAACAGGCGGTCCAACTGGACCAGGAGAGGTGCACTTTTAGGAAAACAGGGAGTCAAGTGGAAGGGTAAGACAGACTAACCTTCTGGTACCTGAATTTGCAAAGGGGAAGAATTTGATTAAGGGGTGGGGAGCTTCAAAAAGGAGAGGATGTATTGATGATTTCTCCTTCTTCAGGTCAAAAGGGGGGTTCAATGATGAGGACGGCTCTCCTACCTGGAGGGGTACAAAACAGTGCTTTAATTATACTAGAGGGTATTAAGGAATTGCTTATGCTGTGGTTGAATACCCTCCACCTCCTGCGGCTAGAGCATGGGTGCCTTCCATCGGGGTGGGGGGTTGGATGTTGTGGCTCCACCAGTTGAAAGGCTAGTGACGGTGGGAGTATCGGGGAATAGCACACAATTGTGTACAGTTATTCAGCAGCCTGGGGGGTGATAAGACTAGAGATGTAACTGAATTGAGGGTGGCAGACATGTCAATGTCCAGGTCCTGCTTGTGCTCAATTGGGCCTGAGGGTTACATTTGTCAAAAGCCATTAATGAAAAAATTTGGAAGAGGGAGTTCATTGAATTGTTCTCCTTGTTGCCCTTGGAGCAATCTTTCGAGTTGCCAGAGGACTTCAAAAAAGAGGCCTCCAAAAAAGAGGAGGAACAAAAAAAGCGTTATCGGAAATGCCCCAAGACCTTTACTAACTGGTTCCAGGCATTTGTGATATACGCCAGTGTAGTGGCAGACAATTCCCTGGGTTGGGGGCCCCCCTTTTCTGTTATCTGGATGAAATCACTGCCACTCAGCGTATGTACGGTGGAATGGCGTGGTGGACGTACGATGAGCATTTTCATCAATGGCTAGCAGTCAAATCAGACATGAAATGGGATGACAGGGATATGGGCCTTTGGCTAAAGCTCATGACACTGCTTCGAGCAGCGCAGCCCTTTCGTGGGCCCACCGGCAGGTCGGCAGTTTAAGGTTCCTCTGCCCCATTTAAGAAAGGCTTCTTTTTCACCCTTAACGATGGGCAGTGTAAAGGGGGTAATTCGTGTAAATTTTGTCATGAGTGCTCCAGATGTGGCAGGGGACATTCCTATGCTAAATGTTGTAAAAAAGGTAAGCTGCCCAATAGGCTGGACTGGTCTGACAAAGGGGGCAACCCCGGTCAAGGTGGAAAGGATGGAGCGGTGGCTAGGCCGGTATGGCTATAGGCGAGGAGTCCTGGAAAGAGCAGCCATTTTACCTATGGTTTTGTTATCCTGTCGGTGGCGGGTTTGGATAAATTTACAGGTAACTTGAAGTTGGCCAGGGAATAGCCCCAAGTGGTTAGGGAAAAGATTAGTAAGAAGGTTAAATTGGGTCACATGGCGGGTCCTTTTTCAACCCCTCCTTTCACAGGTTTGAGCATTTCCCCATAGGGGTTGTCCGAAAAAAGGATTCGGGAAAATTTTGAATAATCCACCATCTTTCTTTTCCAGTTGGGCAGTCGGTTAATGATGGTATCCCTGAAAAAGTGGTGGCGTTGGTGAGAGATGCGGGCAGGCATGCGTTGTTAGCTAAGGTTGACATTTTCGTTTGCTGCCCGTTCATCCGGTTTTGCATAAATTGTTGGGGTGTTCCTTCGATGGGGCATTCTATGTCGACCTATGTCTCCCGATGGGATGTTCCATCTCCTGTTCACTGTTTGAGACCTTCAGATCATTCTTGGAATGGGTTGTATGTGAGCAATCTGGATTTTCTTCAGTAGTACACTACCTGGGCAATTTTCTGTTTGTGAGACCTGCCAATACTCTGGTCTGTTTACACCTCAAGGATACTTCTTATAGAATGGCTGAGGAGTTTAGTGTACCTATAGCATTTGATCATTTAGAAGGTCTGTCGAGAGTGCTTAGTTTTTTAGGGATTACCATTGGTTCTGATAGACTGGAGTGCAGACTACCAGAATCCAATGTCTTGGACTTGCAGAGGTAGATAAGATCCTTCTTGGAGTCTACTAAGGTCACACTCAAGGCTTTGCAATCTTTAATGGGAAAACTCAATTTTTCCTGCCGCATTATCCCTCTCGGGAGGATTTTTTGCAGGCATTTGGCGTTGGCTACAGCTGGCGTAAAGTGGCCTCATCATTTCATTCGACTTTCCAAGGTGCTCAAAGGTGACCTTCAAATCTGGTCTAATTTTTTTGATGATTTTAACGGGTCTGCAATGATTCAGGCACCCAGAATTTCCTGTGAGGAGCTGGGGCTGGCCACTGATGCGGCTGGCAGTGTAGGTTTTGGTGCTATTTTTGGGGATGAATGGTGCACGGCTGAATGGCCGGATGAATGGAAGAAGTTAGGGTTCTTTAAGAACTTAGTCTTTCTTGAATTGTTTCCAGTTCTGGTGACCATGTATGTGTGGGAGGAATCGTTTGTGAACAGGTCAGTGTTGTTCCACACTGACAACATGGGGGTGGTGTCAGCAGTTAACACACTGTCTGCCTCCTCCTCTCCCCAGTCATAAGGTTGTTGAGGGTATTTGTGCTGGTGAGGGCAAAACATATTGCTGGTGTTCATAACTCATTGGCCGATGCCCTCTATCATTTCCAGTGGCATCGCTTCTGGGAGCTGGCGCCTCAGTGCGAACAGAGTGGGGAGAACATTCCCGGTATGGCTGTGAAACCTTGGTACGGAGGACTAGCACACTTTGTGAGATCTTCCTTAGCTCAAAGTACATGGTCTGCATATGCAAAAGTTTGGGCGGAATGGGAGGGCTTGCTTTCCGACAGAGGTCTCGCGGATGGTAACAAAGCATGTGTGGGGGTTTTGCTGCAGTGGTTGTGGAGATGGGGCACCTTTGGGTTGTCCCCGTTCCTGGTGGACAAAAAGCTGGCAGCCATGGCTTTTCGTTTTAAGTTATTAAATGTTGAGGATGTTTTAAGTTATTGAATGTTGTGTTCGTCAAATTATCAAGTGTATTAAGAAAAGGGCCAGGCGTATAAAGGATGGACGATGACCGGTTTCCTTTTCTTTACTAGTTAAGTTGCTGGACGTTTTGCCGACGGTGTGTGTGTGTCTGAGTATGAAGTTCATGGCTGCTTTTGGTTTGGCGTTCTTTGGGGCATTTAGGATATCTGAGTTGATCAGCCATAATAAATGGTCTCATTGGGTGCTTGGTTGTGGGGATATGGTTGCCACAGAATTGCAAGTGTCCATTTACCTCAGGAAATCTAAAACTGACCAAATGGGAAGAGGGAGGTCAGTGACATTGTTCCCTACTGGTGCTGTTGCGTGTCCTTGTGTTGCCTTATGTAGTTTTTTTACGGCTCAGGCCTATGGTTGGCAGTTCACTACTGATATATGAGGATGGTGGGGCGCTGTCACAGTTTCAATTTAGGGCAGTTTTTGTGAAAGCTTTGAGGGAGTTGGGTTTGAACCCTGGGGACTTTGGTTCACACTCTTTTAGGATTGGGGCTGCGACTGAAGCCGTGGTATTCGGTTTGGGTGAGGAGGTTATTAAAGGCATTGTGGAGTTCTTCTAGTTTTTGTGCTTATGTGCATCCTTATTTGAGTTTTTAATTTGTTTATGGATGTTCTGTTTATCTCATTGTAGGTCCGGTTCACGTGTGGGTGGTGGGCCACTCTTTCATTTATTATTCCAGGTGTGCTGCTTTGGTTAAGATGGAGGGCCTACAGCTGGGTTTTGATAAGAAAAAGGTGCTTTTGAAATGGTTTGAAGTACGGGGTCTCAGATGGGATTGTGTGTTGCCGTTGGTGGTTGATTACGCTAAACAGTTCCCGCCTCCGGGGGTCCTTGTGGTCCATGCCGGGGGAAATAATTTAGGTTTCTTGCCTCAGAGAGAACTGGTGTGCAGGATTAAGAGGGATTTGGTGAGGTTACTGGAGCTGTTTCCAGCTTTAACTATTGTATGGTCCGCCTTTGTTCCAAGATTGGTGTGTAAGGCAGCATGGAACCACAATAGTCTTAACAATAGTAGGAAGAAGGTCAACAAACTGGTTGCAGCCTTTATGCATAGAGTGAATGGGGTGGTTGTGCATCACAGGGATTTGGAGGATGTTGTCAATGGTGAATTTTATTTGAAGGATGGAGTACACCTTTATGTTTTCGGCTTAAAGCTATTTATCTTGAGGCTCCAAGAGGCTTTAGAATCTTTGGTGTGAGGGGTGGCAGTCTGGTCTGCCTGTCAGTCAGGCCAGTCTTTGGCGAATGCTAGTTCCCTTACATCTAAAATTGGACTACGGCCATAAGTGAATGTGTTAACTTCCCCACGGGGTGGGACAGCATGTTAAGTAGCTTTTTGGACACAGGGTTCCTTGGAGCTTGGGGGGGTTAAAAGTAACAGACTTATTTAAGTCCAGGTGAATCTATATGGGGCCTGGTGAACAAGAAAAGGAAGATTAGAGAATTAAGTATGGGAGCTAGCATCTTTATAGTTAGTAGAGTTTATATGGTTTGAAGAGTTATTTATTTTTTGTATTTAAATTGGTTATTTAATAAACAGCCTGTGGTCAGTATTTTACCAAACAATATGTGTCTGTGTATTCTTTATTGTTGCTTGGTTAAGGTAATTAAGGTTCAAAAGGGGATGTTAATTAACGACTCATGGGGTCATGTGCTCTATCGGCTTAGCACTCAAGTGTTATCTGACATTAATTTAATTATGTGAAGTAATTAACGCAGCTGCGATATCCGATATGCGCACTACACTATCACATGAGTGATTAAAAATAACTTTCGACTTGGAATATGAGTGCAAAAATGAAAGCTTTATTAATTCTGTTCAAGCAATGTTAACTCACAGTAAAGCTAACATTTTTGTGCGCCACTTAGGCATGGTGTGTAATTATCAACTAGTAGTTTGAAAGGCTTCTAGATTGGCAGCTTGTGCATTGTCCTGCACCAATCTCAGGATAGAAAATGACAGCAGAGAAGCCATTGCAAATCATGTTAACTGCGTTTTTGAAAAACTGAGCTCAGTCTGGTTGGCCAGAAAATGAAACTGATGTTGAAATAATATCTTGGCAGTTGTCTTGTCTGAGTAGTGAGTGTAAATTCAGTATAGGACTGAGAAAAAGAGTACATTTATTAGCACTCAATACGTCTTTCTTTATTTAGCAAATACTTCATCCATGAAAGAAATTAAAAGTTAACCACAGTGGCGTTCTTGCTTCTTATTTTCAAATCTAACTCTAATCTACATTAGAATGAGGGATATGAAGGGGATAACTTAATTTAAAAGTAACTATTGCAAGATTCCTATGACAAATAAATACAAGTCTATAGAAAGCCAGTTTAGGCTTATGACTATATTACTGATTAGGCTGATTAGTATCATTTGACTAGCCCCTGGTGTATCAAATATTCTGGTCCTCATTCTTAGAGATTACATTTGCGGTTTTAAAATGTTCCCTATTTTTTTATTAAAGTCTCAATAAAGGTTAAGTTTTCATTTCTCTCACAGATTAAAGGGACAGTCTAGTCCAAAATAAACTTTCATGATTCAGATAGAGAATGTAATTTTAAACAATTTTCCAGTTTACTTTTATCACCAATTTTGCCTTGTTCTCTTGGTATTCTTAGTTGAAAGCTAAACTTAGGAGGTTCATATGCTAAATTTCTAAGCCCTTGAAGGCAGCCTCTTCTCTCAGGGCATTTTGACAGTTTTTCGCCACTAGAGGGTGTGTTAGTTCATGTGTGTCATATAGATAACACTGTGCTCATGCACGTGGAGTTCCAGTGAGCCAGCTCTGATTGGCTAAAATGGATGTCTGTCAAAAGAACTGAAATAAGGGGGCAGTTTGCAGAGGCTTAGATACAGGGTAATCACAAAGGGTAAAAAGTGTATTTATATAACTGTGTTAGTTATGCAACACTAGGGAATGGGTAATAAAGGGATTATCTATCTTTGTAAACAATAAAAATTCTGGTGTAGACTGTCCCTTTAAGTATTTGCTAAATAAAGAAAAACGCATTGAGTGCTAATAAATGTACTCTTTTTTTTCAGTTCTAATTAGAAGTACAAACACCTAACCCAATACAAACTGTAAAATATTATTTATTATACTTTAATGAGGAAAGTGTCCTAAACTAAAGTAGTGCCATTGGAATAGCAGCCTGTCGGAGTAGTGGTCAGCTATCAGCATGTACTTCAAAACGTCCAATATCCCTCTCTGCAAGGACTTCCATGTGACATCATCGGCTGCTGGACATGTGAGTATTAACCCTGTATTTGGCTTGACAGTTATATGCTTTACTGAACCTTAGTCTTGTGTCATTCTGATTACTGATCATATCCATGAATAAGAATGACGCCTTTCTGTTGATTTGGGCAGCATTCTTCTTGTTAGAACAATGTACTTGTAAGGTTTCATCTTTCTCCTAAAAGGGATATGAAGCCCCAAAATTATATTTTTTGATTCAGATAGAGAATAGAATTTAAAAAAAAGTTTCCAATTTACTTTGTTATTCTTTTGTTGAAGAGATACCTAAATAGGTGTCTGCAGCACTAAATGGCAGGAAATAGTGCTGCCATCTAGTGCACTTGCAAAACTGCTGCCATATAGTAACTCCAGACATGTGCCAGCTCCTGAACTTACGTCCATGCTTTTCAACAAAAGTTACCAAGAGAACAAAGAACATTTGATAATAGAAGTAAATTAGAAAGTTGTTTAAAATTGCATGCTGTATCTGAATAATGAAAGAAAGATGGTTGGGCTTTATGTCCCTTTAATGAGAAAATAGAGACTCTAATCTCTGCAATACTATTGGGCTGCTGCTGCCAGAATTTGAAATGTCAAACAATTATTTCTGACAAATGTCAACGTTCCATTTTCACTGCCTCATGTATCATATGGCAGCCATCAGCCAATCACAAAACACATATACACTGTGCACTCTTGCACATGCTCAGAAGGATGTGGTGCCTCAGAAAGTGTGATATAAAAAGGCCGTGCCGTGCACATTATGATAATACAAGTAAATGGAAAGCTTTTTTTTTTTTTTTTAATTAAATCCACAATCTAAATCATGAAATTTTTATTTTGACTTTTGTGTCCCTTTAAGCATAAAATACTTCTCACGTACATTCATTCATACAGTACATATACACAAATACAAATACATATTTGACACCCTCCCAGTCCCCCACCCTTGTCATATACTATATCCCTTTAATTCTGCAACACAAAAAAAATGATGTTTTTTTTTTTTTTTAACCTTTGTTTCATAAGTATTAAATGTTAAATATTATGTAAATCTTTTCCATTTTCCTGTGTTTTGTTAAGCAACCTAGCAAGTGATAATCATTTACCTCAGCGCATACATTTTAAAGTGGTATTTTGTATTGCGTTCAAGTGTAACACTTTACTCCCCACTTGTAATAACTGTGCAATGAGCACACTAATAGCGCTCCCTTTATTATCCTTTAAAAGGATAGGACTCGCTAAAAACGTTTAAGCCGCTTTAACATGCTTTGGTTAAATGTTTAACCATCCACTTGTAAGATTGTGTGTTATTCTGTGTGAAAACAGAGCACAAGATAATGCTGCAATTTCCATCTAGCCTTATGTATTCACTTGCCTGTCAATCAAAAGATATGCATAGTGTGTGTGCCCCAATCAGAGGCTACATAGACCTTTAAAAGCAACACAACAAAGTGGCTGTGTACAGTGCTGTCTTTTCAGAGTTTAAAAGGTTTTGATTGTACTGGTAATTTATGAGAGTGAAATCACTGTTCAGGTTTGGATTGTGAGTGGGACAAAGTAAGGGTGGGGTTTTTGGGAAACAGCTCCAGTTACACAACTGGTTGTGTTTAACCCCCTTTGCAAGAGTTAAACACATAGCATTGCAATGTCACTACTGATAAAATTACATGCTCTAACTAATTACAGCATATAATTTTATTATTATAATTGCCCTATGCAACTAGTGACTTTTGCTTTAATTTTTCTTTTTTAAGTATTATTATTATTTTTTTTACTGAAATTTAGCACCACCTAGTGGCTCTTTCTTATATTACAGTAAAGTTTTCAAAACACCCTGGCCTAGACTTAGATAGATTCCAGGCTAGTCAGTGTACTTTCAGGACTGTGTGTGCTCCTCAAAAGCACTGGAGAACCAGTGTGGGATCAAGGGACACCATCACCAATAGGAAAGCTCATGATGAGACCCAACTGTCTGCATCCCCTGTCAGTTATCTGTCCATACTGGACTTCAGATCAAACCCATGGTACTGGAGCCCTGTCATTTATGTTTATACATCACAGTTAAAGGGACACTGAACCCAAATTTTTTCTTTCGTGATTCAGATAGAGCATGCAATTTTAAGCAACTTTATAATTTACTCCTTTTATCAATTGTTCTTTGTTCTCTTGCTATCTATATTTGAAAAAGAAGGCATCTACGCTATTTTTTTTAGTTCAGAACCCTGGACAGCCCTTGTTTATTGGTGGGTGAATTTATCCACCAATCAGCAAGAACAAGCCAGGTTGTTCACCAAAAATGGTCCGGCATCTAAACTTACATTCTTGCTTTTTCAAATAAAGATACCAAGAGAATGAAGAAAATTTGATAATAGGAGTAAATTAGAAAGTTGCTTAAAATTGGATGCTCTATCTGAATCAGGAAAGAAAAAATTTGGGTTCAGTGCCCTTTAAATACTGGACACCTGGAACCTGTATTCATGAGTTATTTTGTTTTTGTCTATGAAGTATAAAAATAATATTGCTATGTGTTTAGCATTGGGGCACAATAAAACTCCTGATGCTGCACAGTTGTCCAGTATAAAAGAAAGATACATTATCATCTACCCAGAAGAATTTTGAGGCTCTCTAGCCAACTTTTTTTTGCAACAAATTAAAGGGGCATGAAACCCATTTTTCATGATTTAAATAGAACATAAAGTTTTAAACATCTTCCCAGTTACTTATATTATCAAATTTGCTTCATTCTCTTGGTATGCTTTGTTGAAGAAGCAGTAATGCACTACTGGGAGCAAGCTGAACACATCTGGTGAGCCAATGACAAAAGGCATATATGTGCAGCGACCAATGAACAGGTAGCCCCCAGTAGTGCATGTGTGTTACGGTAGTGCATGTGTGTTCCTGAACCTATCTATGTAGGCTTTTCAACTAATTATACAAAGAGAACAAATTAATAATAGAAGTAAATTAGAAAGTTGATTAAAATCACATGCTGAATCATGAAACTTCAATTTTGCCAATTTAAACACCAAGGGCCCGATCCGATATAAATCGTCGCTCGCAAAAGCCGGCGATGCCAATATTTGCGCGGGTTTGGTATCCTATATATGGCGTAACTTGGAAGTTATGCGCATATATTTCTGCCTTCGCCCGTCGTTTTTTGGCCCATAGACTGACATACAAAACACGCGCAGTTTGGTATCCAATATACGGCGTAAGGACTTACGCGCACAGATTTCAGAAAATTTACTCCATTCTCATCTCGCAAACAAATTGAAGGCGCAGCAACCCTTGCACTGACTTAGAAACCAACGTAACTCTCTGAAGGCCTAACAAGTGCATGCTTAACAACATACATATCAGCAGCTTGTTAACCTCTTCAAAGCATTTATTATTCCTGCCCCTGCAAGTTTGTCAAACCAATCACAAAGGGGTCAATCATGGGCACAAGGGGTCATCATGGGGCACAAGGGGTCATCATGGGGCACAAGGGGCCATCATGGGGCACAAGGGGTCATCATGGGGCACAAGGGGTGCTGGAAGCCCTACAATCCCTTGTTGTTCCGTCTACACATGCTGATTCTATAGTTGCTGCTGAGGTCCATGGTGATGGTGCTGCCCCTGCTGCAGCTGGTCATCGAATTACATACTGCGGATTTCCACTGCATGTAAGTGAAACTACTACATCCCACCCCCATTCCCTTAACCACCCTAATTACTGAAAAAATATCATTAGTTCAATTCATGTTTTGGTCACTATGATTTATTGACTATCATTTTGAGGAATGAAAATGGATGTTTAGACCTTATGTTCACACCTTCTGTAAATACATTATTATTTTGATATATATACCCATGTGCAGGGATAGGCAAGGTGTCCTTCACTAAAAGTCTTTACCTTAGAAAATGTCCGCCACAGCCTTGGCTTGTGCCTATCCCTGCACATGGGTCAATTTCTATTGGATGTGAGAAACCTTGATTTACATCTTAAAAGTGAATATCACTATATGTACTCTTAATACACAACTATGTGATGTGGTTTAGAGAACATGAATATGTCATAAACATGATGATATTACCTTTTTTGGGCCATTTCCACACAGGCCTTATTATATTTTTAAAAAATATTAGGGTACTAAAACACCCCTCACATGGATGTGGATGACAATTATATGGTAAATAACAGAGGACAAGATTTAGGATGAAATATAACAATATTTTTTTTTTTTTAGGCTTCTTAGATGAGGGGGCTGAGGGGCCTGGAGTGGGTCTCCTGCCTCTCCTGGGTTGTGTGGATTCAGAGGATTCTGCAGGAGTGCTGGCCACAGATTAGAGGCTGGAGGCAATGTCCTGCTGGTGTGTGAAATGCTCCACCAACACACCCAACAGTTGGTTTTGTTCCCGCCATCTGTTGTCAGTCTGCATCTGCATATCCGATATAACCCTCATCATCTGAGATTGGTTTTGTACTATACCAGTTAAAAATGCTGCCATGTCCCGTTGCAGCTCAATGGAGCGCTGGAGTAAGGTCTGTTGGCTCCTGTAAAACCTGCGTTGATCTCTCTGTCTTCTCTCACAGCTTGCTAGGAGTTTCCTATGGATGGAAATGTATTTGTCGCCCACCTCAGAATACAGAGGATCGACAGGCTCTTGACCAGCAGGGATTCTAGGTGCAGGTTCACCTCTAGCTGCTGTTTCAACTTGAACATCCTCAGCTGCTGGTGCTGCCTGAGGAATGACAGCTGGTGCTGCTTGCGGGATCACAGCTGGTGCTGCCTGAGGAATGACAACTGGTGCTGCCTGAGGGATTACAGCTGGTGCTGCCTGAGGGATCACAGCTGGTGCAGCTTGCGGGATCACAGCTGGTGCTGCCTGAGGGATGATGACAGCTATATGCTCCTCCTCAGATGCTGGAGCTCTTCCAAGGGAAGCAGATGGTGGAGATCTCCGGATGGACTGGTAGTCCCATTGCCGACTGGTGTGCACCCACTCAGCCTGGTGGTATAATCCCTGACTGGCCTGATATTGGTGTGGGGGGGTAAAGACATCTACCTTTCGGGGCTGACTTGGCTCCCCCTCCAAGCCAAAAGAATAGTCCTCCGGCCAGGGATCCTGCCAGGTATCGTCTTGCAATGCTGGTGGCATGAGATCTGGATCATCAACAGAGGCAGTCCAACGCAGCTCATGCCTGGGAGCATACTCTTGCTGGACTCTCTGGACCTGTGGTTGAGGTGGAGGCATTCTCTGTGGCGGTGGTGGAGGTGGATGCATGGGCGTTTGCACCCTGGTGACTGGAGGTTCTGTGGAGGAATCAAATGATGAGAGGGATTAGTACAGTCAGATATATATCCATGTGGGCATACAATGTACATGCTAGGGCCTATACACATTCTCATGTCAAACTCTATAACATGCATGTGCACATTGAGATTTGTGATATGAGGGTTTTAATATGCAAAGTATACATGTATGTGTTTCATACAATAGTTATGTGTACATGTCAGTGATGGAGAAAATGTGTTCTTTAAGTGACACTATGGTTGTGATGACTATAGTGTCCATTTACTGAAAACTCTACATGTGGCTTGTGGCCTGTGTTACTCTGAGACGTGATAGTATTTCACTATTCCACCTCATATCATGAATTTCAATGTGTTAAGTAGCATTAAATGGACATTAAACCTATTTTTATTCTTTCATGATTCAGCTAGAGCATGTAATTTTAAACAACTTTGTAATTTACTTCCATTACCTAATTTGCTTCATTCTCTTGATATTCTTAGCTGAAAAGCATATCTAGATAGGCTCAGAAGCTGCTGATTGGTGGCTGCACATCAATGCCTCATGTGATTGCCTCACCCATGTGCATTGATATTTAATAAACAAAGAATAACAAAATAATGAAGCAAATTAGATAATAGAAGTAAATTGGGATGTTGTTTAAAACTGTGTTCTCTATCTGAATAATGAAATAAAAAGATTTGGTTTAATGTCCCTTTAATGTGAAATCTAATTGTAGATGTTTTTGTTAGTAGGCCAAATACCATGCTCCTCATTGTGTACATGAATGTGTGACATTATAGGATGTTATATCTCAAATACATAAAATACTGGTGTGTGGGATGTTATTCACCAGCATGCTGTGCTGATGTTGCAATCCCTGAGTCACAAGCCCCTGGAAGTCCACGGACTACTGTGACGCTTAGGGACCTACGAATGAGCTCCTGCCATTAGTTATATTCTGCCTCCTGGTGAGGCCCACCTCCTGTTGCCCTCTGGGACATTGCTTCTTGGCCCATCTTCTCCTTGACTCTCCTCTTATAATCATTCCACCTTTTCTTTAGGCCATCCACAGTCCTCCTCTGCTGGGACACACTATTAACTGCCTCCTCCACCTTCAGCCAGACATCTTTACACCTACGGGCAACTCCTTTTCCCTTCTCTTGGCCAAAGAGGGCGGTATGGTTCTCCAGGACGGCCTGGACTAGAGCGAGATTTTCAGCAAAGGAGAAGTTGGGGCACCTCATACACTCCTCGTCCTGGGCCGCCTGGCTCCCTCCCTGTGATGTACCTATCCTCTCCCTCCTCCGCCCTTCTATCCCTATGTGCACCCTCTATCCCTCTTCTACTGAGTGTGCCTGGCCTTGGGGCAACCCCACTCCCATCCTCCCTTCTAAGTCTCCCTCTCCCCACTCCACTGACTCCCTGACGGGGACCCTGCTGCTCTTCCTGACCATAATCATCTCCCTGCAACTCCCCTTCCCTCCTCCCCCCGCCCTATCTCTCCCTGACATCCTCACACTACACACACTCACACACTCACACTCACTCCCACTTCAATCACACACAATCACAACCAAACACTCAGTCTTTCACACTGTAAAAGATAAATAAAATGTGTAAGGTGTTATAAAAAAAAATGTTGTGTATTTTGAATATGTGTGTATGCAAAATGTGTGCAATATGTAAAAAAGTGACAGTAAATGTACAAGCTTAACAAATCCACCAAATCCGACCTAACTAAATATATGCAATGTGCCTCTCTCTCTACTCTAACCACTTTCTCTTACTCACTGTAGTGTGCTGTAGCTCCAAGAACCAACCAAACACACTAAAGAAAATGGCGGCTGCGCAGGGGTTTATGTATGATTTTTGAATGGCGTAATTACGTGGCGCATCTTTTAGAACTGGCGGTTATTTTTTACAATTCGTAGCCTAATTTGCATAAAACTACACTTTATTGAGACTTTACGTGAACAAAATACTGGCGTAAGTACTTGCGACGACTAAAATGTGTATTTGCGCATATTTTAGTTGATCGCTGGTTTTTCCTACTTACGCCAGTTTAGCATCTGACGGCGCAGTATATTGGATAGCTCGAGTTGCAAGGTGAAATTACGGGCGGCGCAGGTTCCCTCGCTTGTGCCGAAAACTACGACGGATATCGGATCGCGCCCCAAGAACTTATCATTTAAAGTTTTCAATAGAGAAGTTTAAGAATAACTTAAAGGGACATAAAAGAGGTTGAAATCTGTGCATATCCTAAATGGGCTAAAAAAATAGTTTGCATAAAAAATTGTTTAAAAATTGCTGGCAAGTATTTTAAAATATTTTTCAAAAATAAGCAAAATGAATTACATAGCTAAGCTGCCTGGAGAAGCAAACTCTACACCCCCTTATCAGTGTTTAGGCACAGGCATTGTATTTCAACTGAAGCTTCTAGGCATGCTCCAGCAGATAATCCCTATGCATTTTTGCATTCTACCAAAATAACAATAGATATAGATACAGCCATAGAAGGAAATGTGTGGGGGGAGTTAGAGCTTTACAATTCAGAAACTAAAAAGAAAGGGTTAATGGCGAGGCACTGCAGTATAAATTTGCAGGTAAAGTAATTAAAGTACATATTATATTATTTTGTCTCTATCCCAACTTGTTTTATCTTTTTTTTTTTTGCATTTTGTAACTAAAGATACTTATCAACAAACTGTTTGCAAAATTAAAGTCAAAACACAAACATTATACAACTGCTACTATATGGATATATAGATAGCTGTAATAACATATAATAGCTTAATCAGTAATGTGAATTGTTACATGTGGCCAAAGTGCATGCTGGAGGAGTTTGTAAGAGGAGATGGGAAAAAGAGAGACAGACAGACAGATAGATAACAGAGATATAGTAAGATGATAGACAGATAGATACAGACAGACAGATAATAAAGATAGATGGTAGACAGACAGACTGATAGATGTTAGACAATAGACAGACAGACAGATAGATAGAGAGACAGACAGATGATTGATAGATAGATAAATAGATAGATAGATAGATAGATAGATAGATCTGCTACCCCCCTTAAGGGAGACATCATTGCTACAATCTCAAACATGTAGCTAATTTTCCTGGTTTTACCAGAATGTTTTGTTTCATACACGTCTTTGTCTTTTGTAGTTTCCGGCCCCAGAGGGCACTGGATTAATATTTTATTAATAATATAAATCTATATTTTTATATATTATTAATTAACAGCTTTTTTTTCCCCAAAAACTCTTTAACAGCAGGTTCTCTTTTATAGAGTCTGCTCTTCAATTTCCTGAGCTGGGAAATTTGTTGAAAAGTAAATGACAGCCAGTTTTAAGCTAGCTAGGAGTCAGCTGGGTGCTGCACTAATACCTCTGGTGATGTCTGTTCTGAAAGATTATTACTGTTGCTTGCAGAATTGGGCTGTTCTCTTTTTTTCATTTTTTGAGCAGCATTTTTTCATTTTCTCCTTTGTAATTTTTTCAATTTTTCACATCATTTTTTTCACTTTTGAATAAGCAAGTTGACACTGTCTGTTTTCTTTATATTTGCAATCACTAAGGATAATTTTTCACTCCCTTTTTATACATATTATCACCACCAACACTGGTACATAATATCTCTTACGGTATCCTCCTCCTAGTTTGATTTACTGCATTTTTTTAATCCACACATTGGATTGATTTCTTTCAGAAATTTGGAATTTTAACTTTCTCATATTTTTATTGGGGCTACCATTATTATTGCCTCTGTATCATTTTATATTCAGTGTTTTTATATAGATATATTCAATATTTAATTTGTACAAGAGTGGATCCACATCTTATTGTTTTTATTGTCATTTATTACCACTGTACCCACCGTGGCATGTTTTATTCTTGTGTAAAGTACTAGATTTACAATTAAAATATTTCTAAACACACACTCTACACATTGTACAACACCTAGCCCATTTGAGGCGCTCTGAACACATTTATTTTCTTGATATCCTGTGATAGTCAGTGCCTTTTCTTTGGTCTCTGTTATCTACATATTTGCACCCAGGTAGCTGACCCAGGAGGGTGGTTTCACTTTTTGGGGTTTGTATATATATATATATATATATATATATCCGTAGCATTTATTCTGTGTAGAGAATAAAACGCTGCACTCACTGGTATACACTTTACGCAGCACCCGGCGGTTGTTGATTTGTAACAGTGAGTGCACTTATATCTGGACTTTATATACATATATATATATATATATATATATATATACTGTATACTGAATATTTGTGAAACATTTTAATTATTTTCGCTAAACGTGCTGCTGGCAGCCATTTTACTAACCTCTCTTGCTGACTCTGGTGCATACTGTGTGATGCTGCTCATTTCCTGCACTTCCTTTTATGGCCAGACTGGTGTTCATCATCCGTGTGAGACAGGATGCAGTCTCAGAATTGTGATGTCATCACTTATTATTTAAATGAAATATTTTTTATTACTCACACTCCTCTGGCAATAACATCAGAAAAAGTACATACATTTAGTCACAGAAAAACACCAAACCATGAAGTACTATTGTTATGTTACATAGAGAAGTATCCCTCTGGAGTACCTTTTGTTTCAGAGAAGTTCTTCTTATACTGAGGTCCCACAAAGTCCATATTCAGAACTGTTTTAAGAATTAATAAAAAGTTTACTCCAGATTTGCTGTCATACAGTTGACCTCATGTAGTTTCTGCAGTCTACTTTGCATCTTCAGGAGGAAGTGTTTGTTTTTAACATATGGTCCCCCAAACATTTTTCTTTCGTCACCTACCATATAATATCTTCAACAGGGAGCACATACTGTGCAGGGGGCATACATTTCAAATATTTCCAACTTTGTTAATGATATTATAAAATCAGAACCATAAAAAAGAGAACCGAACTAAATCAGAAAAAGAATAAAATAAAAATAAAAACAAAAGAGTAACAAAACAAAACAAAAACAAATGCACATATCAGAAATATCAATTAACAGTTCAGCCTTGTATATTATATCTTCATCGCATCTAGAAATTACTTACTCATCTTAGACCTTTCCTGTAGCTAATATTTAAGCTTGCTTGTCACCTCTCTCCCCTTGTCTCTCTCCTAATGTTGCTTACATTTCACCTCAGCTCCGTATCCTCCTCACTTACCCCGTGAATTGTTCTATATATCTCTCTCTAGTATCCAATAAAACCAGACCTTCTGAAATTGAGATTCTGTATCTTGTACCCGTGCAGCTGACTCATACATCAAATATACCAATTGGATTCTAGCCAATACTTCTGACCACGACGGTATTTCCGTCTTCCAGTATTTAGCCATCACTATTCTGGTTGTGGTGCATAATATTCTGATAAATGTATTAATGTGTTTATTCAGTCTAGGAATATGTTCATGCAGCAGAGCTTGAGCAGGGGTGAGATAAATCTGCTCGCTTAGCATTATTCTCAGTAATGAGGACAGCTTCTGCCATATTTTATTGACCTTAGGGCACTCCCACCACATGTGAAGATATGATCCCACCACCTTACACCCTCTATAACAGAAACTGGAGCTTTCCTTCCCCATATGAGCTCTCTTTGTCGGGGTCAGGTACCATCTGAAAGATGTTTTTACTACATTCTCTGTCAAATCAGCGCTAATGAGGCCTCTGCTGGCTTGGTACAACATCTCATGTATTTTTAGAATCGCATCTAGCTTCCTGAATAGAGATGTACATTCTAGAAATTGCTTTTGTAGGTCTAGTAACTGCTGTACATAGTTGCTCAAGATCAGTTTGTCTGCTTTGGGTCGAGTGCTTAGCTATATATGTACGTATGGCTGACGTTACTTGGAGATATAAAAACCAATGTAATGTAAGAGGTTCGAGTTTCTGCTGAAGCTGAGTGAAGGTCAGTAATTTGCCTTGGGAATATATGTCCGCTACCCTATATAGCCCTTTGTTCTCCCATTTTTTGATGTGATGCTTAAATTCTTCATTAATAATGTATTTTAAGGGCATTACCTTTGAGTGCAAAGGAAAAATTTTCTCAGATTGTTGTGACGATGGCCACTGCCGTCTAGAAAGTAGTGTAGTTTTATTCTGATATGTATTATGGCCTATGAATAGCTCACTACACCAAAGAATGCCATCCGGGGTCTCCTGCCCTACCATTTCTGCCTCTAAGGCAGGCCATAGGACGTCTCCTTGTCTTCTGCTTAATAAAGAGTCTTGGGCTAGTCTCGCTGCCCTATAATAGTCAAGCAAATAGGGGGCACCCACCCCCCCCAGTTGCCTATGCCTATTTAGAATATGATGAGGGATTCTCGGATGCTTATGATCTCGTAAGAAGCAATGTATTTCTCTCTGAAGGTTAGCTAAATCGGTAATATTAATCTTAATTGGAAGCACCCTAAATAAATATAAAATTCTAGGTAGGATAGTTATTTTGATCGCAGAGAGTCTCCCATACCAAGAAAAACCCATTTTCTTCCACGTCCTCAAATCGGATCTAATCATTTTAAACATAGGGGTGTAGTTTGCTTCAAATAGTTTTGATGAATGTGTCATTAATTTTATACCCAGATACTTTAACCCTTCTGGGACCCATCTAAAGTCAAAATTTGCCTCAATCAGTTTAATAGTGTGTTTTGGGATAGACAAAGGGAGCACCTCACATTTGTCAACATTAATTTTGTACCCAGATATCTGAGAGAATAGGTGTATTGCTTGATATACATAAGGCAGCGAGTGCAGAGGTTTCGAGATAGTCAGCAATACATCGTCCGCAAATAGGGTGATTTTGTGATGTATTTTCCCTACTTCCAAACCAAATATATCAGAACAATTGCGTATATAGGCAGCTAGTGGTTCGATGCATATGGCAAAAATCAAAGGGGAGAGCGGACACCCTTGTCTGGTTCCATTTAATATATGGATGTTTTCTGACTGATGTCCTATTGCTCTGACAAATGCTGTAGGCATCAAATATAGCCCCTTTATGGCTTGTAAGAAATTACCTGCAAATCCCAATGTGGACAGTAGATCTAACAAGTATATCCAATCAACTCTATCGAATGCCTTCTCCGCATCCAATGATAGGACCAGAGAAGGCACTCTTCGGTCCCGTAGTAAATCTATTACCGATACCATTCTGAGGATATTGTCTGGAGCTTCCCTCTCTTTAATAAATCCCACCTGATCGGGGTGTATGATATTGGGTAAAGTATAGTCTATTGGCTAAGATTTTTGTCACTATCTTAATATCCTGGTTGATAAGGGAGATAGGCCTATAGCTACTACATAAACTCAGATTTTTCCCCTGTTTTGGTATTACCACTATCTTGGCTCTAAGAAGTTCCTCAGGTATCTGTCCTCCTTTCATAATATGATTTGCAAACACTACTAAATGTGGCGCCAGGACTTCCTGAAACGCTTTGTAATACTCCCCTGGGAACCCATCAGGTCCCGGGGCCTTACCGGGTTTAAGATCTTTTATAGCTGCTATTACCTCTGCTCTCGTGATCTCAGCATTCAAGACAGTTCTATCCTCATCAGTTATTGGTGTCATATTTGCCTTTTGTAGAAAAGAGTCAAAAATGTCCTTCGTCTTAGGGTTATGGTGCACCTTTGTGCCGTCATATAGTTCTTTATAGAATTGGGCAAATGTGTTAACAATTTCCTGGGGATGGGTGGTTGTTTGACCTGTAGGTGTCTGGATGCATGGAATAGAGAGTGATTGATAATTATCTCTGAGTTTTTTTGCGAGATATTTGTCAGGCTTATTGGCAAAGATGAAGTAATTTGTTTTCAATCTATGTGCAGCTCTTATTGATTGCTCATTTAATATAGATTGCAAGGTTTGCTTCTTGCCAGTAAGCCTGGTCAGCGTGGTCTTAGAATTATTCGATTTATGTAACTGTTCTAAAGAGATCATTTCTGTGTTTAGCTGTTTATTGAGATTGTCATTCTTTTTTTTATATATCGTTTTTTCTTTAATTAGGATACCCCTCATCACTACTTTATGTGCTGCCCAGGGCGTAATAGGGTTTTCAGTGGAATCTACGTTGATTTGCCAGTATTCTTTCAAATTATTTAAGATCCTATTGTTAATAAGTGGATTTTTAGCACTAGGTGCATCGTATGTCCACGTTTTTGTTCTCTTGGGATCTGACATGTCCCCTAACGTAAGCAGTGTCAGGGAATGGTCTGACCAGACACATGGGTGTATATCTAAAGAGTGTATTGCCGGTTGCAAAATCTGGCTAGTGAATACATAATCTATCTTTGAGTAGCTACCATGAGATGATGAATAGTAAGTGGTACCCCCCTTCCCTCCATTTAGCATTTGCCAGGTATCCTGTAGTGTGTGTTGATCTAATAACCCCAAAATGTTTTTAGCTATGCTTTTCTGTCTCTGTTTTTTTTTCTTTGATTGCTGGGGAGACATTTGTCTAGTCAGTAACTGGAGGTCAATGTTAAAATCTCCTGCCAGAATTATCCTTAATCTAGACCAGTGAGTTAGCAAATTGGAAATTGTATTAAAAAATTTGTCTTTTATTCCCCTGGTTTCTTTATAGACAGATTACCTTTAAGACAGGAAGTCTTGACATGGGTGCAGCCGCGATTATGTACCCCTACCTCATATGTATCATTAATGCAACTGTGTATTCTCATTTCCTAGAGGTCTCCTGGTTTACCCTAGACAATGTTCTGTATAGTCTTACCGAAGCTTCATTACAAATGTTAACGTCGTGTACCAAACATTCTGATCTGTTAAACCACATAGTTGCCTTGTTTGATAATTTCTTGCATTTAAAGAAGTGCCTGCCTATAACTATGTTTTTTTTTTTGATCCGTCCCCAGATCACTTCTGGAGCGCTTGTGGTCTCTCCCCCCATGGACACGAATTCAGAGAAAATTGCCCCTGTTCTATTCCTGCTGGTGAGTCAACCCCTTGAGTTCCAACTCTCTGGATCTCCATTTACATTCCACACACGTTTTTTATCTCACTTGTAGGGCCTATGATCTAATATGTTTCAGACTAGACGTCCAGGGGCATAGACACACACCGCGCAGCTCACTTTTCGCACTTGCCCACTCTTACCTTAATATTAATACCATATGGCTATAAACCTTAGGTTAACTTCCTGGAATGTTGGGGGCATTACATCCCCCGCAAAGAGGAGTATGATCCTACAACAGCTTAAAAAACTCCATACCGATATAGCTCTGCTCCAGGAGACCAAATTGACCTCTGAGGAACATGAAAAACTGAAAGTTAGATGGGTGGGTCATATTCTGTATTCCCCTACTGAAAGTAGGAAAAGAGGGGTAGCTATTCTGGTAAGAAAAGGCCTCCAGGTATCTTTTTCACAAGTAGAGATAGATAGGGACGGTAGATATATACTTGCAATTCTAAAAGTGGGGAATCTGGAATACACTATATGTAATGTTTATGGTCCTAATGAATTTTGCCCTTCCTTTTGGTCCTCTCTAATAGCTAAATTGGCCACTTACGCTGCTCCTATTATTTTGGGGGGGGACTACAACCTGGTCCAGGCCCTTCCTTTAGACAGGTTTAGAGACCCGGCATCAGCTGGCTCCTTAGGTTTCTCACACTCAAGGTATAAGAGGGAGGTCTCATTGATAAGCAACTTAAAGGCTACTTTGAACCTTGTAGATGTCTGGAGAGTACTGAACCCATTGGAGAGAGATTATACTTGTCTGTCTAAGACACACAGCACCCTTTCACGAATAGATTATTTCCTCACCTCCTCTGTTATAACGCCTCAAATCCAGCATCCGACCATAGAACACATAACGATCTCAGACCATGCCCCAATCCATTTCTTACTTCAGCCAACATCCATGAGACCTCCAAGCAGATCCTGGAGATTCCCCTGTTATCTATATAATGACATAAATTTTCGCCAGCATCTGAAGAGTGCGTGGGTAAATTATGCCTCAGATAACGACCAACATAAAGAGGTCCCTAACTTGTTTTGGCATGCCTCCAAGCCCGTCATGAGGGGTTCTATCACCTCTTTTGTTGCACATCACAATAAAAGTATTAAAAAAATTGATGAGACATTTTTAGCAAACCTTACCGAGGCATATAATGAGTACCTCTCTAACCCCACCCCTGGATCTAAAAAACAATATTATGATCTTAAGATGGCTAGGGACACATACTTAGCTCAGCAGAATATCAATTTTGATATACCCATACAGGGACGGTACTTCCGGCATGGCAACAAGTCGGGTAAGTTGCTAG
The DNA here is from genome assembly GCF_027579735.1 of Bombina bombina. NCBI lineage: Eukaryota > Metazoa > Chordata > Amphibia > Anura > Bombinatoridae > Bombina > Bombina bombina. Next base: position 751,886,542 of record NC_069500.1, read on the forward strand.
CAAATTTAGTCAAACTTTATATGCCTAAATCACACATACTGGCCATAAAATCCCAATCACATTTAACTTCAAACAACAAAGAAATCATGTCAGAATTTATTAAATACTACACCTCTTTATACACCAGCCAGGAGATTAGCTTAGAGGCTAAGCAGAGCTTTTGGGATGCTACACATATCCCGGCTCTCTCAGAAGAGCATAACTCACTACTTAGCGCCAGCATTCTTCCCCAGGAAGTAGTTAAGGCTGTAAACAGAGCCAAGCTCGGAAAAGTGGCAGGCCCTGATGGGCTACCTGTAGAGTACTATAGACTCCTTGTGAATGAGATGGCCCCAACCCTGGCCTCCCTATATACCGCATACCTGGAGGGTTCCTCTCAAATAGATGCCAGATTTACGGAGGCATCTGCCTCATCCCTAAACCTGACAAAGATCCCACAGATACCTCCTCATATCGCCCAATTTCATTGTTAAACAGCGATTATAAACTACTGACCAAAATTTTAGCTGACCGGTTGGCCCAGGTTGTTCCCTCAATCATACACACAGATCAGACCGGGTTTGTAAAAGGGAGATCATCAGTGATCAACATCAGGAAAACATTGGCAATTACCTCCTATTATTGGTATAACACCCATTCCTCTAATCCTGTGGATCTACAAGACGCCTGTCTCCTCGCCCTTGACGCGGAGAAGGCGTTTGACAGGATTGAATGGGACCATTTGCACACGTCACTAGAAAAATTCGGCATTTCAGGCAACTTTACAGCTTTTCTCCAACGGCTATATACAGCCCCTAAGGCGTCTTTGATAGTTAATGGTGAGCTTTCCCCCTCATTTGTATTGCAGAGGGGTACCAGGCAGGGATGCCCTCTGTCCCCTTTGCTATTCGACCTGGCCATAGAACCCCTAGCATGTCACATCCGACAAAAATGTGCGGGATTAGACGTCTTAGACCATAAGCAACATCTGTCGCTGTATGCAAACGACTTGTTGTTGTTATTTATAGGCAATCCTGCTACCAACTTGAGCTCCCTCTTAGAGGTAATCAGAAATTTTGGAACTTTCACAGGTTACAAAATTAATGTCAATAAATAAGAGGTTACGTGGCTGCAAAATAAGCAAAAGACAAACACCACTCTTAAAATTACAGACGGCTCATTTAAGTATTTGGGTATTCATGTACATGTGAATCCCAATAAATTATACCAGTTAAATCTGTCAAATACTATAAGCAACATAAAACTTTTACTCTCGGGTTGGTGTAGTTTACCCCTATCTCTTATGGGCCGAATTCACTTGTTTAAAATGGTGGCGCTGCCCAAAGTCTTATACCCTCTGCAGATGTTACCTCTCCTTCTCACCCAACAAGACACCAAGTCACTGCAATCCACTCTGGGGCAGTTTATCTGGAGAGGTAAGAAACATAGGATAGGGCAAAATTACTTAGCGATGCCCCTGGAAAGAGGAGGACTTCGTCTCCCGAACATTTTATGGTATAACTGGGCCACTCTGACTAAACTCATACTGGATTGACTCGTTGATGACAATCGATTCACTGTCCCTGCCTTAGAAAATAATTTGGTTAAACCAATAAGCTTGGCTTTCCTGCCCCATGCAAACTTCACTTCACTACCCTCACACATACAGTCTCACATATTATATAGGGATCCGCTTAGGGCTTGGGCCAAGTTGTGCAGGTTGTGGGGGGTATACAAATCAGTGAGTAGGTACTTACCGTTTCAGGGTAACCTAAATTTTCTTCCTGGATACACCACAAAAGCATTTCAGGAATGGCGCAGTCAAAAGCTTACAACGATTAAACAGATTATCAATCCTTTGACTTTGGAAATTATCCCTTTTCAGGATTTAAGGGATGTGTTTGGTCTCCCAAGCTCCCATTGCTTCGCATATTTTCAGTGCAGACATTATATGACTAAATTAAAAACAGAGGGGCGTCTCCCCAAGGAGCCTACCCAGGTTGATAATTTATGTGCGCTAGCAAGACAGGGTTCATATAAAATCACACACACATACAATTTAATCCTAAAACATTTTGAAAACTCAGCTATGTGCGGGCTTATATCTAAATGGGATGGTTTTAATGATTTATTAGTTAATGAAGAGCTCATTCACGCAAGCCTGAGAAAAATACAGACAGTCACCATTTCTGCCAAGTTGAGGGAGTCACATCTAAAATTCATACATCAGGCCTACATAACCCCGCACCTACGTTCTATATGGGTTCCTGGAGCTAGTGATACTTGCCCCAAGTGCAGCTTGGCTTCACCAGACTGGCTGCATTTGCTATGGAATTGCCCCAAGCTACAGAGCTTTTGGCTCAAGATATCATACTGGCTCACGAAAGCAACAAAAACTCAGATAGTTCTCTCACCTCAACGTATTATTTTCCTAACCCTTAATGATAACCCACCCTCTTTTGACAGCTTGGTATCCACAGTCATAGTTTTGGTGAAACAAGTGATTTTGGAGGGTTGGGCTAGTAATAAAACCCCCCTCTCCAAAAGCTTCTCAGAAACATACACACGCAAATGCTAATCGAACAGGCAGATGTGAAGGGTGATCCGGAAAAACGAATAAAACGTTTCATACTTAAATGGGGAACCTACCTTCTATATTTACCAGAGGCAGTCAGGGAAAAGGTCATATACCCATTTAGAAACAGTCTTTTTATCTTAAATGAAAACCTTAAGGGAAATTGGTCTTTCCCGGCCCCCAGAATTAACCAGTAATACTGCATTGGTGGTGCACAAACTTACCTACCCTGATGCCTTCTTTCATGGTGTCACTATTATTGACACCTCCCTCTCCCTTTCTTGCTCCTGTCGCGTGTCCATGGGGGGTGAACTAGACCGGAGTGCCCCAGGTAAGTTATTATGTGTTTGTATTATGCGTCTGTGTTACCTTTTTGTTTGTCTATATTTCTGTTTGTTTTTGTTTTATGCACTATGTTGTTATTTTACATATAAGAAAATGTGAACCCATACCTCTGCATGGTGGAGTTATACGGGTCGCTGATTATGTAACCAAATGAAGGATCTTACACTGTATTGCTTCATGCACTTTCCTATTGGACTTTTTATGCCTTTCTGCCATGTATGTATTGGATTCCAATAATAAATAAAGTTATAAAAAAAAATAAAAAAATTTGTCTTGCTGCTCATTTGGAGCATAGATATTGCATAGAAGTATCTCTACATTCCCTATTTGGCCAAATACCAAAAGGTATCTACCCTCCTTATCAGATATAGTCTCTTTATGAATAAATGGAATCGAGGAGTGTATTAAAATGGAAACTCCTCTCTTTTTTTAATCTAAGGCCAAATGAAATTGCATTGAATAGTCCCTTGCCCAATATTTGGGAATAGTATCCTTTAGAAAGTGGGTCTCCTGAAGATAGATAACATTGGCCCTCAACCGTCTATAATTTGTCATGGCTGTCCTTCTTTTTACATCAGTGTTTAATCTTCTCGCATTATGCGAGATCAAAACTATATATATATACTTAGGCAGTGTCATTACAATAATTATACCAATCCTGCATTCTACTCCTACCTTTGGCAGCAGAGACCCCGAATGGCAAAATCACCCTCAAGCATAGCGGCCATCCGTTGTCTCCAGTAAATAAAGATGTGTCATTCTCCCCTTCCCTTGCTAACAGTCTTAATTTCCTTCTCAAATTCCTACATCTCTGTAGAGCAACTCTATTAGATGAGCATAGAATAATTATACAACATTTCGTGCATTTATATATTAAGAACATAAACAAGAACAAAAAAAACAACAACTGATAAAGATTAAGCATTTGAATACACATGTATCAGAACCAGCACAAGATATATGTACTGTGCAATCCCAACATGAATTGCCAATTTAACATTACTTCCAATGATTGAAGAGCCCAAATCTGGATTATAGATCCTGAATCAAATTAACCCTTTGAGCACTTTTAGAACCATTAGGGGAAAAAGGTATCCCAAGTATTGTGGTAGAGAGTGAAAGTACTCTCGTACATGGTGGTTATCTACTGTCTGAATATCTCAGGTCTTAACTTTCTTATTATTAGTCACCTTCTTCCATTTCGATCTTTGGGGTTTCGCATTTGAGGGAGATAGTTCAGAGGAGGGAGATGAGGACTCCACGTCCAAGATGTCAGATGGTTCTAAGTTCAGGAACTTACAGATGTCTGGAATCTCTTCAGTGGTTTTAATGGTAGCCATTTTGCCATTTCGCATCACATGGAGTGCAAAAGGAAAGCCCCATCTGTATGGCATATTGTTCTTCCTTAAAAGGAGAGTGAGAGGTCTCAGTGCATACCTTTTTTGTAGTGTTTTAACGCAGAGGTCTTGGAAAAATTGGATAATATTTCCCTCAAAATTAAATGTGGGATTTTGTCTCGCAGCTAGCAGTATCTTTTCTCTGGGAACCGTAAGAGCTTGATAATGACATCTCTCGGTGGTTGGTCATTTTTGGGTTTTTCGCCTTGAGGGCTCTGTGTGCTCTCTCAATTGGATACTCAGAGTCCATTGATCCTCCTAATATGGCATGAAATAGCTGCTGAAGATAGCTATGCAGATCTTCTGCTCCTATTGACTCTGGAATTCCTTTAAGCCTAATATTAGAGCGTCTACTCCAATTCTCCAGGTCTTCAATTTTTCTTCTAGCTCCAGTATTGTTTGATTTTGAGAGGCAAGAGCTTGTGAAACTGTCGTAACTTCCTCTCCAATTTCCTCTGTGGCTGTTTCTAAGGAGTCTACCCGATTTCCCAACACCAGTATCTCTGTTTTAATGTCCGTAAGACTATTGGTGACCGTGGCTTGAAAGCTGTCCATCTTCTCCCACAGTTTTTTAAAGTTAGAGGCTATATCCTGTTTGGACACCAGGGCTTGCAGGTCTGCTTTAGTTGCTGGGATTAAATCCTCAGACCCCTCCTCATTTTCAGATTCCATATCTTCCTCAGTTTCCGCCAAAACATGCTCCTGAGATTTAGAGATCTTAGATGCTTTGAAAAAGGTATCTACCGACAAGGACTTCAGCCCCTTGTCCCCTTTGGATCCCTTCATTGTAGCCATGATGACTGTAGCAGCAATTTAACAACACTATGTTAGTTGTGGGTTAATGGTTATTCTGCTCAACCAATATTTCTATGCTCCCCCACCGCTCACTGCAAAAGACCCTTAGCTGCCAAGACCTCTGTGAGATGGTTAGGTATGGCTTACCACATCTGCTAACTATTTATCTCTTTTCACTTATTTGGATTTTTCATTTGTTTTCCTCTCAATACATTGCCCTTCACAGCTTTTTGATACATTTCTGAAGAATTTACCCTTAAAGATAAAGGTGAATGAAGGGTGTCTGTATTATAAGTAATGTAATAATAATTTGTGAGCTATATCAAAGCATCCATGTCAGATTGCTGCAGCACATTTTAGTTCAAGCAACTACTTCATTGCAAATGTCTATCTTCTATACTCTGCTGAGCATACAAAAAAAAAGTCTGATATGGCTGTTGCTGATGAAGCAGATTTATAAGAACACTCTGTCCTCCCCAGGGAAGATGTCCCCACTGGACGAAGTCGGGTAGGGAAGTTGGGATATGACCTGCTGACAGTTTGGACAGCAGGAAATGGAGGGGTGAGAGAGCAGTTCAAAAACAGTAAAATGCCTCAGGTAGTGTTTTTTATTTCACCCACACCACCACAGTGCACTTTATACTGTTGTTTTAAATATCACAGATGAATTCTAAATAAATGATTCACTGCCCAGATCACAGCTTACTTTGCCTTTAAAAAAAAAAACTGTGTGGATTAAATTTGCTAGCGCTTGCTGCGCACTTACATACTCCACGTGGTAGATATTAAAGGAGATGTCTTGGGGTTCCAGCGGTCTGTCCCGTTTCTATCACTATTAGAAACGTTAACAGCTCTCAGAAAAAAAGCGTCCGGTCTCAGACACCGCTATCTCCTCAGCTTTCTTCCGGATCTCCAACGGTCAGAGGTACTCTATTGATTTTAGGCCATCGTCGCCATTTGTAACAGGGCGCGAACGAGGCTGTTACTATCTTAGCACTTCTGTCTTTTTATTGTCAGCAGGAGACTTAGGCGGTGTGTAGATTTCCACTTCGGAGCGGAGCCCCGACCCTTCGGAGTGTGTCTCTGTGAGGTGCTTGTGTAGATCTTGTGACGGCTCAGTCCCCACACCGGATCGTGCTTACCACCGTGAATTAAGGGCTTTTACTTCACAAACAGTTGACAGGCAAAGGCTGGGTCGACACTGTTAATATTATTTCCGTGCTCTACGAGTAAATATGCAGTAAAAGTTCTCTTAGTTTGGAAATACTAATGTCAGGCCTAGGAGCTCTGCCAAAACACGTCTGTTCCTTATGGCTGCTAGCTCAGCCCCCTCATCACTTATTATTTAAAGGGCCTCTGTTCAGTATGCTTTGCCCTTGCGTTGTTCTTGCGTTGTCTCAGACCTGTTTGTGAGAGCTCCTGTGTATTACCTGGCTGTCTGACGTCCCTCCTGGTTCCTGATCCCTGGCTTGTTCCTGACTCTGCTGTTCTCCTTGTTCCTGATTCTGGCTCTTCTGACTACTCGCTTTGGCTCCTGACTCGGCTCGTCTGACTACTCGCTTTGGCTCCTGACTCGGCTCGTCTGATTATTCGCTTTGGCTCCTGACTCGGCTCATCTGACTACCAGCTCTGGTTTTGATTCCTGGCTTGTTATTTGTTTTGTGGACTTTTTATAATTTTTTGCTATTAATAAAGGTGTGATTATTTTTGCACTAATCGTCTCAGTCTGATTCCTGGCATCCTGACATAATAGAAGGCTTAGCATGCCCTAAACCTATTAATGCAGCCCAGGGCTCTGTGCACTATAGGTAAGTATTTTTAATCCCTAAGGTAATTTAAAGGTGGTGCATTCGTTCAGATATTCTATTTGTGAAAGTGAAATGGATTTCAGTGTTTTGTTAACAAATTTGCATTCTTAGCAAAACAAATGCACAGACCTAATACTTTACAACATTTTTACTTATCAAATTCCACAGCTAAAAGTATTTGATAAACCCAGGACAAGACTTCTCAAATTATTTCCAAGTACCCTAAACATTAGAATGGAACCTTTTTTTTGTGACTGGGCAAAAAACACTGAAATTACCCACCACCAGATTGTGTGACGTCAGCAGGGCCGGATTGGCCTACCAGGATACCAGGAGATTTCCCGGTGGGCTGCAGCAGCTGGGGCTGGAAAGCTACAATTTAAAGGGGAGATTAATGGCTGCAATTGGGTTGTAGGGTGCTTATATAACAACAATTTGACATTTTTATTTAATGCAAAGTAATACAATTTAATTCTTAAAAAAATATTGGGTAAAGGAGTATCCCAGTAATCCTCTTTAAGAAAAATGGGGCCTGTGAATTCTACCGACTCAGAAAATAGGGCTGGTCTTCATATTTTTCCAGGGCTGCTTTTTATTCCCAGTCCGACCCTGGACGTCAGGAAGCAATGCCACCAAATGCTCAAGGAATAAAAATAAAAAAATTGAATAATTAGCACTTTTACACTAATAAAAATTTGCGAAATGAATAACCTGACAAAAACATATGCCTACTATATCAATAATGCCCCTGTTCAAATCCATTAGAAAGACAAACACATATCTCTGATTCTAAAGCACAGGTCAATTACACACGTCACCTATTAGTGTCACTACACAATATTTAAAGGGATTAACCATCCTATAGGCCTTTCAGTCTGTGATGTAATTTCTAATCCCCAAAAATTGCAGTTTTGTTTGTCCTTATTCACTTGCGGCTAGATTTAGGCTTTTGCGGCCAAAGGGGTGCGTTAGCTAGGCGTGTTTTTTCCCCCCCACACCTTTTAAATAACGCTGGTATTTAGAGTTCTCTGAAGGGCTGTGTTAGGCTCCAAAAAGGGAGCGTAGAGCATAATTTACCGCCACTTCAACTCTCAATACCAGCGTTGCTTACGGTAGCGGCCAGCTTGAAAAACGTGCTCGTGCACGATTCCCCCATAGGAAACAATGGGGCAGTTTGAGCTGAAAAAAAACCTAACACCTGCCAAAAAGCAGCGTTCAGCTCCTAACGCAGCCCCATTGTTTCCTATGGGGAAACACTTTCTAAGTCTGCACCTAACACCCTAACATGAACCCCGAGTCTAAACACCCCTAACCTTACATTTATTAACCCCTAATCTGCCGCCCCCACTATCGCTGACCCCTGCATTATATTATTAACCCCTAATCTGCCGCTCCGGACACCGCCGCAACCTACGTTATCCCTATGAACCCCTAATCTGCTGCCCCAAACGTCGCCGACACCTACATTATATTTATTAACCCCTAATCTACCCCTCCAACGTCGCTGCTACCTTACCTACACTTATTAACCCCTAATCTTCCGACCGGACCTCGCTGCTACTATAATAAATGTATTAACCCCTAAAGCTAAGTCTAACCCTAACCCTAACACCCCCCTAAATTAAATATAATTTAAATCTAACAAAATAAATTATTTCTTATTAAATAAATTAATCCTATTTAAAGCTAAATACTTACCTGTAAAATAAACCCTAATATAGCTACAATATAACGAATAATTATATTGTAGCTATTTTAGGATTTATATTTATTTTACAGGCAACTTTGTATTTATTTTAACTAGGTACAATAGCTATTAAATAGTTATTAACTATTTAATAGATACCTAGTTAAAATAATTACAAAATTACCTGTAAAATAAATCCTAACCTAAGTTACAATTAAACCTAACTCTACACTATCAATAAATTAATTAAATAAATAAACTACCTACAATTACCTACAATTAAATCAACCAAACTAAATTACAAAAAAAAACAACACTAAATTACAAAAAAAACAAAACACTAAATTTCAAAAAATAAAAAAAGATTACAAGAATTTTAAACTAATTACACCTACTCTAAGCCCCCTAAAAAAATAACAAAGCCCCCCAAAATAAAAAAATGCCCTACCCTATTCTAAAATAAAAAGTTAACAGCTCTATTACCTTACCAGCCCTTAAAAGGGCTTTTTGCGGGGTATGCCCCAAAGAAATCAGCTCTTTTGCCTGTAAAAAAAAACATACAATACCCCCCCAACATTACAACCCACCACCCACATACCCCTAATCTAACCCACCCAAACCCCCCTTAAAAAACCTAACACTAAGCCCCTGAAGATCTCCCTACCTTGCATTCACCCAGCCGGGTATCACCGATCCGTCCAGAAGAGGGTCCGAAGTCTTCATCCTATCCGGCAAGAAGAGGTCCTTCAGAGGGTTCGAAGTTTTCATCCTATCCGGCAAGAAGAGGTCCTCCAGAGGGTCCAAAGTCTTCATCCAGGCGGCATCTTCTATCTTCTTCCATCCGGAGCGGGTCCATCTTGAAGCAGCCGACGCGGAGCCATCCTTCCTCACCGACGGACTAACGACGAATGAAGGTTCCTTTAAATGACATCATCCAAGATGGCGTCCCTTGAATTCCGATTGGCTGATAGGATTCTATCAGCCAATCGGAATTGAGGTAGGAAAAATCTGATTGGCTGATTGAATCAGCCAATCAGATTCAAGTTCAATCCGATTGACTGATTGGATCAGCCAATCAGATTGAGCTCGCATTCTATTGGCTGATCGGAACAGCCAATAGAATGCCCTGAAATATTTGCCTTAATAAATACCTTGTATACAAGATATGACACTTTGTATTAAAAATGCCCTTAAAGGGGCATTAAACCCCAGAATTTTCTTTCATGATTTAGGTAGAACATACAATTTTAAACAACTTTCAAGTTTACTTCTATTATCAAATTTGCTTAATTTTCTTGTTATAATTTGTTGAAGGCGCAGCAATGCACTACTGGTTTCTAACTGAACACAAGGGTAAGCCAATGACAATCAATATATATATATGCAGCCACCAATCAGCAGCTAGAGCCTAGGTTCTTTGCTGCTCCTGAGCTTTTATATATAAACCTTTCAACAAAGGATAACAAGAGAAGGAAGCCAATTAAATAATCAAAGTAAATTGGTAAGTTGTTTAAAATCACATGCTCTGTCTAAATCATGAAAGAAAAAAATGTGGGTTTCATGTCCCTTTCACATTAAATGACACTGTGAGCTTGTCTAAATGTAATAGCTGAGGTGATTTATTTTCTAAATCATTAGAGCACAGCATCATTTTCTGCTCCCAGCTTTTGCTTTGGATATTAAACTAGACAAACTACTCATGCTATTGCCCACGTAAGCTAAAGCTCACCTGATCCCATTAGTTAGAGCAGAACTCTAATTACTTAATATGCTAGTAATTTTCACAAGCAATTTAATATCAATGATTAATGCAAATATAGGTCTATAATTAGCACAGTTGGTATTGCTATTCTTAGCAGTAAAAGCTTAGGTGAATTCAGGAGAAAATTGCTTCCTCTGAGAACACCATCACAAGGGAAGAAGAAACATTGAGTTTTTTATGATAAACAGTGAGCACGTCCAGGCCTGTGGAAAGTTTATGGCTGCTAATTGCTTCTATAACGAGCTTGCAATTTTAAGAGACTTTTCAGTTTACTTCTAATATCAAATTTTCTTTGTTCTCTTGGTATCCTTTGTTGAAGAGCATATCTAGGTAGGCTCGGGAGCAGCAGCAGTGCACTACTAGGAGCTAGACTAGTGGTTACGCATATATACTTCTCATTGGCTCACCAAATGTGTTCAGCTAGCTTCCTATCTGAAGCTGGTTTAAGTATGTATTGACCCATTTTGCAGGGGTTTAACACATAATTATTTTGTTTTTTTAGGTCAGAAGAATTCAAATAAGGGAGTGCAAGGGTAATTATAAAGTATAGTTCAAAAATGTGAAGTAAAAATGTTTGTCTTTCTATCACCTTCATTATCATGGTGAGGCTCTGAACACAGCAGCTGTTGATATGGAGGTGCATATACAAAAGAGCTTACTGGTACTTCTGCCAATCTACAGCTACAACCTGTTTCCAGTGGACAGAATCACTTTATGTGATTACAGTCTGTTAGCAGTGAACATCACTCATGACCACAGCTAGAGCATAATACACATTAACAGCAGTATTTCTTCCATAGCAGAAACTAATACTAGAGAACCTCATGGAACTGATGTGAGCACCAATGTGGACACTTAGCTCACATTAGCTGCAAGGCCATGAGTGTGACCGAATATCTGACAAAGCAATAGAGCTGAAAGGGGACTATAGGATTACGGTCTAGCTATGGGATCCAAAATAGCCATATGCATGACAAAGGGGTTGCAGAGGTCATGATACTGATCTGAGGAGTCTATACAACAGTACATAATGCATGGTCTTCTGTGTGATCAGAGGTCTAATGAAGGTAGGTAGCAGTTAGCTGACAAAGACTGTAGGACCTGATCTGAGGTATATAGGTTTTATATGTTCATATTAGAGTTTGCATGGACATATGAGGATCTGACAATGGTCTCATATGAATATGGAGTATTAGTTGGACATGTAGATGACAGGGTGAAGGACCATATGTCTGATGCAGCTACATGATATTTATTTCAAAAGGAAAAAACACTTAGGTAAAGTCTCAGGAACCTTTCTACAGCACACCGGTCAAGATTCCTGAGACGTTGCCTAAGTTGGTCCTTTCAAATAAATAACATGTAGCTGCATCTCCTATCTGTTATGTTCTCCCATCAGACACATGCTCTACAAATATAAAATTATTGGGCTAGATTACAAGTGGCGTGCTAACTTTTGCGTGCAAGCGATATCGTTTTTTCCCCCAGCTTTTTGCGCGTGTTGGAAATAACACTCGAATTACAAGTTGAAAGTAAATGCGTTCGCTCAAGCGCAATCGCGATATGCGCTGGTGGGGTTAGGGTGACTGAAGAACTCACATAAAGGATAGTGAGTTAAATAAAGTTACAAAAAACACAACATAAATGCATTTAAAAAAACAGTTACACTCATATAAAAATGATCTGATAAAAAAAGTTTATAAAAAATTTATAAGGGCTCAAAGATATATGGTATAAGGTGTTTGACAAAATAGGGCACTAAAATATATATATAGATACACACACCGGTATATATATGTGTGTACAGATATATTTATGTATTTATATGTATGTATGTATAGATAGATAGATAGATAGATAGATAGATAGATAGATATAAACACACATATATATATGATAGATAGATAGATAGATAGATAGATAGATAGATAGATCTAAAACAGAAGGCACTCACAGGGTCTTGCAAATCAATAGTAATTTAATACTGATGTTTTGGGGTATCCCCCGTTTTCAAAGTAAGTAGATATACATAACAATAAACTCACCCTATTTATCTACAGAACCCACCACCATTGCGCCGTCTCTAGAGGCATCACAGAAGTTGCCAGCATCACGTGACACTGACGTCACAATCTCCGTTGTCGTGGCATATCTACTTACTTTGAAAACCCCGAAACGTCAGTATTAAATTACTATTGATTTGCACGATCCTGTGAGTGCCTTCCGTTTTTGCCCTATCTATATGTATGCTTGAAGTGCACCTAGGGCAGTATTAGCAGTTACACTGCATATTACCAGGCATGCTTTTACCTTTTTTGATTACTTATTTATATATATATATATATATATATATATATATATATATATATATATATATATATATATATATATATATATATAGGCAGATGTCCTGTCATTTAGTGTATTTACACACTAGTTGTTTTGAGCCAGTGTATTTTTGACTGCTAGATTTAACACTGTTTTATGTTTGGTTGAGATATTGTTATTTGAGATGGGCGGAGCTATCAGGTTAATATGTAGTGATTTAAATAGTCACTGAAGATTTTTTTATTATTATTGTTAATTTTTACTTTTTACATATATTTTTTTGCTTTTACAAATAGTAATATTATGTTTAAGGTGGTTGCCATGGTATTTTGAATTTTCTGCAAATTCACACTGAAAGCAAAGTTTACTTTTTTTTGTATCTAAGCACTGTGTGATTGGAAATGCAAAGCCTCTGATGTCACTTGCTGGTTACTGGTGCTGATTACTATTTAAGGTGTGATATTATATTTGATTTCCCCTTTTCCAGTTAGTGGACTGAAATGTTGGGATTTATAGCAGCATATTTGTCATTTGTGTTAAAGGGACAGTATACTTCAAAATGTAAACATCAAAATTACATTTGCATCATGTATTCAACATAAGTTTCATTCATCACTTTTGATAAACTTTTTTTTAAAAATATTTATTCGATCGCAAAAGTTTTACCCATTGTATGTTCACTGTCCACTTCTGAACCGCCGCATTTTTTTTATATTGCGAAATATAGTAATGATATCTGTCACGCTATGTACAAGTTTAGTGAACGTGCGCACGATGACATCATTTACTATCGTATCCATGTATAGCTATGACATTGGCGCATGCGCTATAGCAGTGTTTTTCAACCAGTGTGCCGTGGCACACTAGTGTGCCGTGAGAGATCCTCAGGTGTGCCACGGCAGACTGACAACAGTGTGACATATTTTTTAAACTTTGCTTGTTTTTTACTCCCAGTGCAGGGGTAGTTTGTAGGAGGCATGACATAACAGCACAATACATACAGTATGTGTGTGTTTGTGTGTATGTGTATATATATATATGCTGTATTAGGCTACAATGTGTGATTTTTTTAAATTTTGGGATGGTGGTGTGCCACAGGATTTTTTAATGTAAAAAAGTGTGCCACGGCAAAAAAAAGGTTAAAAATCACTGCGCTATAGCAATGTCATACAAAGCCGCTCTGTAGAGACAGAAGCATGAGTGAGCTTCAGTGGGAGGAAAATTGGGCGTAACCTAATTAGCATGTGGGAAGTACAGATTTTGTCTGTACCGCCCACATTAGAGATGTCATGGAGCGGTTGGAGAACGGGTGGCCATTAACGGTTACACTGGAAAAAGTAAGATTTAATAAAACATCTTAAAAATAATATTTATTTAAAATAAACAATGCGGTTGGAATGTAATGTTTGAGAGGAACATAGCCTAAGCTTTAAGAAAGTGTGAATTTACTGACCCTTTAGAACACTGCTGTGTATGAAGTGTGCTCATCAGAAGTTATATGTATACAGTGCTGGAAATTTCCACTAGCTCCAGATAAGTAAGAAAGTACACTGGACGGGTAAGAAATTGGGCTTTTTCCCTATATTTAACTCTGAGTGACCTGATAACGTTTTAGCTTTCCCTCTGGACTAGTAACTTTTCTTCTTGAATCCTGACTAGTAAGTCATTGTGATATATATATTTATATGCAATGCTATATTGTAACAGTGCCAAGTATGTATCAGTATCACATTTTCAGTGTCTCATTGTATCAGTCAATATATCAGTGTTACAATGTATCAGTCTATGTATCAGTGTCACATTACTGCTGGTGTCATAGCTTCTCCTGTGTGGTGCGATATGACCCTGCTAATCTCCCCTCCCATATGACTCATCCCTGTTGCCCTGGAAACCTGAGCATTTTGAGACTCCTAGCAACAAGTACTGGATGGGGAATAAGTGAAAGATACTTGGAGACAGATAGGAAGAGTGAATTAAAGGGTAAGAAATAAGTGAGTTTGTGAGTGTATTTGTCTCTTCTGTGTATATATGCAAATAGTGTGAGCTTAGCAATATCAGATATATAAATCTAGAGAATGAATGAATAAAGAAATGACTTTGTATTGTATCTGATGTATATGTGTATGTGTGTTTGTGTGTGAATGTGTTTATGTACATATTTGTGTTTGATGTGTCTTTGTGTGTGTGTGTGTGTGTGTGTGTGTGTATATGTACAAATTAGTGTTTGGTGTGTATGTGTGTGCATACATATGTGTGTGCGCGTACATGTTTGTGTTTGGCGTGTGTATGGTCGTGCATATTTGTGTTTGACGTGTCTGTATGTGTGTGCGTACATATTTGTATTTGGTGTGTGTGTGCGTACATATTTGTGTTTGGTGTGTGTGTGTATGTGTGTGCGTACATATTTGTGTTTGGTGTGTGTATGTGTGTACGTACATTTTTTGTTTGGTGTGTGTGTATGTGTGTGCCTATATATTTGTGCTTGATGTGTGTGTGTGTGTGTGTGTGTATTTCTGTGAGTACATATTTGTGTTTGGTGTGTTTGGTGTGTGTGTGTGCGTACATATTTGTGTTTGGTGTGTGTGCATTCATATTTGTGTTTGGTGTGTGTGTGCGTACATATTTGTGCTTGATGTGTGTGTATGTGTGTGCGTACATATTTGTGTTTGGTGTGTGCGTACATATTTGTGCTTGATGTGTGTGTGTAAGTGTGTGGATATCTATAGTAATCAGGAAGTGTTAGTGTAGATGTTATTATTGTTGACACATTCAAGAAGCAAATAGACAGCTAAGCATGTTGATTGTGTATATAAATCAAATATACACATTCACACACTCTCTCTCCCTCTACCACAATGCTAATATACATGGGGAGAGCATAAATTCCCTAAGTGATTTCCTAAACTAATCTCACTTAATCTAATGCTCCAAAGCCTGATTAACTTATTAGCTTTATCCTCTTTCCTTCCAGCTTGGTGGCAGCATCCTCCATTGCTATGAGTATGTCAACTACTCAAGATAATTTATCTCTTGGAAGCCGCCTTGATTTTCTATCACATCCTAAAAAGGATATCATGACATTAAGGGACAGGTCAGTACCGGTGTAAATCTGAAAAGTATGATAAAAACTAAAACTGGGTGATTTTGCACACAAGAGGATCAAACAATAAATATATAAATAAATAAAGGGACAATAAATACCAAGGTATTGTTACCTTATCATCTCATTTATAGCTGTACCTAACTGACCTCAGCAGAGGAGATAAGGAGTGCATGCTTTTAAACATAGATAAACTTAATTTACAATATGGTGGAAGCCTTTAGTTTATAAAACATTATATATTGTATATCTTTAATATTTAAATGTCTTCCTGTTATTATCAGGCTAAACCTTTCTTTGAAAACATTTTTATATCTAGCATGTATTTAGTGTTTTATGTCCTGTTAACAAATAAATATTACAAGTTATCATGTTTTTCAATTTTAATTTGATTTGCTATAATTTAGCTTGCTGCTCCATATTATTGCCTGTATCTTCTCATATTGCTATATATAAGCCTACATATAGCTCACTTATGGCTGGATATGCTAAACCCTGTAGCTCCCTATAGCCCTTTTTACAAAGCCTATTTTGCCATTTAAGGGCTCCATGTACTAAGCCGTCAATTCATCCGTCATTTTAGACGCGGATAAACTCGCCGTTACTCGCCGTGGGCGAAATGGTGTCCGCTGTCACTATGTACTAATTATCCCCCAATAAATAGACAAGTCTAGCCCGCCGCGAGCAGTGGCGGATTATTGATAAATTTGACGCCTCGCTCGCCGCGACTAAGCTGATGTACTTAACTTTCAGTTGAATTGTCTGGCCAATTATTAACACGTGACATGCAAGGTGTCACGAACATCATAGTAGTCGCGGGAATAGAATTTTGCTCCTATAAAAGTTCAACTTATCTAAACAACTTTATTATTGTTCAAAATTTTTTGAAGAGTGATAACAGAGCGTTATTTTTGTAATATTTATTTACAATTTGGATATGGCTTCATCTGGATCTGATAATATATAAATATTAATATAAAAATAATTATAAAGATTGACAACTATACAATACAAATTTAAAATATAGATTACTCTTTAATTACAGTCGACAAATTTGGCGCAATTTATGTACATGGAAATGAGAGACAAATTAGACGCCAGTTATGCTGTACAATGCTGATATTACTGCCTTTTATATATGTCTAGACTGGCGTCTAGATTGACTTTCCTATTGTTTTGTACCTTGCCCGCCACCTAAAAGGTGGCGAGGCAAAAATAACGAGGTGGGAGCGGAAATTGTAGCGAGCGGACAAATAGATTTTTTAGTACATTCGTTTTTGGCGAGTTGGTGGTCAAATGTGTCTAATTACAGTGAAAAATGGAGAGGTAGCGAGGTTTGGCGGATAAGTACGCTCGCAATTTTAAAGATGCGAGTTTTAACATTGTTGACGACTTTGTACATATCAGTTTGCGAGTTTTGATGCGAGATTTGTTGCGGGTAGCTCGCTGACTGCTTAGTACATGGAGCCCTAAATTCTGTCTATAACACGTATAGCCTTGTCTATAATTACAGATTATTCCATATGACCCTATATGACGGATAAAACTTATTTCTCCATTTATTCCTGCCCTAAATTCAGTATTTAGTATAACTCTTTCTATGACTCCTCCTTTTATTTCATATACATTTCCCAATAACTCTACTCTACTGCTCTACACGGCTTGTTTTACAACCTACTCTATCACACCTTACTATAAATAGCATTATTTGACCATATAGTCTTCACTGTAGAACCTATCACTGCGACTAACCCAGACCTATCACACCTCATATTGCTTTATATATGCTCCTCCATAACATCTACTATTACTTTATTTAAAGGGACACTCAAGACAAACGTTTTATGATTCAGATAATAATAACTAATATTTATATAATGTCTTTCTCCCAGTGGGACTCAAAGCACTTGCTCTTGGAATTAACCAAATCAGCATCTGAATAGTAATAGTTATTATTACCCAATTTAATGATACTCATTTTATTGACCTCAGAATGATGAAGGGCTGAGTTGGCCCTGCTGGGATTTGAACCTGTGACCTTTGATCTTGAATCTTTTAAACAGGCTTTTTTGTAGGCAGGGCATTTTACCAACTGAGCTACCTCACCAGCCATGTTAAGCAACTTTCGAATTTACTTCCATTATCAAATTTTGCACAGTCTTTTTATATACACACTTTCTTGGGAACAAGATCCTACTGAGCATGTGCACAAGTTCACAGGGTATATGTATACTAGTACGTAATTGGCTGATGTCTGTCACATGATACAGGGGCTGCAAAATGGGAGAAAAGGTAAATTTGTCAGAAAAAAAATCTACTGCTAATTTGAAATTCATAGTAAGTGTTATTGCATTGTTTTTTAATTATGCACTTATTAATTATGTATTTCTTGTGCATTGGGTGGTCCTTTAAATGGACATAAAACTCAAAACTAAAATGCATATCAGATCATCTCAGTTTGCATTTGTAAATATGCTTCTAGTAAAATATATGATTTTATTTACTGTGCATGGATCATATGTACATATGCTATGTGCACCCTCATTTAAACACAATGGTCTAAGAGAGAATATATTACATTGGTCACCCTTTGAGCAGGCATTATGTTGGACTGAAGGTGTATGAGGCATTTATGCCCTATGCACAGTAAAAGCTACTGACACACTGGAAACATTTACCAGAATCATTTTGATAATGCATTCAATGTATTCATGTGAATTTTGAATTTCATGCTCCTATATCCTTCCTGTACCTCTTCCTATTGCTCCATATAATCCTGACCCATAACAACATTGCACAATATATCCCTCCCTATAATATCTACTATTACTCAGTTTAACCTTTCATTAAATTCCCCCTATTGCTCAGTATAACTCTGTTATAATCTCTCAGTACAAGCAGGTTCTGTGTGACATTTTAAAGGGACATTCCAGTCAAAATATAAATGCACATAGATTAATTACATCTTTGAATGGAAGCATATTTCTAATATACGTGTATTTGCAAAAATGCTTCTTGTAAAAGTTATCCCTGTTTTAGTGTTAACATTTTTCTTACATATGAAAGTGAAGCATAACTAGATATTCTCAGTATTTTAACCACTGCAGTTGCTCAGAGCACCAGTGGGGCTTGTATCATGTCAGCAATTAACAAATTGAGTCATTACCAGATGGTACAAGCACTTTAGGCTCTGAGCAAGTGCTGTATTTAAAATGCTGGTGCACGGTGCATACTTAAATATATTTTTAAAACAGCTATAGCTTTTATGAGAAGCATTTTCGCTAATACATGTATATGACAAACATGCTTCTATTCAAAACTGAATTACATCCGTGTGGACTCCAATTTTGGCTGGTATATCCCTTTAATGCTATAAGTTGTTTTTCCGGATTTGACTGTTTGTTCTTTATGGAAGACTCTGTAGCTGTAACCCATACATTTGTGTAATTGTTACTCACTGTATCCTGCATGAATCTCATTGAGAGGTTCAGCCAGTTACGTATAAACAACACCAGTAACCATTTTTACAATTACAGTTATTATGTGGTGCTGGGTACACATTAATGATTATTATGTCATTTAATAACAGCCTGTTAACCACAGATCCCCTATGGAGCACAAAAGGCTGTAATTACAGGTGACCCTTATTAATAAGCGTTCTAAATGCCAGAATGCTGTGCAAACCTTTAATTATCATGCCTGTCTTTTATTTCCCATCATCCCTAGCTAGTTCAGAACATAGAAAAAAATTCCCTCTAACATGCAGCAAAATGTCACATCTTCAGTTTACAGTTGAAAATGCCAATGTCGATTTGTTGTGAAAATGAATACATGGTATTTAATAGCTTCAGAAAAAAATCAGCAGAACAATTTTGGTTATTTCTCTTTCCTTTTGTCTTTATAATTGGGTACCTGATCATCTTTTTCTCTAGCTAATACTTCATAAGAAAATAAACATGTATTCCAGCAAATGCATTCCATGTGGACTTTTTTCCCCCCAGGATTTCCTAGGGGAACCTTTAAGCAGTTCTCACTTCCTGGATAATCCTTTACATTTAGTGTACAGTATTTCAAAATGCAGTTTCCTTATGGGGACTGTAATTTCAACCCCCCCACAATGCAAATAACTGATTTAATTACTATGCCCCCTAACCTAACACCCCCTAAAGTAACCCCAAAATAAACTAAGTAATAATTCAAATAAAAAATATTAACATTAATTTAAAAATAAAACCTAACATTAAAAAAAAAATTAATCTAACATTACAAAAAATAAAAAAAGTCTAAAATTACAGAAAAAAAATAAAAAATTAAACCTAATCTAATATGCCTATGAAAATAAAAAAGCCCCCCTTTTGTAGGGGTAAGGTAAACAGCTCTTTTACATGTACAAAATACTAAGTCCCCCCTAACAGTACCCCCCCCCCCCACCCACCAAACCCCACAAAATAAAAAACTAACACTAAAAAAAACCTACTACCCATTGCCCCTAAAGGGGCATTTGTATGGACATTGCCCTTAAAAGGGCAATCAGCTCTTTTACAGCCCAAAAAATAAAAAAAAGTCTAAGACTAAGCACAAAACAGGTCTCACTGTTCCTGAAGTCCAGCGGAGAAGGTCTTCTTCTAGGCGGCTCCATCATCTTTTACCTAAATCTTTAGCAAAGGCGGCGCAGAGCGGATGTGCAGAGCTGGCTTCCCCGATGCACGGATCCGGAGCAGTGGTCCTCTGCAGCATGGAGGCTCCTCTTTATGCTATCATCCTCCGCACACTGAAGATTGAATGCAAGGCACCTCATTTTTATTGGGGTACCTTGCATTCCTATCTGCTGAAATTTTGAAATCAGCCAATAGGATAAGAGCTACTGAAATCTTATTGGCTGATTTGAACAGCAAATAGGATTTCAGTAGCTCTAATCCTATTGGCTGATTTCAAAATTTCAGCCAATAGGAATGCAAGGTATCCTAATTTGAATGTGGTGCCTTCCATTCAATTTTTTGTGTACGACAGAGTTGGGATGAAGAGGAGCCTCCACGCCGCTGAGGACCGCCGCAGCTGAGGACCACCACTGAGAGCCACTGCTGAGGACCGCCGCTACGGATCCATCCTTCTGGAAAGACTGCTCCACACTTCCACTCCGTGCCGCCTTCGCTCAGGATGAAGATAGAAGATGATGGAGCCGCCTGGAAGAAGACCTTCACTGCCGGAGTTCAGGAACTGTGAGTACCTATTTCGCGGTTAGACTTAGGGTTTTTTTTTTTTTTTTAAATGCCTATACAAATGCTCCTTTAGGGACAATGGGTAGCTTAGGTTTTTTTAGACTTAGTTTTTTTTATTTTGGGAGGTTGATTGGGTGGGGGGTTTTACTGTTAGGGGGTAATTGGTAATTTTTTTAAGTAAAAGAGCTGTTTGGCAATGCCCTACAAAAGGCCCCTTTAAAGGCTATTGGTAGTTTAGTATTAGATTAGGGGGTGTTTTTATTTTGAGGGGGGATTTTATATTTTTATAGGGGTATTAGTTTAGGTTTCATTTTTTTTATTTTGGATAGCTTTGTTTATTTTTTTCTATAATTTAAATTTTTTTCTTTTTTGTAATATTACCTTTGGGGTTTGTATTTTTTTTTTTAAATAGACTGCCCTCTGGGCAGGCTAATTGCCTAATATATATATATATATATATATATATATATATATATATATATATATATATATATATATATATATATATATAAAAATATATATATATATATATATTTAAAGATATAAATATATATAAATACAGAGTGGCAGAAATTCTACACATGAAACAAATGCTTTAAAAGCTTATTAAAGTCACCTGGTAAGCACTTACTAGCTGATTGTGATTAACTTGGTCTATCTGTAAATTAGTTTATGCATTGGTCTAAGTAATCACAGTGCAGTGTGTAGCCAGGCCAGACAAATCAGCATACATTTGCAGCATACGTAGGTTACAGAATTGGAGCACTAGCTTTTCTAGGGAGCATGAAACAAGTATAATGTTATATTCAGTAATGTAATTAATCAATTTACAGAGTTAAAATTTTGAGTTTCATGTCTGTTTAATTGTAGGCCATCTGTTTACTGGGTAGACAGAGTGAACTCAGCATCTTCTTGCGGTAAGTTCTTAGTTATTATGTTATGTCCTCTCTGGCTTGTGAATGCAAACTCAGACTCAAGTGTGTTTTTATGTACGTCTTCAACATCTATACTTTAGCTAAATTGTTTAACAAAAATATGGCATTCTAATTGTATTCATTTAAAGGACACAATACTCAAAAATTTTAACTGTTCCATCTAAAAGAGAGTATGTCCAAATGTATTGCAATCCTTTTTTTTTACTGGGGTCCATAAGCTGAATAAACTGACATTTTATGTTGTGAGTTGTCACTGCCAGCCAGTGAGGAGTAGAGTCCTAGGTCTCCAGTTAGATTTACTTCAAATTTAAAAACCTCTCACTTAAAGGGACAGAGAACTATAAAATTGTAGCCCCTGTAATGTGTTTCCAGATATCAATTTTACTTGCTGAGTGTATTAAACTGTTAACAATAATTTACTTTACATTTATTTTATCACGTGAAATAGCTGCTTTTCTGGTTAAACCCTCCACACATGAGTACAGGCTACAGAAAAAGTCATATTATCAACAGAAGAAATCACTTTGGAGGGATTAAAAGAGAGAGACCAGCCCTTTTTGGGCTAGATTATGAGTGGAGTGCTAACAGTTACGCACAAGTGAAAATGGGTTTATCGTGGGTGTTTGGACACATCAGGTTTTTCACTTGTATTAAGTTGAAAGTAAACACGGTTGCTTGAGCGCAATTGAAGTTAATGAACGACCTTGGGATAGCGTATCCTCAGAGCTCTGGTTAACTGTTTGATATGAGGTCTCAGGTGTTAGAAAGAAAAAAAAAAAAAGGTAGTCAAAGGTCTTTAACATTGCGTGACATACATATGTCTAAAGATATATATGCGATGTTCGATCCGCCCCCTATTCGTCATCATTGAGTAAACTTTGACCCTGTATCTCACAGTCTGCAGACATATTCCAGCCAATCAGCAGCAGACCCTCCCTCCCAGACCCTCCCAGCTCCTGAACAGCAGCCATTTTAGATTTTTACCATACAAGCTGGTGGAGTCTGAGGCGTTCAAAAAATTTGTAGCTACTGGGACACCGCAGTGGAAGGTACCCGGAAGAAATTTCTTTTCACAAAAGGCAATCCCCAACCTGTACTCGATTGTGCGAAAGGAAGTAATGGCATGTCTGGCACACAGTGTTGGTGCAAGGGTCCATATGACCACTGATAGCTGGTCTGCAAAGCATGGTTAGGGCAGGTATATCACCTACACTGCGCATTGGGTAAACCTGCTGATGGCTGCCAAGCATGGAATGCGTGGCTCTGCAGAGGAGGAGTTGGTGACACTGCCATGACTTGCAGGCAGGCCTGCTGCCACCTCCTCTACTCCTCCTACTCCATACTCTTCCATAACCTCCTCGGCTGAGTCCTCTTCTGCTGCTGCATCTTGCTCCACATCAACGGCACCCCCCCAGCTCCGCAGGTACTATTCCACATCCCGGATACGGCAGTGTCACGCCATCTTGGGGTTCACTTGCCTGAAAGCGCAAGAGAGTCACACCGGACCAGCACTCCTGTCCGCCCTGAACGCACAGGTGGATCAGTGGCTGACTCCGCACCAACTGGAGATCGGCAAAGTGGTTTCTGATAATGGAAGTAATTTGGTGGCGGCATTGAAATTGGGCAAGTTGACACATGTGCCGTGTATGGCACATGTGTGTAATCTGATCGTACAATGCTTTGTGCATAAGTACCCAGGCTTACAGGACGTCCTGAAGCAGGCCAGGAAGGTGTGTGGCCATTTGAGGCATTCCTACACTGCCATGGCGCACTTTTCTGATATCCAGCGGCAAAACAACATGCCAGTGAGGCGCTTGTTTTGCGACAGCCCGACACGTTGGAATTCAACACTCCTAATGTTCGACCGCCTGCTCCAACAAGAAAAAGCAATTAACGAGTATTTGTATAACCGGGGTGCTAGGACAGCCTCTGCGGAGCTGGGAATTTTTCCTTTTGAGGAGGTGACAAACCTAGTCAGTCGCACCGAAGGCACCATCAGCGACATCATACCATTTGTTTTCTTCCTGGAGCATGCCCTGTGAAGAGTGCTGGATCAGACCATAGATGAGCGTGAAGAGGAAGAGTTATGGTCACCATCACCACCAGAAACAGCCTTTTCAGCATCGCTTGCTGGACCAGTGGCAACGCTGGAAGAGGATTGTGAGGAAGAGGAGTCAGAGGAGGAATGTGGCTTTGAGGAGGAGGAGGAAGACCAACCACAACAGGCATCACAGGGTGCTCGTTGTCACCTATCTGGTACCCGTGGTGTTGTACGTGGCTGGGGGGAAGAAGATACCTTCAGTGAGATCAGTGAGGATGAGGAACGGGACATGAGTAGCTCGGCATCCAACCTTGTGCAAATGGGGTCTTTCATGCTGTTGTGTCTGTTGAGTGACCCTTGTATAAAACCTGAAGGAGAACGACCTGTACTGGGTGTCCACGCTACTAGACACCCGGTATAAGCATAAAGTGCCTGAAATGTCGGAAAGGATGCAGCAGTTCCAAAATAAATTAAAAAGTATGCTTTACACAGCATATAAGGGTGATGTCACAGCACAACGGGAATCTAACAGGGGAAGAGGTGAAAGTAATCCTACGACTCCCATGACCACGCCGGCAAGGACAGGACGCTTTACAGATGTGTTGTTGATGGAGGACATGCAGAGCTTTTTAACTCCTATGCATCGCCACAGCCCTCCGGGGTCCACCCTCAGAGAACGACTCGACCGACAGGTAGCAGACTACCTCGCCTTAACTGCAGATCTCGACACTCAGAGGAGCGATGAACCCCTTGACTACTGGGTGTGCAGGCTTGACCTGTGGCCTGAGCTATCCCAATTTGCGATAGAACTTCTGGCCTGGCCTGCCCTGCTTCAAGTGTCCTGTCAGAAAGGACCTTCAGTGCAGCAGGAGGTATTGTCACTGAGAAGAGAAGTCGCCTAGGTCAAAAAAGTCTAGATTACCTCACCTTTATAAGATGAATGAGGGATGGATCCCGAAGGGACTGACATTGGGTGATACATTCGAGTAAAAAAGGCCTGATGAGATGAGCTGCCTTGGGCTAAAAATGGTCCACACGGTGCTGTATTTTATCTTCGAATGCCGGATGACTTGCGTGACGTATCCGCCACCAACTAGGGTTCAAGCCACAATGTTTTAGGGCACTTTCTGCCTGGGAAACAAACATCAATTTTTCTGGCCGCTGCTACAGCAGCGGCTGTAACAATATCTAATTTTTCAGGCATGTGTACATGACTAATTTTTCTGGCCTCTGGTGCAGCACTGTGGCTTCAAAAACCAAACCAATAAAAAAGGCACAAAACAGGGATTAAACTGATAGGAATAGTACTACTTAACACACCACTCCTATCTGGTGGCACATTAGATTGCACGTGCAGTGCCCCAAATTTGAAGTAGGAGGACCGACCAAGCATCTTTTTCCATCTCCCGGTTCCTAAAATCCATGCCATATACACGTCCCCTGATAGGGGATGGCACAGGGATTAAACTGATAGGAATAGTACTACTTAACACACCTTATAATAACGCAGAGATAGGCAATGCAGAGAGAGGAGTCTGAAGAAGAGGAGTAAGAGGAGGAATGTGGCTTTGAGGAGGTGGAACACCAAACACAGCAGGCGTCCCAGGGGGCTTGTTGTCACCTTTCGGGGACCCTTAGTGTTGTACGTGGCTGGGTGGAGGAAGAGACCTTCAATGACATCAGTGAGGACAAAGAACGGGACATGGCTAGCTTGGTATCCAACCTTGTGCAAATGGGGAGTTTGCGGTTGTGCAAATGGACTGTTTGCGGTGCGTTAAAGGGACAGTCTAGGCCAAAATAAACTTTCATGATTCAGATAGAGCATGTCATTTTAAACAATTTTCCAATTTACTTTTATCACCAATTTTGCTTTGTTCTCTTGGTATTCTTAGTTGAAAGCTTAACCTAGGAGGTTCATATGCTAATTTCTTAGACCTTGAAGCCCACCTTTTTCAGATTGCATTTTAACAGTTTTTCACCACTAGAGGGTGTTAGTTCACGTATTTCATTTAGATAACACTGTGCTCGTGCACGAGAAGTTATCTGGGAGCAGGCACTGATTGGCTAGACTGCAAGTCTGTCAAAAGAACTGAAAAAGAGGCAGTTTGCAGAGGCTTAGATACAAGATAATCACAGAGGTTAAAAGTATATTATTATAAATGTGTTAGTTATGCAAAACTGGGAAATGGGTAATAAAGGGATTATCTATCTTTTAAAACAATAAAAATTCTGGTGTAGACTGTCCCTTTAAACAGGGAGTTTGGTCTGCCACTGCATCAACTATGTAATTTTCCATGGGAGTTTTGCCATGGATCCCCCTCCGGCATGCCACAGTCCAGGTGTTAGTCCCCTTGAAACAACTTTTCCATCACTATTGTGGCCAGAAAGAGTCCCTGAGGGTTTTAAAATTCGCCTGCCAAGTCAATGGGGGTTCGCCCCGGTTCGCCGGTTCGCAAACATTTGGGGAAGTCCGCGTTCACTCTTTTCGCGAACCCAAATTTTTAGGTTTGCGACATCACTAATGTTTATATGTGTGTACATATGTATTTATATGTGTATATATGTTTTTACAGATATATATATATATATATATATATATATATATACACACAATACACATGTGTATATATTGTGTATATATATATATATATATATATATATATACTGAACAACAAACAGTGAAGTCTCAGGATTTGTCAAATGGGTCAAGTTTAATTAAACTTGGCACGTTTGACAAATCCTGAGACTTCACTGTTTGTTGTTCAGTGTATGTTTTGAGTGTAAGCTCAAGTGGTTAACCCAGGAGGGCAGATTCACAAATTGATTCTTATATATATATGTATATATCTATACCTATATTTAATCGTGTGTGTGTATATATATATATATCAGAAGAGAGAGAACAGCACTCCTGAGATAGAACAAAAGCTAGAATAATTTCCATGCCTGTTAATTTCCATTGCAACTCAGGGTGTGCGTTCTTTTAGCACACTATGCCTTTTCACAGAGAAAAAATATCCTGTAGCATATCAGTCTGACCCTACCCAATGACAGTCCAGCACCGAAATACCAGGCAATTCTTCTCTGAACAAGAGAAACAACAACCCCAGACGATCGTTTCGGCCTTCTGTGGGCCTCGTCAGTGAGGTGCAGTTGTATCTCTCTAAGGGCATGTGTGCAAGGAGCCCACGTCTGGTTTCCCCATTACTCTTAGGGAGACACAAGAGTAATATGCATAAATATCAGAAGAGATATACTGTATATATACATATATATGTGCATTGGAGTGTTATAGTGTGTATCTATTGTAAATATTTCACATACCATTGTTCTGCAAATAGCATATGTTTTATGTGATTTTAAATATATATTCCTATATATATATATATATATATATATATATATATATATATATATATATATATGTATATATCTATACCTATATTTAATCGTGTGTGTGTATATATATATATATATATATATATATATAGATATATATTGTACCAAAAAGACATCAGATATAAGTAGAAATATGTATTTATGATTTAATAGGACATAGTCTTCTATGTGAAGAACACTGGAATATGAAATATTCATATTTTCATGTCTGGTTTGCGCACTTGAGCATATGCGATCGGGTTTGCCTGTGAGTAGTGTGTTGATTTCTCGAGCAGGAGCATTAATTACTGCTCCACTTGTAACCTTTATAGGGTGTTCCTGGATAAGCTATAAATACAATTAACTTATCTGCTGCTTGCACAAGTACTGTCACTCTTCATGTAAATACATGTTTAACTCTTTCATATATGTGAGTTCAATGTCCTTTTAAAAATAAATCATGAGTGCTAAACATAAAACGGCTTTTAATACATTAACCACTAATGCAAGAGGATATAATATGTTGATTAAAATAGAAATATTATATAAAGATAGGGGCATTCAACTCAACATGTTTCTGTAATGCATATGAAAAAGCACTATTTAAAGTGAATGTACAGTTTGAGGAATGTGTGCCTGGTTTTTAAAAATCCTATTAAAAACAGGGGCACTTTCATTCATCAAACTTTACATTTCACTCGTTTTGTTAACATATTGACCTTTTATTCGGCTTTTTCCCAACTTTATTTATACCATGTCACTAAATGCCGCCACTATACTAACATGTTTAACCCCTATCCCGCCGCTCCCCGACACCGCTGCAACATAAATAAAGTTATTAACCCCTATCCCGCCGCTCCTCGACCCCGCCGCAACCTAAATAAGAGTATTAACCCTATATCCCGCTGCAACCTAAATAAATGTATTAACCCCTATCCCATCGCTCCCCAACCCCACAGCAACCTAAATAAATGTATTAACCCCGATCCCGCTGCTCCCCGACCCCGCCACAACCTAAATAAAAGTATTAACCCCTAAACCTCTGGCCTCCCGCATCACTACCACTAACTAAACCTATTAACCCCTAAACCGTCAGCCCCCCCATATCGCCATAAACTAAATTAAGCTATTAACCCCAAAACCTAACAAGCCGCTAACTTTAAATTAAAATTACAACATCCCTATCTTAATATAAATGAAAACTTACCTGTAGAATTAAATTAAACTAATTTTAAACTATTAATTAATCTACCCTAACTATTATACTACAATTAAATTAAACTAGCAATTAAATAAACTAAATTACATATTATAAAAACCTAACCCTACTAAAATGATTTAAATATACTATTAAACCTTATTAAAATTACTAAATTACAAAAAAACACTAAGTTACACACCCCCACTAAATTATGAAAAATAAAAAACCACATTATCAAAAATAAAAAAGAATTACACCTAATCTAATAGCCCTATCAAAATAAAAAAGCCCACCCAAAATAAAATAAAAACTAGCCTACAATAAACTACCAATGGACTTTAAAAGGGCCTTTTGTGGGGCATTGCCCCAAAGAAATCAGTTCTTTTACCTGTAAAAAGAAAATCCAATACCTCCAACAGTAAAATCCACCACCCAACCAACCAATCCCCCAAATAAAAAATCTAAAATAACGTAAGGTCCCCATTGCCCTGAAAAGGGCATTTGTATGGGCATTGCCCTTAAAAGGGCATTTAGATCTTTTACATGCCCAGACTCTAATCTAAAAATAAAACCCACTCAAAAAACCCTTAAATAAACCTAACACTAACCCCCGACGATCCATTTACAGTTATTGAAGTCCCGCTTGAAGAATCCATCCAGCCGGCAAGAATTCTTCATCCAGACGGCCTCTTCAATCTTCATCCAGCTGACGAAGTCCTCATCCAGGCGGCAAAAAGTCTTCATCCAGGTGGCATATTTTATCTTCATCCATTTGGCGTGGAGGGCGTCCATCCGGAAGACATCCAGCGCGGAGCATCCTCTTTATACGGTCGCCGCCGTAAACTGGAACTTCAATGCAAGTGACGTTATCCAAGATGGCGTCCCTTGCATTCCTATTGGCTGAACAATTTCAATTAGCCAATAGGATTAGAGCTGCTAAAATCCTAATGGCTGTTCCAATCAGCCAAAAGGATTTGAGCAGCTCTCATTCTATTGGCTGTTCCAATCAGCCAATAGGATGAGAGCTCAATCCTATTGGCTGATTGGAACAGCCAATAGGATGAGAGCTGCTCAAATCCTTTTGGCTGATTGGAATGCAAGGGACGCAATTTAGTTTAATTGTAGTATAATAGTTAGGGTAGGTTAATTAATAGTTTAAAATTAGTTTAATTTAATTCTACAGTTAAGTTTTAATTTAAGAAAGGGATGTTGTCATTTTAATTTAATGTTAGCAGGTTGTTAGGTTTAGGGGTTAATAGCTGAATTTAGTTTATGGCATTGTGGGGGGCTGACGGTTTAGGGGTTAATAGGTTTAGTTAGTGGTAGTGATGTAGGAGGCCAGGGGTTTAGGAGCTAATAAGTTTATTTAGATTGCGGCGGGGTAGGGGAGAGATGGAATTTGGGTTAATAACTTTTATTTAGGTGGCGGCGATGTCGGGTGGCAGATTAGGGGTATTTAGAGTCGGGGCTTATGTTAGGGTGTTAGGTGTAAACGTAACTTGTTTTCAACCATAGAAATAAATGGGACATCTGGCAGCATCGAACATAAGCTTGCAGTGCTTTCAGACTCCCATTGATTCCTATGGCATCCGCGGCCTCCAGGGTGGCAGATTGAAAACAAGGTACGCTGGGCCAGAATAGCCATGAGCGTACCTGTTAGAAATTTGATAACTGGGAAAAGGTGTCAAATAGAGCTGAATGTGTATTCGGAACATGTGTAATGACTTAAGCATCAATCTGCATCGGATTGAGACCGGCGGATCGTATGTTATGTCACAAATTTCAACATTTGCGGTCTGTAGGCTTTGATAACTAGGTCAGATCAAGCTCGCAACAATTATGCTGAGGAATTCCGGCGTATTTGCGGTTGACGACTTGATAGATATCGGTTATAGAAAAATAATGAGGGCGCTATTCGATAGCCATAGGATGTTAATTCTATATGAATAAACAATTATCTACTATGAATAGATGGAAATCTCGATTTTGAACTTAAAATTAAATTTAGAAAACTCCAAACTCTATATCAAGTATCAAATATTTTCAAACCAATTTGAGATATTTATATATTTATAGAATAATTAACTCAGAATAATGTTATAAAAGCTCACTTATAGAAAGTCTAGATAGATTTATATAGCTACATTTCCTTTCATCATATAATATTTCCTATCATCATATAGTTGTTGGCCTTTTATTGTGGTTCTCCCTTTTTAGTGTGAGTGTGCAATATTGCTAATCCGATATCAATTTTGAAGTTCGCTTATAGAGAGTCCAGATACATCTATATAGCTGTTTTTCAATTTTTTGTAAAAATTCTTTTGATATATTACGACTAAGTTCAAAATTATTTTAACATTTAATCAATTAATTAATTTAAAAAAAAAATAAATAATAATTGTATAACATTATTCTGAGTTAATTATTCTATAAATATATAAATATCTCAAATTGGTTTTAAAATATTTGATACTTGATGTAGAGTTTGGAGTTTTCTAAATTTAATTTTAAGTTCAAAATCGAGATTTCCATCTATTCATAGTAGATAATTGTTTATTCATATAGAATTAACATCCTATGGCTATCGAGTAGCGCCCTCATTATTTTTATTTAACCAATTTCGAACAAATACTTATCTAGGAAGGAGATAAGATATATGAGTGGCTTAGATAGGATTGTCATTTGGGATAAGCGCTAACTTAATATTTTTAGGCTTGATAGATATCCCCCTTTGGCTTCAATTGTAAGTCAACTTTCCATAAAATTTGCTTTCATTCCAAATTGCCTTGAGGTTTATACACTATGGGCTAGATTATGAGTGAAGCGCAAAATTGTGCTTATGCAAGAGCAATATTTGCACTCCACTCAGTAATACCAGTGCATG